>NW_024425786.1:8235781-8301422 GCF_017311325.1 Ursus maritimus
CCCCCCCCCCCCCCCCCCCCCCCCCCCCCCCCCCCCCCCGCCACTATCATCTCGATTATCGTGGCAGGTTCTTTATTGATCTCTGTGCATCCACCCGTGTCCCTTTCAGGGTGCTTACAAATGAGCAGCCCGAGTAATCCTGTTAAGACATAAGGCAGCTTCATCAGTCCTTTGCTCAAAATTCTCCAGTGGCTCCCATCTTGTTCAGAGGAAAAGCCAGGGTCTTCACAGTGACCCCCAGGATGGGGCATTATCGGCTCACTCTCTCCCTTACCCCCTCCCCCTCAGCGCTGTTGCCCCCTTCTTCTTTCCTCCTGCTCACTGTGCTCCAGCCACACTGCCCTCCTGGCTGTTTCTGGTACAGCATGCTGCTGCCACACGTCCTTTGTAGATGCTTTTCTTTGGCTTGGAATGCCCTGCCTCCTTCTATCTGCCTGATTTACTTTCTAACCCCCACCCATTTGCTCACTTGTTAGCTATTTTGTGAGGCCTCACTTTCTACCCTATTTAAAATTATAAAACAATAAAATTTTTTTGTAGCAGCTGAAAATAAAATAAAAGTGCATGTACACACGCTCACACACACACACACCCGTGCTTTCCCCCCCAATACCTTCCCTGTTGCTCTTTTCTGCTTTATTTTCCTTCACAGCACATACTACTTCTAACGCAGTATCTAAAGTACTGACTTGGTTAATTGTCTTCCCTCTTAGACTATAAACGCCCTCGGATTAGCGATTTGGGTGTCTGTTCTTTGCTGAACCCATGGTGCCCAGAACACTGCCTGACAGGTAGTTAGTACTTAATATTCATTGAATGAACAAATGGGGAGACACTGAAACACATCGAGCAGAGTCACAACATAAGCTGATTTATGGTTTGTTTGGTTTTTTTAAAAAAACATTGACCTTTATTGATGTAATTGGCTTACCGTGAAATGCACAGATCTCAAGTGCTACAGTTCGATGAATTGCGACAAATGCATACAGTTGTATAACCCAACCCTGTCTGATACAGAACATTTCCATCCCTCTCAAAAGCTTCCTTCCCTGTCAGTTCCCACTGTCCCCACCCCTATCCAGAGGCCACCACTGTTTGGTCTCTTTCACAGAGATTGTTTTGCCTGGTCCAGAACGTTACGTAAATGGATTCGTTCCGTATGAATTCTTGTGCCTGGTTTCTTTGGTCAGCGTGGTGGTTTTGAGATTTCATCATGTGGTGGGCATCAGTAGTTCCTTTTTATTGCTGAGTAGTATCCATTGTGCGCACAGAACCACTCTTTGTTTATCCTCTCTCCTGTCCAGCGACAGTTGGGTTGTTTCCGTATTTTGGCTGTTATGCCTGAGCACTTGCGTTGAAATCTTTCTGTGGGTATCTGTTTTCATTGTTCCGGGGTGAATGCCTGGGAGTGGAATCGCTAGGTCAGAGGGTAGATGGATGTTTAACTTCATGGGATGCTGCCAACGTGTTTTCTAAAGTGGTGGTACTAGTTTTATGTTCCCACCGGCAACGTGTAAGAGTTCCATCTACTCCACAGCCTTGCCAGCATTCTGATTTCCATTTTAACAAATTCATGCTGGCTGCTGTGCTGAGAACTCACCCAGGGGTTTGCTGTGTTGGCTCATTTGGAAAGTGGTGCTGGGAGGGGTGGGAGTGCCCAAAAGGAGAGGTGGGCCACATTCTGAGGCAGGTGGAGCCGGTGAGCCCTGGGCCATACTCAGGAAGCAGCTCTCTCCCCGAGGGCTCTGTCATTTTCTCATGTCAGATAACCTCCGGAAGGTTACCAGACCCCTCTCAGCCCTGGAGCAGGCTTGTGGTTGGTTTCTGTGTAGGACCTATTCAAGGTGGAGTCGTATCCTTGCAGGTACAGGTTTCTGTTCAGCTTTGCTCACATCGTTTTTTTCCAGGTAATCTAAGGAGATCCAGCCAGATGGGTAATCTAGCCAGATGTCAAGGCGAAAGAGCTCTTGTGTCTTCTTCATAGTGACAGCCCTGATGTCTGCTTGGAGAACTGGGAATGTCCGCAAAAAAGGAGGGGGCCGCTGGGGGAGAAACTTGCCAGGTCCCCGCTGGGAGTATTCCTGCCTGGCACCTTCCCTGGGTGGGGGTTGTTCCCTCAATGTGTGAGATACTGCAAGAGACATTGATTTACTAATTTGTAACGGGAACCAGTGTTCTGCTTGAGAGAGCTTCCTCCTGGAGGGCATGTCCTCAGACAGCCAAATAACTTGTCACAGCACTGCTTGGAAAGTGCTGAATGACTTTGCCGAGTGTTGATGGCTGCTGGGGGCCATGGCTATGACGCTTCCCTGGGGACACTTCATTCTGAAAAACCAAGGGTGGGTGCTTAGCACCAGAGCTCCCCGGCTAATGCTCTCGTGGTCCTCATCTTGCAGTATCTGAATGGATCAAGTGTGCCGTGTCAGTTATCTTTCAGTAAAGGTGGAAAAGAAGCAATACCGCAGAACCCCAGCTACCAGTGTGAAGGGAATCTGGAGCCCAGTCCCGTTCTTTGGCTGCCCTCACTTTAGCTCCTCTGCACACCATGGTCGCTTATCGTTTTCGGCTGGTTGAAGTGCAGTTGATGACCCAGTGCTTTTCTTTATCTCCTGAGCCTGAGGCCACAAGTTGGAAGCTTGGTTAAACCAGGAGGTTTCCCAGGCCTCTGTAGCAGTCTGCGTGGGGCCCACCTCTCCACTGCTGCAAGTGGCCTCACTCTGAGTGGGACATTTTTCTTCACCTCGGCCCCAGATTCCAGGTGCTTGTTACTGTAGCTCTGTGTTCAGTGCAGCTTTTGTGCCACATGTTGGGGAGTGAGCTGTGAACAAACCAGACCCAAGGCCCTGCCCTCATGGAGCTTGTGGTTTGAGGGAAGGACGGAGACCGAGTAATTAGAAGCGTGATGAATTTTACAAAGCTGGAAATCTGGGTGCTCTGGGAGCATATGTATCGCAAGGGGACTGGATGTGGCCTAGGGGTTGAGGGAAGGCTGCCTTGAAGGGTCTTTAATGTCTCCAAGGGTGAGTAGGAGTTAGCCAGGCAAAGGCGGGGTGGGGTGTCTGAAGGCCCTGAGGAACCAGCAGAAGTATGAGTGGAGGAAAGGGGAGCTCAAGGCGAGGCGGGTGGGAGGGAGGCGGGGCAGGCCCAGAGGTGAGCTGATGAAAGATCTGAGGACAGCCTGTGCTAAGGGTTTTCAGGTGTATGTTGGGGGACCGGCATGATCCAGTAAGTATTTCCGAAGGGCCTGTATGGCTGCCCAGGGAGATTGGATGAGGGTGGGGAGGGAGGTCCTGAGAATGGACGTCGCAGTGTTCCCCACATAGGGTGACCATGACTCAGATTCAGGGATGGAGTGAGGTCCGGTGGAGTGAGGCATCGCTGGAGGGAACTGGGCAGGTTTGAACGAAGCGGTTTAGACAGGATTTGAAGTGGATTGGCAGTATAGAAAGAGGAGTTTGGGGTGATTTAATCGTAATTTCACGGGAACCAGAGAGGGGAAGCAGCACTGTAACTTTGCCATCTTAGCTGTTTTACTCATCACGTGGTTGGAAGTTTCTTTATGTGGAGTTTGGGCACCCTGAAATTTCACTGAGATGCCCTGGGGGTTTTCAAAAGCAGATGCCCCTAGAGGTTGTGGAAGCAGGGAGGCAGCAAAGTAAGAGACTGGGATGGGTATTCTGTGAGGGACTGATCAACAGAAGCCATATCTCGCAGGGGTCTGTGACGGGAGAAAGAATCCAAAGACCCGGATTGTAAGACCTTGTGGAGCCTTCACAGGCTCTCCGGTCGAAGCGTGTGTGTAGTGGGAACCCACTGCTCTTTGTTGCAGGACTTCGCTGGGGACAGTAGGAAGGAAAACTTGGGTAGGACTCTGAAGCCTAACTGGGTGCGAAAAGATGAGTGTTCTCTGCCCCTCTGTGTCATCGGAGACAAAATCAGGTTTGCTCTGGAGGACAGGGAGCTCACTGACTGGCCATTCTCACCATCCGAGAACTCACCGCTCCCGGCCAGCAGTAGCCTCTGGACTGGTGAACAGCCCCTCAATTTCCAGCCCTTGATCTCACACCAGCTCTCTGGGTTTTCTGGCTGTAGGAATTGGATTCAAGTACGTGGCTCTGGGAGACCTTGTCATCCTCATCACTTTTGGCCCACTGGCTGTGATGTTCGCCTACGCCGTCCAGGTGGGGTCCCTGGCGGTCTTCCCACTGGTCTACGCCATCCCTCTCGCCCTCAGCACCGAGGCCATTCTGCATTCCAACAACACCAGGGACATGGAGTCCGACAGGGCGGCCGGCATCGTCACGCTCGCCATCCTCATCGGCCCCACCCTCTCCTACGTGCTCTACAACACGTTGCTTTTCCTGCCCTACCTGGTCTTCAGCGTCCTGGCCACACACTGCAGCATCAGCCTGGCCCTCCCGCTGCTCACCATCCCCATGGCCTTCTCCCTGGAGAGGCAGTTCCGAAGCCAGACTTTCAGCAAACTGCCCCAGAGGACGGCCAAGCTCAACCTCCTGCTGGGGCTCTTCTATGTCTTTGGCATCATTCTGGCCCCCGCGGGCAGTCTGCCCAAACTGTAAGGGGACCTGGGGCTCCCCCGCCCCGCCCCCGGTCTTGGAATGTGTTTGTTGAAGGCAGAGAATCCGAGGAGGGAGCGGCCTGAGGATGGCTTCTGAACTCCCACCTTTTTTATTATTATCTCTCTAAAGATAAGGTTATGTGTTTCTGTTACTCCGTTTTATGGTGAATCTCAAAACCACTGGTAGCAGAAGGTGACCTGGATGCGTGGTCCTTGTTTTATTTATAACTTCCACTAGGGGGTGTTGTTAGGTCACTTTAAAGCAGATGAAAAGGCCCTAAGACTGTGAAGGAGCTGCCGGCTTGGCCTCCTGTCCTGGAAGAGCCCAAGTCACTGGGCTCCTGGTTGCCCTGCTCACTTACCGAAAGTGTCCTCCTGGTAGCTCGGTCTCGCAGAATGCGCCCGCGATCGGTGCCAGGCCCCAGTGACCCGGGGCGCATCTGTCTCTTACCCTGAGGTCTTGGGGGCCTGAAATACACTGCTTGAGAGAGAAAGTCCCTCATTAACAGCCTACCATGGCTCCCGGCTTTTTTCCTAGGTCATGATTCGGGCACTTATGCCCTTCATCTCTCCTTCCACTTACTGTCCCAGCAGAGAAGTGGCAGATCACCCTGCAGCCAGTCGAGCTGAGGGCTGGGGAAGGGAACAGCCTGCACCCTGGAAGCAGCTGAGAAAATCACTAGAAACTGGTCATAGAAACTGGTAGGGCTGCTGTTTTCCCTTTGTAGGATCTGCTGGAATGACAGGAAGGACTCCAGCCCTTTCAGTAACTATTAGGAGCCCTGAAATAGGGATTGCAGACTCCCTAAAGCCCCCGAGGCAGCTTCTCCCCCTACCCGTCGCCTTTCCTCCTGCTCCCCTGTGCCCACCCTCTGTTTATGTCCAGTTCCCATTTCTGTGTCTCCCAGCCACGGAGCCTGACTATTTGGGTTGCAGCTTAGCTGAGTTGGGGACAGTTGTCATTTTCCATAGAGCCACAGGATGAGCAGACCAGGGACATCCGCTCATCCATGAGCGAATAAGCTGATAGACACAGTCCTGACCCTGTTCAGCCAGAATGGCAGGCCCGGCCAGAGAAGGCACTGTGTCTTCCTCATTGAAGACAGACGTGCAGTATTGACCCCGCTTCTCCCAAAGGCTTCCGTTGCCTTGTGCAAAGATCATTTGTTCCTTGAATGGGGGAATTCCAATGCTCATCATAGCTGCTTCTCACTTCACTGCCTGTAAAGTACAATTTCCGGGTGAGAGTCACTCAGTTGCACTTGCTCCAAGACTGAAATAGATTGAGACCATCGTCATTATACTTCTCTGTTGTGATTATAGCCTTTCTGATTGGCGTTTCAGGGTCTCGGCCACCAAAAAAGACAAGAACTAGTTCTTACCCAAATCAGGCTAATTATGATTTGGCTCCTGGAGTTAGAATTGGTCAGTTTCCTTGGAAAACAAACATATTTGGAAAATGCAAGCATTCCTCCCAAGTTAAAGGTGGTTTGTCTGCAGAGCTCCGGAATCGTCGAACGGTGGTCAGAGCCCAGTAACGAGGGAAGGAAGGACGGCCCACCTCTCCTGCCTTTCTTCCCAGCACCATTTTTGTTTTAGGCCAGGCCTGTGACATTGTGCTCATAGGGGTCCTGCCTTCAAAGCCAGCCTCTTGTGGCTCCTTTTGAGAGCAGGCCTTTCTCACACAGGGCTCCCTCCTGCAGCTCTAGGACCGCAGCTCCCTGTATCCCCAGACCAGACCCACCTTTGTAAGCACTAATGTCGGGAGGTGTCGGTTGGCCTCTGCACGCCATCAATGGTACAGATTTTAATGCATATTTTTATATATAAATGTTTCTAAAAGGCCAAATTTAGTGTCAGGTTTTATATACAGGCCACCAGAATTTGTATTACATCTGATTCAACGAAGGTCTTCTTTAGACTTGTTAATAAAAACAATGTTTATCAGTCGTCTTTGCTTTCCTCCTCCTTCTTGTCTTACTGTGAACTTGGATTCGTAAATCTCAGAAGACCAGCGCAGGAACACGGGAAGATTCGGTGGGGGTGGGGGTGCGTCACCTGGTCTTTGGTATGAATCTGGGGAGGGTTTGACCAGATTTGATGAGCCTTTAGGAAAGACAGGAGGGACTGCTTAGAGCCAGCCAGGCCGGATTAACTTCGCTCTCCCTGTCCTCAGATACTTTCGTTTTTCTCTTTTCTTGCTAGGGTCACTGTGCTGATGGATGGAGAACATGTAGGAGATAGAGTATGTTTGGGTTTCAGCGAGGCATTTGACAATATGTCCTTAGGAACAAAGCAGAGATACGCAGAACGGATACCAGTTTAGTCGGAGGACTTTGCTGGGGACTGAACAAGCTCTGGGAGAGAGCGGGCTGGTTAGGGTGTTGTGCCAATGAGTAAGGAGGCCTGTAGCAGCCCGTGGGTGCCTGGCTGGGTCCAACACCTGTTGTCCGACTAGAATTAGTCCAAATCACGGGTTTTGTAAATCTTGGAGGAAGAGCTTATAAAATGGCTGACCGTTAGGACCCTCATAAATCAAAAGGCTGCTTTGACAGGTCAAAGGAGAAATTGAGCATGGGTAAATATAAATACACTCGGGTCCCCCAGATCAACTGTGTGACGTCAGTGGGAGCTCATGGTGTGGCAGCGGTAGATGTGGCAGGCATGAATTTTTCCAATGGCCCTGGGATACTGTATCATGAACCTTTATTTCTGTGAGTCCGATTTATTCTGCTCTCCAGTGGGGTGTCTGGAAATTCAACCTCAATCTCACTTCTTGGGCTCACTCCCTTCCCTCTGGATCACCCAGGACTGCAGGGTCTCCGGGGGGCAGGAGCCAGGCGTGTTGGCTGGGTCCTTGCTCGCTCACGATCTGTGAGGTTGCTTTTCTTCTGGTTTATGCTGGGGTTCCGCTCTGGGATCCACTCTTATTTCTTGGACATTGCTCTAGAAGGATTCAAATGCCCCTGACAGCAGGTCCTCCTTGCTAAAGGGTACTATGGGCCTGCAGGGTGCTCCTTCCTTCCACCCAGTCCCCATCTGGGCCTAGTCTTGGGGAAGCACCTGTTCCCTCCATGATCTACTTCGTCCACCTCCCGTATTCAAAGCATCTCCCTGCTTCCCCACCCCTTGTAGGACCTTTACACAAAATCCACTGGGGTGGGTTGGGGGAGCTCAATGCTGGCCTCTCTGGAGTGGGGCAACAAAATACATCACATGCTATTAACTCCTCTGTTAATCTTGTATCCAAACAAACACACCAAAGTCTGAGTCTGTTACCTGGCCCAAAGGTCAGTGTGAGTCTGTAATGAGTTCTGACTTCCATGAATGTTAACGGGGTCCAAGGCAGAATTAACAGGTGACCAGTGTCCAGAACAAGGAAGGCACGAATCCCGGCCATCCCTGTGTTGGGTCACACCAGGGGGGCTGGGTCCCTTTCTGACCTCCTTTCCTTTCTTAGTTTCTGTTTTTTTTCTTGAGAGTTAGTGTGGGCATGGGTCAAAAACATGCCATGGATATAGTATACTTGGATTACAGCAAGGCATTTGACAATATGGCATGAAATGAGAAATGGATGAAAATGCAGTCAGAGGAACTTTATTTCTGTGTGCGTGTGTGTGTGCACGTGCCCATGCATGTGTGTTTTCACACTGGTAACAGCTGCAGCAAAGATTTTTACATCTCTCAGGATGAGAACTGCATTTTGAAGATGTGATTCACAGACCGGTCTTTGTCAAGAAAGCAGTAGGCACACTGGTGAGGGCACTTAAAACCATGTTGGTGTGGCAAGGAGACTCAGGAGAGGGCTGTTCTGGGGAAATAAGTGTGTGTGTGTGTGTGTGTGTGTGTATGACTTCAAAGGGCAAACCTAGGACCAGTGGGTTGAAGTTATGTGGCCCCAAGTTTAAGCTCTCAGGTCAGGAAGAACTAGCCACTAGAGGAATCGGCAAGTGGGGTGTTGAAAACATCGCAGTGGCAATGAGTTCCCTGTGACCAGAGGCATTCAAGTGAAAGGATGGCTTGTCAGAAACACTGAAGCAAAGCGCTGGACGTCAGAGAGGGGTGGACAAGAAGGCCTGAAGGGTCTCCTGATCCTGTGATACGGTTTTTCTGTTTTTCTGCGATTGTCTCTCAAAGCTGCCCCCAGGGATCAGGAGGACAGAGGACAAAAACTATGTCACCATTTCCTCTCTGTGGTGTCAGATTGTTGTCTGTGCCTATTTTAATAGGCACAGCTGTGATTAATATTCCTATTTTTAGAGACGTACACACATGCGTGGGCGCACGTGGGGACACACACACACACACACACACACACAGTTGATTTTGCCCTTGAAGTGAGGTGGATGACAGACAGCTCCTTTCCTCTGAGCCCTGCGGACCACTCTGCTGCTAATGGACTGTCAGCCTCTTTCATTACGGGCTCCAGACGGTGCAGGCTGGCGTAAAAGCAGTGCCTCTGGCGAGAACCTGGCACTTGGGTCTCAGCCAGCTGACATTTGCGATTTGCCCTTCTTCAAATTGGTCCAGCCCTCCCACCGCGAGTCACGAAGCCAGGATGCTAAACGGTGGTGTAAACCGAGTCAGGTCCCCTGCAGAGGTGACATGGGCTGAGGCCAGGCTCTTCAGGAGGACCTGCAGATGGTGGGGGAAAGGTGATTATGGCAAGGCACAAACCCCTTCGGTGCCCCTGACCTACTGGATACCCCAAGGGCTCTGGGAGGGTCTTGTGGACAGTGAGGGTCTTGATCACATGCTCTCAACCAGGTTTTAGGCGTCGAGGGAAATTTGGTTGGGGTGTACTATGATGCTAATACATTCAGAGAGGCAGCCCTCTGTGCGGTGTCACTTAAGGGGCACCCCGAGTCTACACCCTTGCCCTCCCACCATATCCCTCCCCTGCTCCCCCCAGCCTGCCTCAGCAGCGCCCCCATTAGGGTCACAGTGGGTTTCACAGGGAAGGCCGGGGTGTGGGGTCGGTGTTTATGTGTGTGTGTGTGCGTGTGTGTGCGTGTGTGTGTGTGTGTGTGTATGAGCGTGTGTGTGAGTGTTCCCTGTCTGTTAGTTTGTTAACATGACTGTCGTCAGTCTCCCCCAGTAGGTGGCAGGACTGGAGCGCAAGGACCATCCCTATTTTACTTACGGTCCTAATTCAGCCCGAGCACAGTGCCTGGGCCCACAGTGCAGGTGCTCAGGCACTGGTCGTCTCCTGACCCAGTTCCTTGCAAGCGGCTAGACCTTCCCCGGCTGCCTGGTGGGTGAGAGCGTGCACTGCCGCGTCTCACCCACTGACCCTGAGCAGTAGGGACAGGTGCGATCTCCTCGGGGTAGGGAGTGGAAGGAAAATAGCTCGGTAACTCGTAAGCTCTTTTAAGATCCAGCTCGTCTTCTTGGTACATGAAAACCTCTACATGAATAAGTGTTTGCTGAGCGACTGCGTGAATGACAATAATAAA
This sequence comes from Ursus maritimus, assembly GCF_017311325.1. Classification (NCBI taxonomy): domain Eukaryota; kingdom Metazoa; phylum Chordata; class Mammalia; order Carnivora; family Ursidae; genus Ursus; species Ursus maritimus. Next base: position 8,245,817 of record NW_024425786.1, read on the forward strand.
GCTATCACTATGTGCTAGGCATTGTTCTAAAAGCGAAAATACATTCTTTTAATACCCCATGAGTGGGGTATTAAGGTCTCTCTTGCAGAAGAGAGGAAACTGAGGCTCAGGGAGTTTATTAAATTTTCCCAGGGTCACCCAGCTGGTAAGTGACGGAAGCACAAGGCAAACCCCGCACCTCATCTCCGTCCTCTACGCCCTGTGGCACCTGGTACACTGGGGACTTGGCCCGTTGGTCTGCTCTTAGCAGTGGGGGTGATTGAGGAAGCGGACATAAGGCTGGTGGTGGGGGTGCCCCAGAAGGGGGCTTCAGAAGCATCAGAGAGGGACTGGCCTCCACGATTTCCCTGACCCCACCAGTGCTCGTAGGCAGGGGTTCCTGGAGTTGCTCCCAAGAGTGTGTGAGTGATTGGGCCAGCTGCAGGCCCACAGAGGTGGCCCAGGGCCCAGGGAGGCGGTTCCCAGCATGGAGGGATAGCCACCTCTTGGCAGGGGGGTGCTGCAGCGAGGCACGCAGAGAGCCTCGGCCGGCAGAAGAGACAAGCAGTCGGAGGGAGAGGAGGCACCATGGACTGGGTTCTGCCCTCGGCCTCTGCGCTGGTCCACTGCCCTCTGGGCTTCAAGCTGAGCTCTGTCCTGTTCCCCCCCCACCCCTGCCCAGGCCTGCTGCCCTGCCTCCTCCAACACCTCCAGGGGGCTGGCTGTGCAGGCACGGTAATGAAGCAGCTTGCCTCACCTGCTCTGGTCAGTCTCTTTTTTTTTTTTAAGATTATTTATTTATTTATTTGACAGAGAGAGACAGCCAGCGAGAGAGGGAACACAAGCAGGGGGAGTGGGAGAGGAAGAAGCAGGCTCCCAGCGGAGAAGCCCGATGTGGGGCTCGATCCCAGAACCCCGGGATCACGCCCTAAGCCGAAGGCAGACGTCCAACGACTGAGCCACCCAGGCGCCCCTCTGGTCAGTCTCTTATCCCCAGATCATGGAGAGTGGCCGCTGCCCACCTATGGTGACATGGGAAGGTCCATTCGGGTTAAATTTCTACTGCTGCGCCCACTGGCTCTGTTCATTTTCTCTGTTTCTTGCAGTCCCCACCCAGCCACTGACTCATGAGTGCCCACATCAGGAATGTGGGTGACTCTGCTTCCTGGGAATGTGGCTGGCTGCCGGAGCGGGGGGAGAAGGGAGTGGGGGAGACCGACAGAGCGTCTCCCCACCTTCAGGGTGGGATGGCCCCTGGAGCTGACAGTTATACCACGTTCGGGACACAGAAGACTCAGTGTCGTAAGGCTGATGCATGTCACCAAAAGGATAAACACTGGCAGCCATGGTGCCCTGCGGGTGGAGAAGGGGGAGCTGGATGGAGCTAATCAGGAGGGCTTCCAGGCAGGCTTCCCGGAAGAGGTGATGATGAGTTGTGATCAAGGCTTCTAGGAAGAGGCGGCCATGAGGCTCATACTTTCCCTGGAAGTGGACCCCAGCTGGAGAAAGTCCCCTGACAGCTGCCTGAGAGTTTGGCTGAAGCTTCCCTCATGAAGCTCTCTGGCGGGGCAGCCAGACAACCCCAGCACTGAGGCAGGTGTGCGAAGGGCCATCCCACCCCTGCTAAGGTCAAAGCCTGAAGAATGAAACACCCTGACACCTCCTTGCTGAGAAACAAACAGGAGGGAATGGTGGGGCATTTAATCAGCCAAGGCTGCCAATACCTAATCAAGATGAATGGCCTTGAGGGACGAGGCCCAGGGAAAGCATCGTGTTAGGGGACGGAAAGACTGCCTCGGCTCTGGGCTGCTCGGGGACCCCCGGAATGCCAGCGGCGGGGTCCAGGTTCAGGAGAGATGCCCAGGTGGTCGGAGGTCACCACTGTCACCAGCTGTCCCCACCCAGGGCCCTCCAGTGGACACTTCCCTGGCCAACAACCTTTCCTGAGCCTGCTCTTGCACCAGCTGTGTCTCAGGACTAAAGATAAACGGGGCACGCCCCTGCTCTTGGAGACTCACAGTGAGCTGGTGGAGAGAGCACACACACATCCATTATTCTCATGCCATCGCAAGTGCTGTCATAGAGGCCCAAAGTGTTGTGGGAGAACGAGGGTGGCAGAGATTAATTTCTCCACGCTTCATTGTTCCAGACCCGGATGGTCAGTTCACGGCCTACAAGAACCTCTTTGACCTGGGCTTCTGACGGCGGGTCTTCTCTGGCGCCACCTGCAGGCGGCTGCGCGGCCAGCCAGTCATTCACGGTTAATTGAGCAAGTGCATGCTGTGTTAACAGCCCTGGGGTGTAACGGTGAATGAGACCTGGTCCTATCCTCAGGAACCGTGCAATCCCAGACGAAAGACAGACAAACAGGCACTCCTATCACTCATGGAGTCTGACAGCACCGAGTTTAGTCAAGTCCAGGCTGTATCAGTTGCCCACCACGTGCGCTCAGCCAAGCCGTGTAACCCTTTGAAGGGGGTCCTTTCCCCCAAATGCACTGTGGAGAGAGGTAACATCATCTCCTTGAGCTCCCCTCAAAGTTCCACAAGGGAAGGCCACTCAGGAAATGTCTGAAGTCTGTCGTTATATTAAAAAAATTTGCCCATATGCACATGTGTGTGCGTATGTGTGCGTGCGCCTACATATGGGGGGGCATCTGCCCTCTGCCCTCTGCCCCCTCGCCAACAGGATAATTATTATTCTAGGTATTCAGGAAGAGCTGAAAGTTAATGGAACCCAATGCAATGAGCGACACCTTGTAAAACAATCTCAATTACCAGGTAACCAATCTCCATGCAATTCCAGAGAGGATAAAAGGAGACCACGGTGGTTTGAGCAAACGAGAGGCAAATGAGAGCCCAGAGCTGCGGGCAGAGGCTGGGAGATGGAGCTGTTCGTTATCTTGCCAGCTCAGAACAGAGGTTGGGCACAGGGGCGGGCTGCTGCGCTAAGAGCCATTCCTTTTCCAAGGGACGAGAAGGGGATGGTGAAGAGCAAAGATAACCGAGTTAGTCAAGTGGGAAAGAGAGCTGTGTACTCTGTGCCCCTCCCCCGGCAGCTGCAGCTCAACTTTTCACCTTGCCCTGCCGGACAGCTGGGAGACCTGCTTCCCGGGGAGGGGCCGTCCGTCCCCTGGGAGAGGCCAGGTCCTGCCCTGGAAACCCCGCCCACTGCCCAGGAGACCCGTGACACTCATTTTCTAGCCTCTTTGGGTGGGTTTAGTGAGCTGGCGGGGTTGGGGGGGAGCTCTGAGGGGAGGGTGTCCTTGCATTCAAGCCCTGGGGTCTGTCCTGAGATGGAGAAGTTGAGGGAGCGGTGGCAGTTTCAGCAGCCCGTCCACACCGCCTAACCACGGTCAGAGGGAGAGTCTCTGTCCTCTGGGTCCGGGAGACAGGCTGGCCTTCACCAAGCCCTTCTCCATGCGTCTCTCGGCCCGGCCTCCCTGCAGCCCTGACAGGTACAGCCTCGGCTGGCTTCACAGGCTGAGTGGTTATGTGGCTCGCTCAAGGTCACAAGGCCACCCAACAGCAGACCGGAATCCTCTCTTCTCCGACTCTAAACGCGGCACTCATTTGGTTAAAAATCTCAGCTCAACACTTCTCCTTTCTTGTGAAGGGGGGAAAGCACGATGGGTTGTTTTTTTATAAATCTCATTTTGAATTTAAATCTCTTTAAAAATGTTGAAAGAACCACAGCTGCCTGTCTGTCATTGTCTTCCGTTCTCCTTCCTGTGCCTCCCCTCACTCCCCTCCCCTCCCCGGTTGGTTGCTCTGAGCTCCCCCTGCACAAGCTGGCTGCCCTGGCTGCCGCAGGAGAGATAGAAGAGGTAGGGCCGGAGAGATAGAAGAGGTAGGGCCGAGGGCCTGTCAGAGAGAGGGTCTCGGGGTTCCCACTGTTTGGGAAGGGGCTGGGTGATCCCATGCTTTGTGCCGTCTGTCCCCAGAGATCGTCTTAGCCATCCCTCCGATCTGGAGCAGAAGTGGGGCTCCTGCAAATTTGGTAGCCGTCATCTTCAGGCCAGAGCATCCTCAGACGAAATTGCCTAAGGAAAACCAGTCTGCAGGGCCTCTCAGCCTTGCTCTCGCTTCTTCGGCCGTCTGACCCGAAAGCGGCTCACACGTGTCTGTTACCGCCCTGGAGACTCATAGCAACTCCATGATGGAGTTGTAACTGTTCCCATTTTAGAGATGAAGAGACTGAGGCTCCCGCGGCAAGATTAAGCACCTTGCTCTCAATGCCCCCAGGCAGATACAGCCATTCACGGTCACAGAGCCGGTGGCCCAGCCAGGATTGGAAGGCAGGTCCTGTGAGTCCAAATCTAGTGCTCTTCCCACCCTGCTCTCTGGATGCCAGCCTCGGTCCCAGCCTCCAGAATGCAGGGGTGGGATTGGAGGACTGGTGCCTTCCAGACCGCTCCCGAAACCCGGGCCCGGCCCACGACAGAGACAGAACACAAGCAGAGCGGCAGGCCTGACCCTGCGGAGAGCAGGGAGAGCGGCGATGGCTCCCTGGGTGGGAATAAAGCAAACAAGCGAGGAGCCGCTGATTGGGAGATAATCTCGGAGAAATGATCAAGTGCCAGTGGCTTCCGCAGCTGCAGGGCTGCATCTGGGCCCAGTGCTGACGTGAGCTCCGCCCCCAGATCCGCATTGTCACCGCTTGTTGGAAAAACAGATGTTATTGTCCTCTGTTCCCATCCCTTTGTCCCTAATAGGCACTTGAACGCAGGAGGGGGAACGGAGAAATGGGGACGGAATCGTGCGTCTATTTCAGGCTGGTTCCGGAAGCTTGCACTTTGGTGGGACTTGCGGTTTGGGATAGAGTGGGTGCAGGGAAGAACGTCCTCCCGCTGCCCCGCATGTTCAGGGCTGGCAGGTGCTGGGGGCTGGTTCTGGGAGGAGGGGCCTCCTTGACTCTCCTAAGTGCAGTACTTGGATGTTAGAGGAAGGACGATGGGCACCCCTGGCCTTCTGCCTTGACTCCCAGCATTTGGGAGGTTGGATGAGGTCAACGGCTGATGGGGTCAAGGTCTTGAGTCCTATTCTTGTTTGGGATTCATTCATTCTTAAAGGCTTCCCCTTAACCCGAGGCCTGACAGCAGCTTGCTGGTTTGCAGGCGAAAACTTCTCATGGAAGAACAGAACATCCTCTTCCATCAGGTCACTGTGGCTCTGACTTCATGGGAGCTCAGAGGCTCTCCTGCACCGAAATAGCTCTGCAGCTACCTGCCCAGCACCTCTGCATCTCTGCCCACCATCAGTCAGTCCTCCAGATGAAGGCGTTCTATTCCCAAAGATCCCTGCCAAAATACAAGTGCATAACTGCGGAGGGCTCAGAGGGGTAAAAAAAAGCCCTGCCCGTCACCAGGGAGAACAGAGGATGGGGCCCAAAATGAATGCCACACAAGATGGGTGAGTTTTGGCAGGGGACAGATGAGAAGAGAGATGTCCAGCCCCTGGGCTGCTGCCCTGTGGTGAAGGCTCGAGGGGCCACGTGAGAAAATTAGGGATGCAGGAAAGCAGTTCCCAGAGGGGCCTGGTCCTGTGCCTCACTGGTTGCCCCGCTCTGCTGAGACCCGCAGGGTAAGACTAAAGACCCTTCCCAGCCTTTCCGCTCCTGGCTGGAGTGGGGGGAAGTTTTTATGCCCTGCTGACTCTCAAACCCTCAGAGACAGGGGCCACCTCTGTCCCCGCAGGTACCTCCTCCATATCTCAGTGGGGTAGAAGGACAGAGATGGGGTGGAGATGGACCCACGCCCCTGCTGCCTGGCCTCTGGCCACCCCCTGCTCTGTGTGTGTCTCCTCCAGAGACAGGGGGCTGATTCCAGGTGAGCTCAGGCCCCCAACAAGCCACTTCCCAGGGGCGGAGAATGCCCTGGGCCATCCCGATGAGTTTGATGAGAGAAGAGAGAACGTCAACATTGATGGGGGCAGGGGAGTCCCTGTCCTGTCATCCTCCCTTTACCTGATGGGTATTAGGCAGCTAATTAACTGGGGAGGTGCCCACCAGGCAGAGGTGCCCTTCGTAACCTCTTAAGTACTTAATATTCAAAACCTATTGCACCTCCCTGTAGCAGAACTTCTAAAAAAGTCACATAATTAAAGCACATTAGAATTCATCTGAAATGGTTTCCATAAAGACAATGATTACCTAGCGATGATTCTAGGTGAGTGCATGGGCTTACCTGAGACGAGAGCGGAGGGAGGGCTTGCCCCCTCCCCTGTGGCCCACCCACTTTGTTCTGCTCCAGGAAGCACTCAGGAGCCTCCTGGGAATGTTTCCTAAGGCCCTGGGCCCCTCCCCGCCTCACTGCCTTTGGCACCAGGGTGAATACACCATCTGACAGCTTGCCCCCAACCCTCCCCCTGCCCCCCAGTGACAAGGGGTTGGAAGGGGAACATCATCCAGAACAGAATGGAAGGACTCTGGTCAGAGCCCCCAAAGGCTTGCTTACCTCCGGTGTCTCTTTATTCCCTCCCCAGACTCTTCTGTGCCCCCTCCATACTCACCCCCATCCACCCCTGCTCCGGTGCTCAGATGTGGTGTGGCAAAAGAGGTGCTCCTGGAGCAGAGGGTTTTGCCGTAAGGACACACTAAAAAGACTTAGGATGGAGAGGAGCCCTGGGAAGTTGGAAAGCCACCTCCTTGCCCCCAAGCAGGGACTTCCGATCCAACAGCCCTGAAGGCAGTGACTCAGCCTTTTCTCATGGACTTGGGCTGGCCAGCTGGGCCTCTTTAAAGCATGTTCCCTCCAAATACACTTTTGAAAACTAATCCATGGTGTCAGAAGTCAGGAGAGTGCTTGGGGGAGATTCAGGGCACATAGTACACAGATGCATTCACTTCGAGAAGATTCATTGCAGTATACACTTGCAGCTTGTACACTCAGGAGATCGTGCCCCAAAAGCTCTTTGTCAAGTAGAGATTAATACTTCCGTAATTATATCATCCAAATTCAAGAATCTCTCTCTTTTTTTTTTTTTTTAAGATTTTATTTATTTATTTGACAGAGAGATAGCCAGCGAGAGAGGGAACACAAGCAGGGAGAGTGGGAGAGGAAGAAGCAGGCTCCCAGGAGAGGAGCCTGACGTGGGGCTTGATCCTGTAATGCCAGAATCACGCCCTGAGCCGAAGGCAGACGCTTAACCGCTGTGCCACCCAGGCGCCCCTCAAGAATCTCTCTTATGGTGAGATGACACAAATAGTGGCAAGCCGTGGATAATCCACAGTTGCTTTGGACTTGGACTTGGAATGAGTGCATTACACGCAACATGCATTTGTTTGCAAAAGATTTGCTTCTGTAAGTGTGTAATACTAAAAGTACACTATTTTGTATTGCATATTAAATATTAAAGTGGGAATTTCTGAAGACATACTACTCAGCTTTGGGGGTGAGACAGTCCAGAAGCTTCCAGGTGGCAGGGAAGTCAGATTGAGTCAGAAGTAAGAATTTGACAGAGGTCATCTCCTCCCTCCACCTCCTGTCCCTTCGCTCAGTGTTGGATGTGGTTGCTGCCAGGTTGCTGGAAATGCACGTTTCTCTGCTGCTTTGATGGGTCCCCATGCCAGGTCTTGAATAAGAGCCACCTCCTCTTGGTCTGAAGGATCAGAAAGGAACTGCCCATTGGAGGGCTCCAGAGGCTGATTCCAGATTGGTGACTGGTACCCTGTGTGCCACGAGTCCCCCTTCCCCCTGTGGCACACCTCTTTGCAATGTGTCTACTCTCCAGTCTCCTTGTCAAGAGGCAGAGTCTCTTTCCCATCCCCTTGAATCTGGGTTGATCTTTGGCTTACTTTGGCCAACACAATATGGTGGAAGTAACGCTTCCCAGCCTAGGCCCTGACAGGCCTTGCAGCTTCTCCCCTCTTCCGCTTGGGACTAGCCTGTGACCTCCAGGTGAAGGAGTCAGGTCCAGCCTCCTGAAGGGTGAGAAGCCACGTGAAGCAGAGATGAGCTGTCTCAGCTGAGGTCCCCAGACCATCCAGCTGACAAGCCAGCACCAACCACCAGACGTGTGTGTGAGGCCAGTTTTAGATCCTCTGGCCATGCCAGCCACCAGCTGCCTGCACATGCGTGAGTCCAGGAAGGACCAGCCCAAGACACCCACCCACAGAATCACGAGCTAGTAGTCGTTCTAAGCCACTAAGTTTGGGGGTGGTTGTCACATAGCAATTCATAACCAATACAATTACTGACACCCTTGCCTGAGCACCTGCTGGCCAATGCCAGCATCCCAGGGGACAGGATTGTCCCCTCCAGGGCTCTGTCTGTTCTTCCATCTAGAAGCCCCGGAAGCAACTTTTTGCCCAAGATTTGTTTCTTTGCTCATCCCCACCAGTTTCTAGGGCTGACACGGCAGTGCCCATTGCTCTTTATTAGTTTAATATATGTTGAAGCCTCCAAATAGATGCTGGGGCCCAGGTGGAACAGATGAAATGTGACGAAGTTCTGGGGGATGATTGATAATGAGTAGGGACTGGAAAATCAATTGTGTTAATTCCTAGTCTGTCACTGGGACCGAGAATTAATGAGAAAATCTGTCTAACTTAATGGTATTTACACATTATACAGAGTGTGATAAAATTGTCGGCAGGTGCTGCCTGGCATTCCAATTATACAAGGCCCGCATAGCCCGAGGGGCAGGCAGGTCTGAGCTGTCCAGGACCTGGGCTGGGCATATGGAGACATACCCCAACTACCACGCTAACCTCTGAGTAGGTCCCGGGACCCTGTGTGGATCTCAGTGGCACTGCTGGTCCCTGCCATGTGGGGGTGTCCAACCGGCAGTGTCTCTGGGATTGGCTGGAGGGCACATTTCCAGTCCTGCTCTGGAGATAAGCCGCATGGGCCGTTGGACAATGGCCAAGGGTGGGTTCAGTCTCATGTGTTGGCCTGACTTGAGAGACACAGAGGGCCCTCCTGACCTACCTGACCCCTTCTCCGTGGGGAAGGCATCAGCCCTGGCCTATGCCACACCCACCTGAGCAGTCACTGCTGGAAGGCACCTTGAAAAGCTTCATGGAAACCGATGGAAGAGTCTGCTTTGGAGTCTGAGTGTTTGCTTCCCTGAATTTCTGTAGACCAAGGCTTGTCCTGGCCAGGGACATGGAGGTGTCCCCAAGAATGCTCAACTCCCGGTATTCACACCCTCGTGTGGTCTTCTTTCATACTGGATAAGGCCGATCTGAGGGTCCAGTAAGATCCTGCAGATAACTGATACAGGTGGGAGGGAGATGGCTGGGCAACGCTGGGGGTCCCCCACGTAGGGGTGTGGAACTGAGGGAAGACATCCCCATGTGTCATCCCTTTGCTCCCACCCTAATTCTTATTCAAATGAAACCTACTTGTGTGTTTCCCTGCTTCCCAAGCACACCCTGCCTCCCTTCCCCCAACCCCTGCCCCGTGCCTTGAATATGCTGCGTTCTTGGTGACTCAAGGCATGAGTGGGGTCTCAGCCCTTCTCACCACCAGAGCCCGAAGCCAGCGGGCTGTCTAATAGAGTGATCACAGCAATGTTTGCAAGGGAGGCTCCACAGAGCACAGGGAGCCCTGTAGATCTTAATCCTTTCCCTGCTTAATCTTCGCTTTCTCTGGCTCCCACGTATCCGCGTGCACTGCAGAGTTTCAAAAGATAAGCCCCACAATGAGATATGGCAAACCACTCTGCTCTCCTCCAACGGGAGTAGAATTCAGCCAAGCAGGAAACCACAGACTCTCTGGTTGGCCTCGGGGAGCCAGAGGAGCCTGTGGGAGTCAGAGGGCTGGGAACCTCCACGCCAGGCTGTCCCTTCCTTCAGCCTCTGTCTCGGGCCTGCTTGGATCCCATAAGGCCCCTGGATGGGCCGGGAGCTGGAGGGGCCTGCGTACCCCTGGTGTGCTTGGTCAGCCTGATGCAGTGAGGCCTCACGGTCATAGGCAGGGGTCTCCGAGATCAGATAGGCCTGAGAGCAAATCTCAGCTCTGCCACTTCCTGCCGTGGGACTCGGGACCAATGACTTACTTCTGGGGGATCGGCTTTTGCTGGGCACTCAGTAAGTATGAATGGCCTGCAGTGAGACTCGGGTCTGCAGGTGAGCCCTCCCTGGTCTCAGCCCCTTGGCCTTCCTCTCGCTCAGCGGGCAAGCGAGGCGACTGTCTCGCCTCTGAGCACCAGCCAGCCAGGCTGGGATGCCGTGTGACATAAGGACATTAAGCAATCCTTCAAGCCAAAGAATCCCCACATAACAAATTCATTCTATGTAATAAAGAACTTGGCTACACCCCTGCTCAGAGCGTTGGAGATGCGAACTGCTGCCTTGGCACTTCAGAGAGACAGAAAGAAGAAATGAGCTCAGGGTCTCTGGGAAAAGACCTTTAAACCTGTTTTGGAAATCAGATTTGTCTGACTGTGGCACAGCTCCCCTCTAGGTCTGGATGAAGGGAAGGGACTCTGGAGGGCTGCCCATGGGGCACGGGAAACAGTGGGCAAGGAAGGACAAGGTTTAGGAAAGGAGTGTGACAGGGACATACAAACGCTCTTACACAAGCAACGGCTCTTACCACCCCCAACCCCCACCCCGGGGAGCTCTGGGAGCAGGAGAGAGGGGCTCCCTTGCTGGTGTTAGAAGGAGCAGACTTGAAATTCACAGACGGAGACACAGCCCGCGCCCCTTCCATTCACCCAGGCCAAGCTCTGCCCTCCTCCCCACCTCACATGGACCTTCTCTTCCTCCCCAAGCCTGCCTTCGATGCTTGCTCGTTCATTCATTTATTCATTCAACACCCTTACGTTGAGCAGCCTCTGGGTGCCAAGGAACAGGGAGGAAGGACAGAGTTGATTCATGAAATTTAAGTGCTAAATTCCAGAGTTCCTGGAACCAAGCCTTGCAGTCAACCCCCTCAGGTATCTACGAAAATATAGGTTATCACAGGGGTGCCCAGAAAGGCGACAAAAACTGCCCATGAGAGACTGGGATGCGAGACTGGACGAGAGACCGGCAGAGAAAGCAGCACATTCAAGGTGCAGAGGTGGGAGGAACATGGGGTATTTGGAAAGGAGCAAAACACAGAAGGGGACGTAACTTCAACTGTGTGGAGAAGGTACACGGGGATGTCTTCCCTCAGCTCCACACCCCACGTGGCAGACCCCAGTGCTGTCCGCCCCTCTCCCTCCCACCTGTATCAGTTATCTATCACTGCACAACAAAACACCCCCAAACCTGCAGCTTCGAACAATAATAAACATCTAGATCTTTGATCCCTCCCAGTTTTGGGGGGTCAGGAATTCAGGGGCAAGCTCACTCGGGGTCTCCCTGGAGGTTGCAGTCAAGATGTCAGCTGGGGCGGTCATCATCTGAAGGCTTGACAGGGGCTGGAGAACCAGCGTCTAAGACGGGTCACTTCTATGTGCTGGTCGTTGGCCTCAGGAGGCCTGGGTTTCTCCCGACACGGTGGCAGCTTCCCCAGAGTCAGTGATATGAGAGGACGAAGCAGAAGAAGCCATGGTTTTTAGGAGCTGGCCTCAAAAGTAACAGCTTCCCCCACACTCCCTACCACCTCTGCTTCCAGCATGGCTACTGGGGGGCCCCGGGGTGGCTGTGTCTGCCCCCGGTGTGCCCAGCCCCTAAGGATGTGACGTAGGTGTCCACAGGACTCTGTTTTGGAAATCCTGACCTGAGCACCTGCAGTCTGGGAAGGGAGACCCTCGCTGTACTCCCACTCCAGCCCCGTCACCATCCCGTCTGCTCTGCGCATCTTACCCTCTGCTTGCTGCACCCACTCCCCTGCTTTAAAATCTTTCATATCCGAAGACGGTGCTTTCAGCACGACTGGAGCCAAGGGGGAGCTGGGAACAGTAACAGCCCATCTTTATGGAGAACTCACTGTGCGTTAGGTTGGTAGCGAGCACCGTCAAAGGGCTGACTTCTTACGGCCTCTCCGTGGGCTTGCTACCCCCCATTTCGTAGATGATGAAATTGAAGCACAGAGAGGGTAAGTAGGCTTGCCCAGAGCCACACAGCCCTTAAGTGGGAAAGTGACGATCTGTCTCCAGAGCCCACTCTGCTAACCTTATATTTATTGCATCTGTGACGTGAGGCACCACTCCCTCTCCATAAGGACGCCACGGTTCATCGGATAGAGCTGGGGTTCGCCGCACAGCAAGGAAGTCGGAGGTTAGACATCTAGAAGGTTCTCTAGGCCACAAGTCGCAAGGCCTCAGAGTAGCTCTGTGCCCTGTGCTCAGGAAGGGGGGGGTCTTCCAGACTACAGTGAGCCCTGAGGCAGCAGCCAGGCCAAAGGGCTTTGGCCTTTCTTTTTTTAATTTTTAAAAATTGTGGTAAAATATACATAATGTAAAACTTTCCATTTTAATCATTTTTTAAGAGTACAGTCAGTGCATTCACATGGTCGTGCAACCGTCACCCCCATCCATCCCTGAGACGTTTTCGTGTCATCGTGAAGGCTCTGCTGGTCCCCAGTTCTCCTGCCAACCGGGGCCCCCTCCCTCCCTGCTCCCCCAGGCCGGGTGGGACAAGCGGCTGTAGGCACAGGCTTCCCTCTTCAGAGGCGAGGTTGAATGTGATGCACCCGAGGTCTGTTCTGCATCAAAGGGCCACAGCAGCGCGGATGACGGGCTGTAACGCCGCATGAAAGGGAGTTTATCAATAGTACCTGGAGCTCGGTAACTCATAAACCTTTCATTAGTTTTACATCGATGACGGCTCAAGTCCTCGGAAGTAGATTTAGGCTGGAAGATAGATGTCTCTATAAATCATCATCTCTGAAAATTAAGGAAACGGAGGGAGCCTTTTTATAGGATTTCCCAGCAGCTCGCGTGGGGAGCCTGCGTTCATGCTCGCTTTCTGAGCTGATGGGGGGGATTCCAGCCTCGTGTCCTCAGATGGAAAACACAATCGGAGACTCAGAGAAGGGACTAGAAAGGGCACCAAACCGCTCTCCCTTCTCCTGGGGCACCTCCAAACCTGGAGGCTGCAAATCCGGTCATATGGGGGCCGTCTTATTATCTACACAGAGGCTCAGGAAACAGCTTTCTGGAAGGTGTTTCCGTGGGAGAAAGAAATGAAGCAGCCACAGGGGAGCAGACAGAGGCGCTTTAAAATCTAGCTCTCACCGGAAATGGGAAAGAAGAGGGAGGCCTTTGCTTGCTAATGAGCATAATAGTAATAATAACAACACTTAGAGCAGTCTCTGCCACAGAGACAATTACCAGTATGTTTTAGGTATTATTGGGAACATTTCTTATTTGCCATGTGCTTTATCAATGACTTAAGATCATTACTCTCCCACTTTGCAGATAAGGAAACCGAGGCCCAGAGAGGTTAAGCGACTTGCCAAAGATGACACAGCCCAATGCATGTCTCACGGAGACTGGGCAAATGTTCCCATTTTACAGATGAGGACGTGCAGCCCTGCCCTCTCCCTTCCCGCCACCCCTCCAGCCTCTGTTTCAATCTCATTTACAGCTAGTCAAAGGCCGAGGCAGGCTGGAAGCGAGTCCTGGCTTCCACTGTGGTGTCCAAAGTGGGCGTATGAGCTTAGCCAGCGCAGATGAGCTCTGTGAAAGGCCGTGTCTCCAGCCAGGATGTCAGGACATGGGTCCCCGCGGCTCCCTTTCTTGCGGGCAGGGGTCCTCCCTTCTGGTTTCCTTCTGTTTGCTCTGCAGCCGCAGCCCCAGGTGCTCCTGCCCCCACTCCCCACCCTGCCCCCGGGGCTCTGCCCTACAATGTTCAGACAGACTAATTACAAGAAACCGCAGAGAAGGGCTGGCAGGGAACCGGGCTGGTGATTTGATGAACCGGGTGGGCCTCAGGACTCAGTGATGTTCACCAGGTGCTGTTAGGCTCCCAACAAATCAAAGACTTTTCAATTTCCTTTCCTCGCCCTTGCTCTTGCCGGGGAGGCCAGCTGTGATGGAGCGCAGGAGGGAGCCAGAGGGGCGGTGCCACAGTCTTCCCTGCGTGCTGGCTGCTGAGCAGTGAGCAGCGAGAAGGCTCCCAGCAAGGAGTGTCCCAGGAGGACTTTTACTCAGAAATAATATGCATGAGGATTTATTTCCTCATCGCTGGGCTTCCAGCTAAGTGCAAGCTTGTTTCCGCTCGGCTCCGGCAGGAGAACTCCCCTCAAAGGTTTCGGCGAAACAGCCCGAGTCTGATTCAACTAGCATTTACTGAGCACCTACTGTGTGTGGAGGCGGCGCCCATCACTTTGCTCACCCCACTGAACCTTCAAAACAACCTTCCACGTTGGGGATGCTTATTCCCATTCTACAGAAGGGGAAGGTGACTTCCGCAAGATCCCCAGTTGGTAATAACACTAGTGGCCGACATTTACTTTCTACGTGGATGTGCCAGGTACAGACTCAACGAGCTCTACCCATTGACCTCACTTCATCTCCACAACCCTGTGAAGTAGGGGCTGCTATTAGCCCATTTTGCAGATGAGGAGACCAAAGCCTGGTGAGGTTGAGTCATTGCCCCAGGTTACAGAGGTTATAGTGGAGCTGGGATCCAAATCCGGGCCAGCTGGCACCAGGGACCACGCAGCCGAGCTAGAAATCAGGTCCAATTCTTTGGTTCCTGCCCAGTTCCTAAAAGCCACAGTGATTCTTGGCGTGGTGCCCTTCCTGTCCGTGGGAGGGATAGAGTTTGGAGGGACTGGATCCAGGTACCTAAGGATCTCGGCAACTTTAAGGCTGAGACTCGGCTGCCCATCTTGATCAGGACATTTCAGCAGCGAGTTACAGAAACCCAGCTGAAGTGGCTCAAGCAGAAGAAGGGCGTTTTTGACCGCAGTGACTGGGGAGTCCGCAGGTGGGTCTAGGGATCAGATGCCGTCATCAGGGCTCAGTCTGCCTGTCTCTGGACCTCATTCACCAGCAGCTCTCTCTTCTGTCCTCATGGCAGGGAGGGGTGGGGGGGCTACCTATGTTGGCAGTGCGGGCACTGCTCCAAGGCTCCAGCGAAGAGGATGAGTGGGAACCGAAATACACTCAATGCTCTGCTTGCCAAGCTCTGTGCCCTGATACGCAAAGCGGCGTTGGCCCAGAGGGGCAATTTTCCTAATTCCTCTCCAGGAGGACTCACCTCTTCCTAATACATGTAAGATCTGTAGAGGCTACTGGTAACCCTGACCTGTTCTCTTGGTGCCTGAGACCAACCGCACACCAGCACCCTCCCCCCACCCACCCGGTAACTCTACCAGAGTCATATACTCACTGAACCTTATGGAACCTCTACCAAGGGCCTGGAGCTGAGTGATTCCTGCAAACTCTCTGTCCTCCTGCCGCTTGCATCCTGGTAAGGGATCCGATTGGCTTCGCTCAGGTCACATGACCGTACTTGGACCAATCCCTATTGCCCAGCGCACTTGATTGACAGCCTCACCAGGACCCCCCAGAACCCTGGTGGCTTCTCAGAGGAAATTGCAGGACTAGGCTGCAGAAGTAACTGACGTCCGCTGAACCCAGCAAAGTCATAGCCCTTCTCTTCTCCGGCCAGTAGCCTCCCTACCTGCATTGGGAGACACCTGGGCCCCAAGACTCAGAGAGGAGTGTCGTCCCTAAAGGGCTCAAGCCGCGTGCCCATCACAGGTGAAAACTCCCTCAGATCTTGCGTAGAGAGAAAAGTCAGGAGTTAAGACTCTTTACCCAACATCATCGTCGCCGTGACTTTCAGTTTAGGGGAGAAGAAAAATGATGAAGCCCAGGGGGGTGTCCATGTCAGGGTGCAGGGCCTAAACGGGGCCCCCAGTTCCGCTGTCTGTGGGTTGGCGGAGGGCTTACTGGGGCTGATGGAGATGGAGTGCTAGTTATGTGCCAGGAGCCTCACCTGCTTTGTCTGTCTTAAGCTCCACACCCACCAGGTAGGTGTTATTATCCCATTTTGGGGTGAAGAGACTGAGGCTCAGAGAAGTAAAGTAACAGAAATATGCTCATTCTGCTGTGCTGACTCCAAAGGCCCCCCCACTGAGCCCACAGAGGCCCACCCCACGCAGAGGGCGCCCTCCCTGAGCCACCTCCCACATGCCCAACGAGGGACCTGTCGCGGACCTGGTTTCAGCTCCTGGTCCCTGCCTCTCCTCCAGCCCACCCGCCCCTAGAGACTCAGCACACCCTCCTGCAACCCCACCTCGGACCATTGCCCCTGCTCCCAGTTACGTCTGGGCGGCATCTCCAGGTTCCCGAGCACTTCCACGTGCTCTCACCGTCAAAGGAACATCATCTGCTCCCCGAGGCCACCTCATCCTCTCAGGACACCTGCCAGCCCATCCCAGGCACAAAGTCAAGCCCAAGCGGAGCCACATGGCCTGTCTGCCGCTAGAGGGAGCTCCCAGCGAAGCCTTGTGCCTTTCTCAAGTGCTGAGGAGTGGGGCCCTGGAGAGGGCCCTAGGGATGCCTTGCCAAAGGTCTTATGGAGACCAGGATGTCCTGACAGGATGATCCCACTGGAGACGGAGAGGCTCTGGTTTGTGCGCTTGGCGTCTCCTTTATTAAAGCACAAGGCTGGGGAGGTGCAAGTGGCTGAAAATGGAGCCCCGCATCCAGGGCTGTGGGCTGAGGCTCTGCCTTTCCTCCCCTCTCCACCGTGGCTGCTCACGTCCACTTGAAGTCAGAGAGGAGCATGGGCAACTCAGCAACCCAGCAGCAGCTTTCCCGTGCCTCGTTCATTGATTCACTGACTCATTCAAAAAATCTTTAGTGAGCACCTACTGTATATAAGCATGGGGCTCAGCCTCGGAGATACAGACCCTGGTGACCCAGACTCCGCCCCTGCTGTCATGGGGCAGTTAGTCCTGTGGAGGGGCGGGGAAGGGAGAGATGCATAAACAAGCAATTGGGGGCGCCTGGGTGG
The DNA here is from genome assembly GCF_017311325.1 of Ursus maritimus. Classification (NCBI taxonomy): domain Eukaryota; kingdom Metazoa; phylum Chordata; class Mammalia; order Carnivora; family Ursidae; genus Ursus; species Ursus maritimus. The sequence continues at coordinate 8,262,647 of NW_024425786.1, forward strand.
CTCAGTCGCTAAGCCTATGACTCTTGGTTTCGGCTCCGGTTGTGATCTCGGAATTGGGGGAATCGAGCCCTGGGTTGGGCTCCGTGCTCAGCAGGGAGTCTGTTTGAGGATTCTCTCCCTCTCCCTCTGCGCCTCTCCTCAAAAATAAATAAAATAAATCTTAAAAAATAACCCAAGCAATTGCGGTGTTGTGTGTTAAGTTCTGCAAAGGCACGGGAGACTCTAGGGGTAAAAGGGATGTACTTAAACCTCTACCTGGGGCACAGGAAGGCTTCTCAGGGGAGACATAACTTCGAAGCTCAGAGCCAAAAGAGCTGAGGAATCAGCTAGGCAAATGAAGAGTGTTCAAGCAGAGTGATCAGTTTGTAAGAATGCCCAGACACCAGGGAGCGTGCATGCATGCTTTCATCCCACAAAGACCTTACTAGCACCTACGGTGTGCCAGGCACTCTTCTAGATGCTGGGGCTGGCTACAGTGGTGAGCCAGGCAAACAAAGTTCCTACGTCAGGGTGCTTACATGCTAGTGGAATGTGGCCATTCAGGTAATCCAAAGAGGCCATAGGGAACAATGTGGAAGGGACAGTGGTCTCTCCCCTGCTCAGAGTACCTTGGGCCCCATTCTCCATCCTCCTCCTGCCAAGCCTGGCGGCTAGCCCCCAAGCCTTCCCACAATGGTCAGTTGTGAGGGGGTTACCTGGGCCCAGCCCAGCTGAAGGCCTGCTGAGCCATTCTGCTAATTATAGTGATGAATGGGTTTAATTTACTTAGAAGAGTAATGTGCTGTCACTCTGTTGTCAGAGCTCAGCCCCAGTGTCTGCTCCCTCCCCTCTCCCGTGACAGGTGCCTGCCCAAGCTCTTGTAGCCTCCCCACTGGTGGCCCAGGCACTTGCCTGCTCATCACCATGCCTGCTTGGGACAACTAGGGAGGAGAATTCGTATCTATCCCCACTGTTGAGAGTTGTGGGGCCACAGCTCGTCGGGGGAGGGTACACCTTCCCATTCTCTGAATCACCGCTCTACAGGGCAGAGAGCCCCTGATCTCTTGTTCCCCCCCTTCCCCCACCTCTCTATGTCTTTCCTAGCTGAAGTCATTTTATGTGGTTCCCTGTTCCATGGCCACCGTCCGGCTCCAGAACATGAGTGCTCTCGAGGGCAGTGATCTTCTCAGCTGCTCTGTTGAAGAATGAATGAATGAATGAATGAATGAATGAATGAATGAACAGTCCATGAGAACCTCACTCCCCCACCTCATGTGCCTGAGGCCTGGTAATAGGACAACTTTGGATCTGGTGATTTTTTCCCCCCAAATCTCGTGTGTCTCCCTTCTCAGCTCTCCACCCAGGTGATGTCTCTAGGCGACAGGTGGCCTGGAGTCTTCATCCTGCAGCCTGAGAGGAGCGGGATCATCCAAACACAGGGGCTGAGCCGAAGTCGAGCCCAGAAGTCGAGGTCCCTTGTGGGCAGAGCAAGGACACCGAGATGAAGGTGTTCTTGCCCTGCATCCAGAGACGCCCAGGTCCCCACTTTCAGGAGATGGTTTCCAGCCTCTAACTCAAGCTTCCTTTGACTGCTCTCATTTTTACAGTGATTCCAGGAGGGTCAAAACTTCCTTGTGGTTGACAGTCTTCTCCCGCTGTCTGACCCGACTCCCTCCTTTGCACCCGATACTGCTCTGCCTCAGTGCGGCTGGGTGGGGGGACCCGGGCAGGGCTGTCTTCTCAGAACCAACCTAGGAGCTTTCTTCTACTTTCCAGGCCAACCCTGAGACCATGTCCAGGTTTCCTGGTTCCTCCAGGCACGAGGACCGTTATTGCCAAGACTGCCCTAGTCTGGGGCTGTGGCATCAGCCTTGCCCCTCCCCTCCCCTCCATCTCCCCAGGGCAGCTGGGACGAGCGTGGCTGAGTGGATGGCCTGGGTCAGGGGAGACAGGGGTGGTATTTGTTTAATTCATTCACTGCCACGCTTGCCCGAGTAGGCAGCGGGCTGGCAGGATGCTCTAGGGAGCCCTTCCCCGACTCCGCCAGACATGACTGGTGCTGGGAAAGGGGCAGGGTTTGGTAGGGGTAGGGCTGTGTTTCCACCCGCCTATGGGGGCAAGAGAGCTCTCCTGTCAATGCTTCCATCCTGTTAGAATGGGACAAAGGCAGCAAGGGGGAGTGTAGCCAGCCTCAACGGGAGAACACATCCTCCTGGGAGGGAAGCCAGTGGGAAAACCCGGATGTCATGTGGGAGTGAGAGCCCCAGCTCTGCCACCAGCGGTCTGTGACTGAGGCTGGTCACATCCTGCTTGGCCTCCGTTCCTCCATCCGTAATGGAGGAGGGAGGACAAGGCCTCTTCTAGTTCTGGACTTCCACAGCTGTAATTCCTGCCCTGAGACACAGCCGGGAATGGAGCAGGATGGAGCCCTGAACCCTCCTGGGATGTCCAGCGCTGGCCGGAGTGCTGGCGCTGGAGCTGGTCCCCCCGCCCGGCCGGCTCCCTGCAGACGTGGCAACGGCTGGGTCTCAGCAGGCAAGAGGCCACACTGACCATCGACTCCCGCCGTGGAGGAGCTAGCCTGGCCTCATCAGTATGCAGTGCCAGTGCAGAGTGCTTAAGAAAAACTTATTAATTTCCCCTCCACAAAGACTGAGGGCTCCGTAGTAATCACAGTATCAAGTCGTAATAATAATAAAAAAAATCCCTCCATTGAAAATAGCAGTTGGGACTCTGGAGAGTTCAACAGGAAAAGATTGTATTAAGATAAAGGAGATGATCGCAGAGCAGACATTAAAGGTTGTCATTGTCTGGTAAATCACATCAGGGAGGCCCCAGCACTGCTGTATCCCCACGAGGGAGTGAGGACCCCGCTCCCGACTGGCTACACACCCGCCGGCCCACCTCTCGACCGCCTCCCGCCTGCCCTCAGGGCTGGAGCCAAGGCAGGAGTCCCAAGTCCCTGCAACCTACAGCTGGCCTGCGGACCCTCCTTGGGGCAGAGGGAGGGACAGGCTGCAGATTCTGGAAGACAGATCTCTGCCCTGGGCACTCTTACCGTCTAGCCCAATGGTGGGGACTCCGGAACATTTGTTAGTAGCAGAGGGGCCTGGGAGAAAGGGGGTGCTTCTGGGTCACCTGTCCTGTTGGCACGTTCCTTGTGGGGACAGGAGTTACCCGGGGCCTAAAGCCCCTGGACACTGCCCTGACCTGTCTCCTAGAGCTAGGCTGATTCAGAGAGGGTGTCCCGACTTGCCAACGGGGAGGGCAGTCCAGGGGGAAGAGCCCAAAGAATCCTAGTGAGGAATGATCAGCATGAAGCTACATGCACTCAGGTATCAGATGGCCATTGCCCCACGGGGCTCTCACCAAGTAGTGGTTGGGCTGGGTGGGGTGCAGTGCAGAGCCGGGGGGGGGGTCCTTGCTCTTTGACATCTTCACTTGGCCAGATGGGAGGGTGTACAGGCTGTAAAGATGCAGTCTGATCTGAGAGTTACGCTGGACTCAGGACAAGAAGTTTCCCCCTGCTAACAGCTGGGAGTCCACCTGGAAGTGTGGGGTGACGATGGGCTTCCCCTGTCATTACAGAGGGGGCATTGCAATGTGAGGTTAAGAGGACAGATTTCTCAGCTTTGAGTCCTGGCTCTACTGTGTATTAGCTGTTCATCTTTGGGCAAGCGACTTAACCTCCCTGTGCATCAACTTTCTAATCTAGAGAAAGGTGGCGAGAGTATCTACCTCATAGGATTCTCACGAGGATTATTATTCATGAAGAGCTCTAAATAAAAATCTGCTCTTACCCCCCAGTCGTCCTTACCTAAGGTCACGTAGTCCATTGGTGGCCAAACCACATCCCTGGACCACCTCTGGCCTATCACCTTCTTTCCACCAGCTACTTCTCGGGGAGCCCACAGTGGTGGCCAAGGACTTGGGCTTTGGAGCCCAGAATGCCTGGGGTTCAGATCTCAGGTTCGGTTCAAACAAGTGACTTGACTCGTCACACTCTCAGCTTCCTCTCCTATAAGACAAGGAAGGTGAAGCTGGGGGTACTATGAGTAACTCAGAAAGGGGTGGCCAAGGCAGGCCGCTTCCCTGAGGTCTTTGCCTATGGATGGCAAGCGCAGCAGGGCAGGGCTCCCTCCCCTGGCCCTCCAGGTGCAGCCGTAGGCCTTGGGCACCAGGGACCGTCCTGGAGTTGCCCCGAGGTTGTGAGGCTGAGCGTAGAGGACCAGGGGGATTAAGTGTGATGGGGTTGTGTGGAGATTAATGTGAGGCTGGGTGAAGTATTGAAGGCAAGTCGTTTTCTCAGTTAATATGCACATTTAAGGAACGATTTGAGAGTGTGAAAACTGAAAAGGAATGCGAATTTCAGCAGGAGAGATAAATTCTGGGAAGGAGACCTTACAGAGAAGGGAGTTGGGCGAGGTTGGGGTGCTGGTGCCAGGCGGCCCTGCTCCAAATTCAGCCCCACGGGGTGCTTCTCTGAGGACCTCTCTGTGCCCATCTGTCTCTAGGAGCACACGCCTAGGAAGACCCAAAGCAGAGACTGGGGTTCATGGGTGACCCTGGACCCTGGAAACTTCTGGAAGTAGGGGTCCTGATCTGCATTGTCAAGAACAGAAGCAAAGCCAGGGTAGAGGGGTAAAGTCAGGATAAGGGCTGGGAGGGCTTCCTAGAAGAGGTGTTGCTTGGACTGAGCCTTAAAAGATGGTTTGGGAGGAGGATGTGGGACCTTTTGGATGTTGGACCATTCATCTGGGAGGTCCAGGTGGGATGGGGCAGCCCGAGCACAAGGTGAGGCACAGGCTTCTTCAGGCTTATGGCCAGGCTCCAGAAGGGTCCTCATGAACAAGCTAGAAGGAAGCCGGGGAGGAGGCTCGTCTTCCTCGGGGAATTCTCCCTCTCCTGGAGGCTCTGGGTGGGAAATGTGGATTCCCTGCTCCCACGTGCTGCAAATGTCACATGCCCCCTAGCCCTGGAGGCTGGACATGGTACGTATCCCCATGCACCCCACTCCCTGCCGAGGGCTGGCTCTTCCTTCCAGAGTCTCACCCTTCAGCACTAGCAACTATATCACCCAGGATCTTCCAGGGACCCTGAACCTCCAAGACTCCAGCCCATCGCATCCACTCATCCAGCTTAAAGGCAGAGTGAGCCCTTCCCCCAGCTTCTTGCTCCTTCCATCTCCGCCAGAGACCCGCGTGCTGAGGAGGGAGTGCTTGCAAAGCTAGCTGGGATGAAAAGCCTTTGCAAGTGCCCAGTGTGGTTATTAATAACGTCTCTCGGCTCCGAATGCCTCTTTAATTCCTCTGCTTAAACCACTCAGGAATCCATAACACTTGCCCCTTAGCCTGTGGTAATGGCCTTTTATGGAGGGACCTTATTGAAAGCTTTTCCCCAGCCTGAGTAAATCATGTCCTCTGGGTCATCCTTGCCTGCAATTTTATTAACTTCTTACGAGAAGTCAGAAGGACCAGAGGGAGGCCAGGGTTTCCTCTGTGTTCTGTCCTGCCCAGACCCAGCACTGTCCCTTACCTGGCTGGGGTCCTCAGAGGAGAAGGTGGTTGGGGCCAGACCCTGAAGATCAAGAATGGTTGGGGTGTCCCAAACCAAGGCCCCTTCCTCCTGTACTTTCATCGGTCAATCTTTCTAGGTGTGTAGGGGCTGGGAGACTAGGTAGTATGGGCTGGGCACAGGGGGAAAGCAGGGGCAAGCACCAGGAAGGGCAGTATTCACATTGTTGACCTGGTGCATCGGTCACCTGGCATGTCTGCCATTTAGTGAGCACTAGATTTGACAGCAGGGAGGGGGAAGCAGAACCAGAGCAGGACACTGGGGCCCCAATTTGGGAACTGGAAAGGGTAAAGGACCACACTAATGCAAGATGTCAATAATAGGGACGACTGTGCAGGGGGAGAAGGAATACACAGAAACTCTCTGTACTTTCTCCTCCATATTTCTCTAAGTCCCAAACTGCTCTAAAAAAATAGTCTATTAATTTTTTGAAAAAGGCAAAGGAGACCCCAGGAATTGGAGATGCCTAGAAAAGATCAGGGGTCCCCCTGGGGGTCTGGGATGACTTTCAAGGAGCCTGTGTGACTCTCTCCTGCCCCAGGAGGGAGGGGGGAGGTGAGTCGGGGAGGGCTAGGAGAGGTGAAGAGGATAGAAGTGGGGCTGAGGTGGGACTGGTGTATTCCGGGGGGCAAGAGGGGGTGTCTCAAGGGAGCCTGAATCCATCTCTCCTGTCTGTTCCTTGGGCTGGGGGCAGAGGCACCCAGAGAGAAGGACCATTTCAGACTGATATCCAGCTGTTCCTTCTTGTCCCAGCTCGAAACCTCCAAAAGATGCCAGCTCATCCTTTCTGGGCTGGTAGAAGTTCTGGGCAGCCACCCCAGCAGCTCCGGAGCTCTGTTGAACTTTCTCCCCACCGAGTGGGTTATAAACCATCTTTACGACTACAGCAAAAGGAAGGCTGGAGGAAGGGGGAAGGGCAGGAGGCAGGGCTGAATCCCACTGCGGGAGGGGTCCTGTGTCTTCCTCCAGCTGTCCCCAGGAGGGTCTCAGAGAGCTTTCCAGCCCTGGATGACCAGAGGAAAGAAGTTTTTGCAAATTCTGTCTGGAGCCTAGAGAGACAGATTCCCTGTGAGCGACTCTGTGAGGAGCCACTGTCCCTCATATCCCATCATCTGGTCATGGGGGAGAGGTCTGCGAGTCCCCTGTCCCTCTCCGACTCCAGGAAGTACGGTGAGCACCAGACCTGGGGTCGGGAGTTGGGCTACTCCTGCCTCCCCAGAAGAGGGGCTGGTTCTGAGATCTGGCCTGTGGCAGGGGAGAAATCAGCCTCCGGCTGTCCCTGGTGCCTGCTTTGGCCAGCTCTGAGCTTGAGGCTGACGGCCCCTTCTGAGGCGCTCACCCTCTCTCCAAGTCCCTAGCGAGAGTGGCCTGCAGCTGGCGATATGTCAAGGGCTTTCCACGTGCGATCTCATTTCAGCCTCACAACCACCTTCTCTGGATAGGCCCCCTCTTCCTAACGATCATCTCCTGCTGCACCCCTACTCTCTGCCTCTTAGCACTGATCCCAAGTCCTGATGGTAATTGTTGACTTGTTGCCTGGCCTCCCTCTGAGACCGTAAATTCCTCGTGGTGGCTGCAGCATCGCCAGCATCCACTCTAAGTCCTGGCATGCAGTAGGTGCTCACTAACTATTTGCTGAACACAGGAAGGGCTTATCTAAGTGGATAGGCTAAGAGAGGTAAGTCGTTTTTAAAGGTCACACAGCTTGCTTCTGGCAGAGCTGGAATTCACACGCAGGCGGTGGACGGCACAGTCTCGAGTTCCGGCCCGCTTCCCTGTGCCGCTGGAGGAGCGGGAGCCCCAGGCCCAACACAGAAGCCAAGAATAACCCACACCCCGTGCCTTCCTTCTTCTCTGCAAAATGGGTTGGGCTCCTCCGTGGCGCTAGGAGCAGAGTAGGAATCTGAGCTGGAGCCGAGGTCCCTCTCTTGTTCCCTCCAGATAGCGGAAGACGCGGCTCCCCGATCCAGCTGGCAGTGAGAACGAGCCTCAGCCTGGGGAGGCAGAGGGACAGCCCAGGACACAGTCCCCAGATGGGTGGCTATGGAAAGACAGGCCACACTCATCTCTGCTGGGAGAGGAGGAAGGGGGAGAGGCCAAGAACATCGCTGCCCGCCCAGCCTGCTCTACCCGCGGGATATGCCGGGAATCCCAGGAGGCTCACTCCCCTCCCCACTGGTGAGATTCCCCACCACCCTGCACCTGTACGGCCCCGCTGGCCTCCCCGCCCCGTGACCCAGTGGCCAGAGTGATTTTGGAAGAACAAAACTGCTGAAAACTTCCAGTGGCTTCCCCTTCTACTTACAAAACAAACCCAAAGTCCGCTTCGTGTCCTGTGCCTGAGCTGGCCCCTTCTTCCTTCTCCAACTTCTTCTCATCCTGGGACCCCTCCTCCACCTGCCTACTGGCCCAGCCCTTTCTGCCCTTTCTGCCCCAGTACAGCCAGGTCTCCATGCTACTTCCCTCCCTTTGCCCTTGCTGTCCCCTCTGCTGACACACGCTCTCCTCAGATCCTCTCAAGGCTGACTGCCTGTCATCACTGAGGTCTGGGCACAGATGTCACCTCCTTGGAGAGCTCTCTCTTGACCTCCTCGTCGAACAGAGCCCCAGGCACTCCTGATCTGCTCTTCATTTCATTTCATTTCATTCACTTATTTGTAGCTTCCTCACTCCTGTCTGTCTCCTCCACTGGAATGTCAGCTCTACGGGGGCAGAGACTGTCTGTCCATCGCTCTGACCCCGAGGCCGAAACCAGAGAGCACATCATAGTCAATGCTCAATAAATGTGGAATGAAGGAATGAGCCTTTCGCCTCTGGTGGGGGGCTCCTCTGGGGCATCCCTGCTGCTCAGCTCCTCCCACCCCAAGGCCTTGATATACTAACACTGGGAGATGGGGAAGGTGGGTATGGAGGAGGAGCAGGACTGGAGCTCCCAGACCGACTGCTGCGCCCATGGGTGCTGAGCACTCCAAGTGAGATGGCTACTCCTGCAGCAGCAGCTGCCCGGGGAAGCAGCTCCCTGTTAACAATGGCAGGGGCACATGCCAGCAGTGGGGGGGGGGGGGACGGAGGCGGCTGGGATGCAGAGGGAATAATCCCCCCACTCCCACACCCCGACACACACACAAGCCAGGCTGGACACCAGTGGGGAAATGGCACCATATTTTCTAGAGGACAAGAATACCTCTTTCTTTCTTTCTTTCTTTCTTTCTTTCTTTCTTTCTTTCTTTCTTTCTCTCTTTCTCTCTTTCTCTCTTTCTTTCTTTCTTTCTGTCTTGGGATTGGCTTGTAAGTGGGTCTGTGGATGATCCTGGGTCCTCCCTGGAGAGTTCTGCCCCAACTGGGTGGACCCCGCAAACCAGTTGGGGAGAGGCAGAGGGATGCTCGCTTCCCATGTCTGTCCTTGGCTGACCGGGTCCCCACAGAGGCCACAGCTGAGAAGGGAACAGTCTGGGCCCTGGGACTGGGGAGGGTGAACTTTGCCCAAACTCCTCTTGACTTCTGCCTCTGGGGGTGGAATTGAGGGACAAAAATAAAGCTGAGTACGGGAGGGCGGAGAAGGAGAAGGGAGAATGGGAAGAGTGCGGGCTGCTTGGTGGCAGCTGGGGCGTGGGCAGGAAGGCCTGAGTCAGACCCCACCTGATACCTGGCTGAACCCTAGCCCTCGAGTGGGCGTGGGGGGAGTGCTTCAGGGACCCAGCAGAGCTACTGACAGAAGCAGAGCTGAGCTGTTCTCTCCTGACCAGAACCCCTGTCACTCTTATTTTTAGGGGAAACACAGCACCCTGTCACCTCCTGAGATACCTCTTGTCCCCAGCAGACAGTCGCTCTCACTAGCTGCGAAGTAGGGGTGCTGTGGGCAGGTCTGCCCCCACCTGAGGCTCTGGCTTCTCACCCTGACCCAGATGCCTTGATAGGACCCCTCAGTGGCCCAATCTGTGGCCGTCCTGGTCCTCTCTCCATTGCCTGCCTGCCTGCCCGGAGCCCCCACCCCTACCTCTGTCCCACGCTGAGTCCCTCCTCCCTGGCCCTTGACCCCAGCTTAGTCTATCTTTAGACCCCCCTGCCTCTTACTGGGCCTGCTGCCCCCCAGCCCTGTCCCTTCTCTGAGCACTGATCCTTCAGCCTGAGTCCTGCAGCCCTAGGCACGTCTACACTCCATGACCAAGGGTCTTTGAAAACCCTTCAGGTGCTCTTCAGAAGCCCCAGCGTCTCATAAAAACAGCCTCCGAACACACCCACTATCACCATGCCTGCAGCCCAGCGCTGTCCCTCAAACCCAGATGGGCGCCCAGCACCGCCCGCCATGACCTCCCACGGTCAGGGGACCAGGGGCAGCCTGAGGTCAGCAGGCAGGTCTGGAGCTGCTTGTTCCGTCCGGAGCTGACAGGGAACGTCATTATTGGCAGGTTCCTAACTGGGCCACCCTTCCTGGCTGGGGGTGGGGGGTAGCTTGTGCACCTGTGCCAGAGAAACACCACACTCCTCACACCTCCCTCCCTTGGGGGGGGGCGCCTGGGACACCCCCTCGTGTGCTTGTGAAATGCCCTGCTCTTCTGGCACCTTCCAGCTGCCCCTCTCTGGCACCCCTCTCAGCTGAGTTGGGGTGTAGGTGTCTAGGGGTGTCACCGAGGGGCCTTACACATCATTTTCAGGCCTCATGCCCCTTCCATCCATGGAGATGTCGTCTCTGAGCCTGTCTGCGAGCTGCTGTGCCTTCGCCCAACCCTAGGATAGTCCCTGTGACCTCATAGGTCGGAGCTCCCGTTACCCCTATTGTCAGCCCAGGAGACAGGGAGTCAGAGATGTCAAGCCATTTGCCTAAGGTCACAGAGCTAAACACCGGCAGAGCCGGGATCAGGATCTGGGTTTGGGTGGCCCTGGCCTGGGTCTTTGGGGCTCACGTTGCCCCATACCTGATTGGGGGAGCCTGTGTGAGCATTTCTAGGTGGCAGAGCCTGGATGAGAGGTGCAGGGGAGAAGCCGGGTCTGGAGCAGGGCGTGGGGCGAGACACAAGATCTCCTCCTGCATGACCTAATCATTGCCCAGAGGCCTCACCTCCTAATACCATCACCGAGGGGATTAGTTCAACATATGGATTTTGGGGGGACACATTCAGTGTATAGCATACAGTGCACACGCACGTGTACATATGGACTGCACGTCGGGTACACGCAACACACACGTAGTGTCTATACGCACGGTTAGCGTGTGTACAGTGCAACGTAGTCCGTATAGATGGTTAGCGTAGACAGGGATGCTCCTCCTGCCTGGTTTCTGGGGCCATCTCCACACTAGGGAGGTACCCCCCTCCTGCCAGAACCACTAGACCCCCACGGAAGCAGGTGGGAACTTCGCTTTTTATTCAGACTAATTTGTTATTGAAACAACTTGAATCAGCTTCAAAGTAAGTTAAATGAGCAGAGATCGTCTTTCCTCGTCTCATCAATCACGGAGGGTACAAAGAAGGCGGGAAACAAAGGGATCACAGGAGCCTGGCCACAGATGGCTTTGTGGGGTGGCGAGTTCCCGCCTGAGGAGGGGGCAGGTTTCCGGGCCAACGGTGTGCTGGGAGCACTTCCCTTCCTTCCTCTAGCTGAAGAGGCCGGTCCAGCAAGCCATTCCTCCTCCTGCTTCCGTGGTTGTGGGGAAGAAGCTGGCGTCTCCAAGGTGTGGGCGGGTGTGAGTCTGGGCCCCTCGTCCCTCCTCGGCAGGCAGTGGACATGCCCAGAGCGCCTTCCCTGCTTGAGGGGCGGGGGGGACATCTCCACGGTGGGTGGTTTGGGGGTGGCAGGGTGGTGTCTCTGGTGCCTGGACGCCTGTGAATATGACTTTTCAAGTGTCATTTGGAGGCCCAGCTGGCCGAGACTGCTCAGTGCTGGTCCATTGTGCTCTGGGCCCCACGTGTGCGCACGAGTGTGCACGAGCACGTGTGAGTGCCTGTGAGCCTCTGAGCATTCAGTGGGGTCTGGCCTGGAATAGCAAATCCACTCCTGATAAAAGGGAGCCGCTGGTTGCCTGCTCTGTTTCCCCTAACTACGGGCTCTGCCTCGCCTTTGTGCCAGGTTGCCTGCTACTTGGGGAGATGTGGGGGTTCCCTCTCCTGTAGCGGCTCTTGGCAGGGAGACCCCATCTCCCACTCCCCAGGCTGCCTGGACCCACTACCCAGGGCTGGGTCAGAGCCTCTGTGATCGGTGGGCGTTAGAGACTGAGGCCTATGCCAGCTGAAAAATGGGGGACCAAGGACAACACACGAGTGAGACCCAGGGGTCACACCAGGAGGGGACAAGTAGGGAGAGACTTTGTGAAGGGGTAGAAAGTGCCAGGGGCCCTGAGGCTGACTGAGAGAGCAGCTCCCAGGGAGGAAGATCACCTGAGAGGGAGGCAGGAGGGCCCAAAGTACTGAGCAAGAGAAATCGAAGGTGAGGGAGGCCAGCAACAAGCTGGGAAGCAGCAGGGACAGAGAGAGGAGCCAGGGAGCGAGGGACAGAGAAGGACAGCGGGGTGTCTGGCTGGGCGGGACGCGTAATTTCGATCCCTGCCACGGCTTCCTGCACAGGAGAGCAGCTGGGGAGGCCTGCTAGGCTGTGATTTCTTTCTTTCTTTTTCTATTTTTAGAGATTGTTTTATTTTTATTTCACAGAGAGAGAGAGAGAGAGGGAGAGAGAACGAGCGGGACAGGGAGAGGGAGAGGGAGAGGGAGAGAGAATCCCAAGCAGACTCTGCACTGAACGTGGAGCCCGAGGCTGGGGCTTGATCTCACCACTCTGAGATCATGACCTGAGCCGAAACCAAGAGTCAGTTGCTTCACCGCCGGAGCCCGCCAGGCGCCCCCAGGTTGTGATTCCAACCAGGTCCTAGGGACGTCTGCAGAGAAACTAACTAACGCCTCTCACCTGCTGTCACCTTTGTGTCGCTTTTGTGTTTGGAAGAAAGAGAAGTAGGAACTCCCGAGGTGGATTTCTTCACGTATTCCCCTGTCTTCATTGTTCTCCGCTTTCTGCCAGTCTTTGTCCCCCAGCTACAGGCCAGCAGGGGGGTGGCCTGTCTGACCGTGCGTCTCTGGCTATACCTAGGTCCCCCTCCTATGTCCTACCCGCATCTGCAGTATCTGGGTCTCTGCCGCCTCACCCCTCACTCCTGACGACCCCTGAGCTCCCTGTGGGCCTCCTCTCCCCGTCCCACCCCACCTCAGCCTGGCGGTAGCTGCTCTTGACCCTCGCAGCTTCCTGCTGTCTCCTGACGCAGCCTGCACAGTGACAGAGCCCATAAATCACCGTGGCGGGTGGGGCCCCGAAGAGCTGGCACAGCATTTGCCTTGGGAACCGGGGTTCTCGGGTGTGCAGTGAACTGTAGGGGCGCAGAACCCGGGGCTTCCCTCCCTTCCCAGTTCAACCAAGCCTCTTGGTGACGGTGCCTTGTGGGAAGCTGTCCAGCTGGCCTTGCCCAGGAAAGCGGGACGAGAAGAAAGAGGTCAGGTAGGAAGCGAAGGGGATTTAGGTGAGCCTGACGGAGATCGTACTGCGGTGAGGATTATCATTGGTCAGGCGAGACGGGAAACGGCGAACTTCCTCGGCAGGGAGTTTATAAAATTTGGAAAGTTTCTGTCTGGTGATTTAGATACAGTGCTGCCTGGGGACAGGGGGATGGACTCCACGATCCACTCAACACAGAAACCTCTGCTTGATTTGAGGGGACACTGGGGGTCCAAAGACCTCGATTCCAGGCGCTGGAGGCCACCGAACAAGAAGTCACGCAGTATGGCCTCGGACCCGAGCTCCCCTCTGGCCTGCTGTGTGCTTTGAGCGATCACTCCACCTGGCTGGTCTTCCTCTGTAAAATGGGGACAGTCCTGCGTCATAGGGGGTCGCTGTGAGGGTTTAAAGGACAGCGGATGTAAAGCACTCTGCATGGGGCTTGGCTCAGAGGACTCTCCAGAAAAATCCTCAGCCTTTCTAAGCCTCAGTTTCTTTCCATAAAATTGAATGCCTGACCCTCACTGACCCATTCAATGCACATCTGCTAAACCCCTACTTCATGCCAGGCCCTGTTCTAGGCACTGGAGATGTAGCAATTCACACAACAGACAGGATTCCTAAGCTCGTGGAGCTAATATTCTAATGCGGGGTGGGGGGGTGGTGACAGACAAGAAACATACGTACTATGAGAAAATGAGGATAAGGGTGATAGAGAGTGATTGGGTGGGAGAGGCGATTTTATAAAAGGTGGTCAGGACAGGCCGCTCTGATAAGGTAACATTTAAAACAGAGACCTGCAGGAAGTGAGGGAGTGAGCTGCAAAGATACTTGGGGCAGAAGCTTGCAAGCAGCAGGAACAGCAAGTGCAAAGGTCCTGAGGCAGAAGTGTGCCTGGTGAGTATGAAGAACAGCAGGGAGCTGTGAGTGTGGCTGGAGTGGAGCAAAGGGGAAGAGGCCATGGAGGAAACGTAGCCCACTGTAAGGACTTTGTCTATTGCCCCAAGGAAATGCCATGCTTGTGCAGAATTTTGATGGTGGGGTTCACCTGCATCACGAAGCCCTTTGGGTCCAGCATCCTGGAGGAATTGAATTTCTTGCTTCCTCTACTTGTTCGGGACCTGGAGACGAGCAAGTCAGAGGCTCTGTCCCCCGTTTCTGGCCAGTAGAATGTATGGTTTTTTAGCAACAATTAAAAATAACTAAATTCTTCATTGCCATAAGCGAGAGAGGACTTTAATGCATTCAACCTTGTCCCAACTGGCAGCTTCACCTTCATTTTGTAAATGCGGCAATAAGATTCTGGAACATTCTGTGTTTGCTGGAGGTCATACAGGCCATATGGTGGCGGAAGAAAGGGATTTCGCTGACCATTGATTTATGAGCAGCTTTGTAAACGTGAATCTTTCAAAATTACACACACACACACAGAACCCCCAGCCCAGAGTGACACAATCCCACGGTCCCTCCCCTAACGACCATCCATCACCAAAGGTATCATAAATGCTGAGAAAGTGAACACATGGCTTGAGCACCGCCGTCTCCCAGGCCACAGCCGTGGCGGACACCCCTAATCAGTCACAGAGCTCTTCTTGCTGAGCTCAGACGCAGCCCCAGAATTCTGGAAGCTGACATGCGGTTGGTTCATAAAAAGAAACATTTTTGTGCAGGGTGTTGGGAAACAGTAATGGCCTCATCTCTGGCCTCGGGACCCCATTCCTTGCACTCCAGGCAGCTTTCCCTGCCTGATCTATAAACTGACCACAACTCTAGGATGTGAGACAGAATCAGGGCAGCCTCCGAGGGAGACGGGGCTTTCCAGCTCCGGGGGCCCCTGCCCTCCCCGCAGGTGCTCAGAGCAGCTGGGGCTGTTGGAATCCCTCCTGGGATTTGTTCCAGCTGTCAGACAGGGATCAGGCTTGTGATTGGTGAACCCCGACAAGAGTACCTGCTGTTTAATGAGCTGGAGATAGAGGTGGCTTTTGCAAGCAAGTCCTTTCCTTGGCTCGGGTGTGCAGATCAGATACGAAACCAGGAGAGCTGCCTTGCCAAGCACGGTAACCAGAGGGAAATGAGCGAGGCTGATCTGACAGAGAAGAATAAGGACAGGGAGGAGGGGGCGCAGGGGGGAGCAGGGATGGAGAGATGAGGGACACGCTGGAGCAGCATTTGGCCAGATCCCAGGGCTCTGCTGCAGGCTTCCCAACCCCTAGTGTTGTTTCAGAGGGCCCCTGGAGGTCCTGAGCCCTTATTTCTGGGGTCTGTTGAGAGCAACAAGAAAGGCAGAGTAATGAAGTGGAGACAGACCTGGGTTCGAATCCTGGGTCTACAGTCACAGCCTCAGATGCCTCATCTACAAAATGGGCTTCATATTTTCCTGAGGAGGGTGTAAGGCTCCCAGCCTTTCCCTGCTTTGTCACACATTCTGCAACTGAGCTTTTGGCAGGTGCTAGACCTGGCGTTTGACCTTTATCGGTGGGGTTCCAGGGTGTCTCTCTCTCAGCTGGATCTGAACTCAGGTGGGGAAATGGCAAGTTTATTTATGAGGACCTATTAAACTTTAACAGTACTCACCCTATGAGCTTGGTGTGAGGATGGAAAAAAATTACGGGATATTTACAGCTGTCTCCCCATTTCTCTCTCTACCATTGTCTATCTGTACCTACATGGTCCTTCTATACCCTCTATCGTCACCACTGTCTCTAGCATCGACACCACCTGTATACCTTGGGACCCAGCACAGATCCACACTCAGCTTCATTTCATGGGTCCATCTCTTCCAGGCTCTGCCTCTGATGCCATTGTGGGAGGGGCCGGAGAGCATTGCTGCCTTCCTGGAAGAACGGAGCCACTTACCATGAGCAGGGACAGGGCAGCAGCTCCCTGCCCCTCAGCTGTGATTTGGCACAAGAGATTGGTTCCCTGGGCAAAACCAGTGCTCAGACGGGCCAGAAGACAGGGCTTTTTTGTATTTTTTTTGTTTTTAAAGATTTTATTTATTTATGTATTTGAGAGCGAGAGAGAGCGCGTCAGTGACAGAGAGCAAGAGAGAGAGAGGGGAGAGCGGCAGGCAGAGGCAGAGGGAGAAGCAGACTCCCCGTTGAGCAGGGAGCCTGACTTGGGACTTGATCCCAGGACCCTGGGATCATGAACTAAGCTGAAGGCAGACGCTCAACCAACTGAACCCCCCAGGCACCTCAGGAGACAGTTTTAATTTAACCCCACTCCTGCTACCAACAGCAAGGAGCCTGGGGCTGCAGGCTCCGAGGGAATGGGCAAGAGGACACGGTCTCCCAGAAAGTCAGGGAAGCAGGACTAACGCCATCGCTATCCCAACCATCTCCCGGTATTGACGGAGGGCTGCTCTGTGCCAGGTGCTGGCTGCCAGGTGCTGACTAGTACTATGCTCTGAACAATAAGAATCACGAGAATGCTGTTGGTCCACAGTCCTTCTTAGAGAACTTTGGGTTTAGATGCCTTTCAGATTCTGAAAATCTTCCAGATTTTAGAAATGTCCTATATATTATGGAACACTCCAACATCTTCATATTTCTGTAGCAAAATACATATGAATAGTTCCAGCAAGTGGATAAATAAAGACCATAAGTACTTCCAAGGTCAGTTTAGTTCAGGTTCTGCTGCCAAATGAGTTTTGAAAAGCTTTTTGGTTTTCAGAGCTTTGGGGATGTTGGAACCATGGAGCTGGAACCCGGGCCCGACCGCTTACTGAGCCCTGGGCAGGCGCTGGGCCAAGCACATTCGCTGGATGAATGCATTAAACCCTCCTACCCGCTCTAGCAGGCTGGCTCTGTTTGTGCTGTTCCAGCTTTACAGAAGAAGAAATACAGGCACAGAGAGGTTCAATAACTTGGGTAAGGACACACGGCTAGCAGGTGGCAGAGCTTGGACTCAAACTGAGGTCTGTGGGGTGCCAAAGCCTGCCACCATCCCAGAGTTTACAGTCCAGTGTGTGTTGCTGGGGCAGGGGGGACATGAACAAAGAGATCCTTACAGGAGGCTGGAGTCAGTGCGGGAACAGGGGGGTCCAAGTCCCCAGGCCCTGAGGACGGGCCTAGGCCAGGTTGGGGGGTTAGGGAAGGTGACTCAGAGAAGCTGGCATCTACCTATCTACACCGAGGTGGAGACCTGAGGGATGAGTAGGCACTAGCCAGGCCTTGGTGGGACATGGAAAAGTGTTTCGAGCAGAGGGAACAGCACACACGGCAGGAGAGAGCCCACTGAAAGTCAGAGAACTTAAAGAAGTTGCAGCCTGGAATGGGAGGCAGGGTAGAGGCGGAGAGGCAAGTAAGGGCCAGCCTCACGGTGGGTGGGGGCTTGGAGGTCAAGCTGTGCCTCCCCCAACCCCTGCCGGGCCCCACACTGGGCAGAGGTCAGGTCCTCCTGCTGGAAGATTCTGGACAACAGGAACCATGCAGGAATCTGAGTGTGCAGCACCTGACTCCGAGGGCCGAGGGCGGGGGTAGGGAGGGTCTCTCCGGCACACGCGCGCGGGAAGGATTCCTGATCCCCTGATCTTTCCCGGGGAGCCCCTGGTTAATCCCTGCTGGCTGGCGAGGCTGTCAGGGGGACATCTCCTCTCTCTGCGACAGGCGACAGACCCGGGCGCTTGGCTCCTGACTCTGAGAGCGCGGGCTGCCTCCCTCCCATCCTGACAGCTGAAATCTTTATTACCATGAGTTTATTTGGGGGCGCGTGTGAGCGTGTGCTTGTGTGAGTGCGCGCACATCTGCGGCCACCACCGCCACAGCCACAGCCCGGGAAACGCGGCTCATGAATATTCCACGGCGGTGCGCGCCACACTTTGCAATCATCGATTATTTATACATGAAATAACGAAAGCTTTATAAATAATGAAAGAGCCTGCGTCCCAGAGGCCTCTGCCACTTGCCTCCCTTCCCTCCGCCTGGCCCAGGTGAGGGGATGGAGGCAGCGAGGAACGAGGACCCGGCAGTCACACGGGGAGCGGCCTTGGCATCTGCACACGCCCCTTCTTCCCACAGAATCCGCGTCCTTCTTAGGAAAGAGGCGGTGTGGCCCGGGAGTGTGTGTGCGTGCGTGCACGTGGGCGTGCCTGCACGTGTGCAGACTCACATGCACACCCAGGGAGGGGGCTGCACGCACAGGGCAGGGCAGCTTGGTTGTCCGCACTGCAGACTCTACAGGAAGGCTCCGATCAACACAGAGAGAGGCCTCGTATTATATTAAGCATGAGCTGGGAAAACATCAGACCCATCCTAGTTAAATTCACTTCCAACCTCACCTCTGGGGCTGTAGGCTTGGAGTGTACCAGTGTCTGATTCAGGAGGGGAAATCGTTTTAGAAGTTCTTCCCTGTGTTACCCCTTTAGATACACAGCTGGTCTTGCAGACACAGAGAAACCTTGGAACCCACCTTGACTCCCAAACTCTGGACCCGGAGGGTTGGGGGGTAGGGGTCCAGATGTGGCTGCGCGCAGGTGTACCCGTGCCGGTGGGGGGTAAATATGGCAGGTGTCCTCATTCCTGATGGAACAGAATCACTAGAGGAGCTTAAAGAATGTTTTTTTGTTGTTGTTGTTTTGTTTTTAAGATTTTATTTATTTATGTGACAGAGAGACAGCCAGCAAGAGAGGGAACACAGCAGGGGAGTGGGAGAGGAAGCAGCAGGCTCCCAGCGGAGTAGCCCAATGTGGGACTCGATCCCGGAACACCGGGATCACGCCCTGAGCGGAAGGCAGAGGCTTAATGACTGCGCTACCCAGGCGCCCCAAAGAATGGTTTTTTTTAAATTAAACTTTTTATTTCGATATAGTTGTAGATTAGTAAGCAGGTGTAAAAAAGAATACAGAGAGGTCCTGTGTACCCTTCCCCAGTTTCTCCTGGTGTTAACGTATTTCAAAATTGTAGTATAATATCACGCCAGGAAATTGACATCACTATAATCTACCAATCTTAGATTTCTTCAGTTTTACATGTACTAATTTGTGTGTGTGTGTTTATGCAATATTATCACACTTGGAGGTTTTCATATTCACCTCCCGTCAAGATACAGAATGGTTCCATTGGCACTCGGTCCCCAAGTTGCGCTTTTGTGACGACATCTACCCCCAACCCCATCACCCCCACACCCAACCCCATCCCTGACCCCTGGCAACCTCTGATCTCTTCTCTGTCTATAATTTTGTCATTTGGAGAATGTTAGATAAATGGAATCATATGGTGTGTAACCTTTTGAGATTGGCTTTTTTTCACTTGGCACCATTCTCTGAAAACCCAGCCTAGCTGTTGCATGTATCACTAGTCTGCTCCTTTTTATTGCTGGCCATCATTCCACGGTATGGATGTGCCAGTTTGTTTTGTGAAGAATGTCTGGGTGGTTTCCAATTTGGGGCTATTGCATATAAAGCTGCTATTAGGGAAGCTTTTTCAAACGTCAGCTAACAGACACCTCCCTTGGAGATTGACTCAGCTGGGGGTGGGTCTAGGGTGGGACCTGGGATTGTGTGAAAATGTGCAGTCAGTCACTGATGATGGTGGTGGCATGGACGTCTTGTTACGGGAATAGGGTTTGGTTGTCATAGGGTCCTCAGCATGCCTCCAAAGTGTAAAACAAAAATGTTTTTGTCAAAATAAAAATATATATACGCTGCAGGAGCAGCTCCAGATTTCTCTGGGATTACGTCTCTCTTCTTTGTGTACGAGTAGAAGAGGCAGTTTGAGTTTGGGGAGAAAGTTCTGGTCTGGGTTTTGAAGGTTGTGTGTTCCATCACTCTCCAGAGTGTCACTTTGGCCTCATTCCTGACTCACTATAAGCCTCAGTCTCTCCATATGCAAACTGGGCACCATATTTCACTCCTCCAGTTACCAAAGGTGGAAAAAGGCTGTTGGTGCCATGACATTCTTGGGATGTCTCCAGCAGAAAGACCTGGGTTCATCTGAAGAAGGGTGATGAGCTTCCATCTCCCAGTGTCCGAGGGCTAGAAAGGCAGGGTGCATCCTGGGAGCAGCTGGTCCCTGCCACCTGGGTCCCTGTGCAGCCCATGCAACTGGAACTGCTCGGATGTGAGCTTGTCACTTGCAGCCCAGGCCCCAGCCTCTGTCCCTGTATCTTAGAGAAAAGACAACTTCAGGGTGAACTAATGAGGCCAGATTGCACACCCGCTCCTCCCTCTACCCCTCCCATCTTCCCTACTCTGCACGGTGGCCCCACGGCCCCCTTCTCTCACTCCCCTTGGCCCCTCCTTGGGCAGGGAAGTCAGACCCTCTCTCTGCTTCCAGACCAAGGCTGGAATTATTTAATGCCAAATCAGTAAAAGTGTCAGCAGCTTGCAGCTTAACTGCTAAAAGGAATGATTCATCACCCCATGCCAGGCACCAAGTATTTCCTCCCCATCCCCATGGCCCACCCCTCAAGAGAAAGGAGATAAATTACTGTCATTGCTTTTTATGGTACATATAATCGGGTGGCAACATGGAGCCTCGACTCATCGCAAAGTCATTTACAATGAATTATTCATTTGGCTGAAGACGTCTTCAATTGGAGGGGAAATAGGCTCTCTACTCTCAGGGTTCGGCTGCCCTCTCCATAGCTAGGGAGGGAGTCCTGGGCTTGGAAGACCCTGATTCTCCTTGGCAACCTCTGGACCTCAGAATCCTGTGGTGTGGGGCTGGGGAAAAGGCAGGGGGAGGGTGTCTGAGCTGCAGGAATCCACTTACCTAATCTATTTCTGGAAGATTCCTCTGGGGTCCGGAAGTATCTATCTCTATCACTGTTCAGAGGACTATAGGTCCTTGTTCACATCCCTCCCACTTTCCGCTCTTCCTTTCCTCCTTCCCACTCTCTTCTCTCTCTTCTTTGTTTCCGTCTGTAGAGATTTATGAAGTCTGTATTAATATGTGCCATAGCAGTCAGGATTATGGTAGGTTATGGTGCAGTAACAAACAGCCTCCTAATTTCGGTGGCTTCGGATCACAGGCTTATTTCTCGCTCAGGCTACACAGATGATTATCACAGATCATCCAGGTTCTGTTCTGTGTCATCTTCACTGGGGAAACAGGTTGGGGGAGCAGCCGCTATCTTAAACATTGCTGTCACATGTACCTTCTCTTAAAGCTTCCGCTCAAAAATGACACGTCACTTCCACTCCTATTTCATGGGCCCAGACAAGTCATATGACTATGTCTACCCTCAAGTGGGTAGGAAAGTGTCACTTAACCGTGTGCCCGGAAAAGGACAGAAAAGGAATATTGGTGAATGCCCTTCATGACTTTCTCACAGGCACTGGATCAGTCCTGGAGGACAATAGTGAAAGGGACACAGTCTTTCTTCTCCATGAGCTCATGGTCAAGTGCAAGAGGCAGACGGAAGAGGCAGACGCACGGTCAGTGGTGATCCAGGGGGGCCAGCACCAGGAAAGAGATCTCCAGGGAACTCGCAGGGGCAGAGCGATACAGGATCTGACATCAAGGAGGTCTGACCCCTTGGGGCTCTTTGATGATGGGCAAGGAAATTCATTTTTCTGACATTTCTTCCTCCTTCCTTTGGTGATGATGATGGCGCCGCAGTAACCCCCCTACACACTGGGTGATTGTGAGAAATGCATGAGGTAATGTCTGTAAAAACCTTTGGAAGGTGAGATACCCACACTGTTTGCCCTGAATTCACTGACACTTTTTTAGAATAACAACGCTGCGTTGTTTCCCATGGGTACATTCAGTTCTTGAGCTTGGCCCTCACACTCCATGCCTCTGAATCAAGGAGCATCCCTGGTGGGTTTGGGTTGCTGGGAGCTCTCTCCAAGGGGTTGCCCCCAACTCTGTGAAGACAGAGCGATTACCCCCAGAAAACTAGTGTGTGCTGGGGCTGGGGGCTGCCTCCTGGAAGGAGAGGCTTTAGGCTGAAAAGGGACACGAGGATGGTGAGCCTGGAGCTCACCTAGTGAGCTTCTCTGCTGGGAAGACCCCAAGGCCCAGCTGCAGCTGCCCGTAAGCCCCAGACCCTGGAACATTCATTCATTTATTTAATGCATATTTACTTAGTGGCAGCATGTGCGAGCATTGTGCTGTAGCTTGAAAACACAGCTCATGACAAGACAGAGCAGCTCTCTGTTCTCGTGGTGCTTACATTCTAGTGGGGGAACAGGGCATTTTTGTGGTGGCCACTGTGGGTTGACCAGATGCCCCTGGCATCATTGTTGCCATTTCTGTGTGTGCCTTCCTCACCTTCTGCATGCATTGCCTCTAAACCCAGCCTGGTCTTGTGACCCTCTTCAGAGGTCTGCCACTGGGCTCTCTGAGCTCGTGAGCCCACATGTGCAGAGAACTGGACATGCCTGGAGTTCACCTTTCCCTAGAGGTAGCCCTTAGCCAATGATTGATGAGTGTGGAGAATCCAAGTCCCACTCCCTTGCCTTGAGCCGGAACAACCCCTGAGATGTGATTTCTGTTCCGGAGCTCTCCCAGACAGCTTCTCTGTCCTTTCCGGTTCCCTTATCAGTCCTTTAAGAACATTTCCTTAAATCACTAGCATGCAAAGCTACATCTCAACGCTTGTGTCTTGGGGGCCTCATTGAAACCCTTCCTTCCTCAGTGTGCCGATTGTCAGTTTTGTTCTGGGGTCCTTTCCTCCCCACCCCAGTGTGAGTCAGCGTGAATACCAGGTCATCTGACCAGTCAAACTCACCCCCTTCTCCCTGGACCTAGGTTGGGTTAACAGGAATCAGGTGACCCAGATGTGGCCCAGGACACAGGATGAGGTATCTCCTGGGGGCTTCCAGCAATAGTTTTCTTAAAATGAGAAACAGAAGACAAATCCAGTTTCCCTGCTAGATATACTGCACGTGATGGCTGGGACCCTGGGCCACACTGAGGAAGCTAAATGGACACAATGACAGTGGCCCAGCTCCAAGGTGAAAGGCACCAGTGTCCTGGATGATGCCAATAAAGGTCAGAATTCATCCTACCTCAGAGTAGGATGAAGTCTTGTTCTGCAAAATGGTAAATCCCCTATTTGGTGAAGTCCTTTCGACCTGGGTCTGCTGTTATTTGCCACTGAAAACATCCCAATGGCTATAATTTTAGACGGTATTCAGTTGCTTTGCAAAGTGGATCCTCTCCAGGTCTGTATTAATCCTGTCAGATGGGTCCCATCTAGCTTCCATCCTGCACCAGGCTTGGGATGAGTCACACAACATTGCATGGCATGGGTTAAGGAAGAGGCTTATTGAAAAAAGAGTAAACTAACAAGGCGGGGCCAACAAGCAAAAAAAGTGAAAGCATGGGGGTCAGATGCCAGCAGGGAGGACTTCAGGTCAGCTGGGAATGTAGACTCATATTATTCTCTCTATATACAATGCTTCTCCCAAACCACCTCTCTCTTTTTTTTTCCATTAAGGGCCGTAAATCTTGTTTCCTTCTTTGCTATGGCCACCAGGCAGCCCAGAGATAAATTTGTGGCACCTCTCACATATGATTTAGACCTGAAAACTTGCATGTTTGTGTTCTCCCTTCAGCCTGGCATTCTCTTCCTTCCCCTTTGCTCCCCGTTCCTCAGTCATTTGTTCTTATCCTGTTGGTCCTCTGTATATTTCTGTAATTTACATCCCTTCTTTAGAGTGAAGCAAGGAATGCCTCAATCAACCCTTGCCATCCCCTGAAGCTGTGCTTAGAACCTCCCTCAGGACGGTGGCTGCTAAATGGCTCTTGAGAGCCTCCTCAGGCATCTGGCAGACGAGGAAAAACCCAGAAAGGCCTCTTTCTCTGCAGCTCCGAGGAGGTATTCAAGGCCACCCTTCAGCCATCTTTCAACTGTCAATCCTGGCATTCCTCGACCTTATTCTCCTTTTCTAGGGCCTGGGGACGAGTGATGTTTCCATCCCAGTGTCCCAAATACCAGGCCTGAGCAAGCAAGTGGAAAATCCTTTGAAATTCCCAATAAATAAATAAAAATAACTCCGAGGGCTTGTCACCATGGAGACCAAAGGCTTGGTTAGTTGTCATGGCGACCCTTGGGTAGGCTTTCTGCCTGAAATGATCAGCATCACTGAGCGAGAAGGGCTAAGAGATGGAGAGACAGGACCACATGCCATGGATGAGAGCTGGGCACCAGCAGATTTCTAGAGGCAGGTCAAGAACAGGGGCAGTGTGTTTGTGTGTGTGTGTGTGTGTGTGTGTGTGTATGTGTTGGGGGGCGGGTAAGGAGAAGCAAAGGGGAGAGCACACTGTCTTCTGGAACTTTCTTTTCTGGCGAGCTGCCACTCTGACATCCACATTATTCCAAGATGCTCCTGATCCCTTCTCCTCCTGTGCCCCATTCCCCCAGGCCTCCAGCCTTGGCAATGCTACCAGGTAGTCTCCATGACAACATCAGCCCCCACCTGTGGGAGCAGAGCTCTTGGCTGGGACCTTCAGAGAGTTGCCTGGGTAACCAGGCTCCCTTGCCCCACTTCCCCACCAACCAAACCTCCTCAGCCCTTCCCCCTACTTCGTGATGGGAGGGTGCATGGATAGGGTCACCATGGAGACTCAGCTTCCTCCTACTGCCCCCTTTCCAGAGCACCTGTCTCAAGATGGCCATTGAGAGGAGATCTCTGGGTGAGATCCTTGTCTGGCTAAGCACAAGAGGTATACTAGATGTCAAAAGTTCAGAAATAACACAAATAAAACCAAGGAATCACAGAAGTAGTAATTAGTAAAAGTTAAATGTGCACACACCAAAAAGTTTGCAAACCAGGAGCGCTCAACCCAAAACATGGAAAGAGGCTCAGAGGTATATGGCTCTAAAGCAGCTTGTAGGGTGTGAACGCAGTGGCTGTTTACTCTTCACAGGGATTGGTTCTAATACTAGAATTTTCTCAAATGATAGGAATCGGTCAGCGGTTACCTCCTATCAACCTTGGGAAACAGTTTAAGCTTTGCTTATGATGTTTGGAGGCATAAGCAAGAAATGATGCAGGTCCAGTTAGCCTGTCAAAACAAGCTAAGTTAAGCTTCATTTGCATGACTACACGGTTTCATCTGCTCAGAGAATTTTCAAGGGTGGTCTCCATTTTGTTCTTTGTTTCAACATCCCCCCCCCCCCCCGCTTTTGATCCTTTTCTCAGCAGGCTTAGAGTATGACCAACCAGTATGACATGATGCTGGGCTACTACCACTGACGGAGCCGGGCTAAAGAATCAGACATTCTGTGTTTTCATCCACTGGAGTCGCCAGGCTGGAGGGCCACGTAGTCACTATCCTCATCTTTTCTGTGGCTGTTGTTGATTTCATCCAGTCGTCTGATCCTGAGGGATACCATTTGGCAAGTGAGGGGCTGCTGACAGGCGTTTAGAACCCTTGCGAGTATACGATGCATGGGAGAGCTTGCTATGATGCGTATAAGGAGAACAGTAGCCAAGCACTTCAAAGTTCTACAGAGCAGAAGCTCCCGGGAGGCAAGATTTAACCAGTTAAACGGGTCATAGGGGTGACATGATGTCTTAGCAAATGCAGACCCTCGTGACTGCCGAGGACAGGATGAACTTGACGATGTTGTATTTTGGGAAGTGGTGTTGCCGATGAGGTTTCACCTAAATTAGGTCTCTGCGCGATATGAGCAATCAGGTAACTTCATAAAAGGCATCTCTATGGAAACAAAAGAGAAACAAAGGTTAATAGTTCAAGCAAATTAGAAATTCAGTTTCTGAGTTTGGAGAACAGCCAGTTGAGATTTCTGGATGTTGGGTTCTGAGCACCTGCAGGTGGAGGGAAGGCAGGCAGTGGCAATCTGATGCCCCTTCCGGGCGTGTGTGTGGTTTGAACGTCTCTGGTGATCTTTCTGAGCGGCCACATAGCAACAGGCACGAAGATCGTCCACACGTGAGCTGTTGGGCTGATTGCTCTGAAGTTCATATCAAGTTGTCCGAGTTTAGCTTCCACAGCTTTGGGAAGAGGGTGGTGTAATTTCATAGTGATTCTGAGTCCCAAGAGTGGGAGCAAATTGGAAATGTTCGTTTGCAAAGTTCTAACCAAATATTGGGGGAAAATAGAAGAATTCAGGTCCAGCCCAGTTTACAGGTAGAAAGCGAAACCTCAAAGACAATGAACAGCCCTAGAATCTGATATCTGCACAGGTATGTTACTGAAACATACTTTTTCTCTCTATAATCATCTCCATTTCTATGAAATACAACCACAGTAAGACTAATTTGTTTGCAAATTAAGCCTAGTTTCAATAAACTTGGTCTGATTATTTACATAAGTGCAGCAAAAATCATGATTGACTATATTGGCTCGTTTTTTTTTTTAAGATTTATTTATTTATTTGAGAGAGAGACTGCAGGGGGAGGGGAGAGGAAAAGGCGGGGAGAGAGAGAGAGAGAGAGAGAGAAGCAGACTCCCTGCTAAGCCCAGAACCCTGAGCCCCACATGGGGCACCACACGGGGTTCAACATGGGGGCTCAGACACAGGGTCCCTGAGATCATGACCTGAGCCGAAATCAAGAATTGGACACTTAACTGACTGAGTCACCCAGGCACCCCTACATAGGCTCTCTTAACTCTACTTTGCTGGAATTTTTCATAAGGGCTCCCAGATGCACCTTCCAAAGCCTCTCGAGGCTGGAAAGCCAAGACTTGACTATGTCCTGTTACAAGAACAGATTTTTTATTGCACTTATGCAAATACATACATTGTCATGAAAAATAAGAATATTTAGTAAGAGTTTCCGATTCTGGAAGGAACAGGTAAGGAGAGAAAGAGAAATGTTTGGACCTTTGTTGCAAAGATACACTTTACCAAATTGCTGTAAGTGACAGGTAGCTTAAAAGACAGAAGGAAAAGGTGTCCAATAAATCTGGAAAACAGAATATTAATGAACCAGCAATGTTTTAGATGAAATAATAAAAACCGTAATCACCTTCATCAGTTCGTTCAGTTTTATGTAATTCATTCTTGCTTTGCTGCATCTTGGGCTAGCAGCTTTACGAATCGAACAGTTTTCCATTAGAAAATGTTCCATTCTTACCCCCAGTTTAGTGTGACGATCTTAAAGTTATCAGAAACCTGCCTTTTAGAGCACTTGTCAGGGTCTTTTCCGTGAACCTCTTTGAAGACGAAACGCTTTTGTTTGTAGTTGATTGTAAATACTTTCCGAGAAGAATCAAGAGTAAAACAGTAACTGTGAGTGAGAAGACTCAAAAATGGTCGTGGCTAAAGGTCTGGTCTGAGTTCGCACACATGTGCACACACACACACATAGGCACACACTTGTGTATACACAGTCACGCATGCACACACGGAGTGATGTAATTGACAAGTACATTTGATTACTTTTGTGATATGCAATATTTTAAGATAATAACTGGAATTATGACTGATAACATTATACCAGGACATGTGAGATATTTAGGAATTTCATATAATTTCCGAATCACTTATTTTAATGATATACATCCTATATAAATATGATCTAAGAAGGTTAAACATTACTTTTTATTTGACAATGTTTCCTATGTAACTTAATATACCAAATAAGCCTAAGTAAGTGAACATTTCTCTTTTTACTTCATCCAGAATTTGGTTTGGGGAAGTTTATTAAAGATGTCAAAAGAGGGGCACTGGGAGGCTCAGCCATTAAGCGTCTGCCTTCGGCTCAGGTCATGATCTCAGGGTCCTGGGTTCGAGCCCCATATTGGGCTCCCTGCTCAGTGGGGAGCCTGCTTCTCACTCTCCCTCTGCCCCTCTCCCCTGCTTGTGCACGCTCTCTCTCTCAAATAGATAAATAAAATCTTTTTAAAAAATAAAAATGTCAAAAGATTTCAAATATGATCAAATGGGATCGTAGGTGAAACAGTACTGAGTTACCCATTCAACTGAAGTGACAAAAGATTTCAAAAGCAAACACAGAAAGTTACATAGTTGTATAAAACCTTAGCTCTTTTAATAGAGAAGACTCAGGGTTTTTTTTTTTTTTTCCTAAGTCGTCAAAGACCTGCCAAGAACCACATAGAGTACAGGAAATTATCTTTACAAGATACAGAATCATTGTTTCCTAGGCAGGTTATATTAAAAGTACAGAAAAATCTTTGTTTACAGTTTTTTATTAAGAACAGACCAATAACCTTTTCTTTTTTTTTAAGATTTTTATTTATTTGTCAGAGAGAGAGAGAGAGCGCACACAAGCAGGGGGAGCAGCAGTCAGAGGGAGAAGCAGGCTCCCTGCTGAGCAAGAAGCCCGATGCAGGACTTGATCCCAGGACCCTGGGTTCATGACCTGAGCTGAATGCAGATGCTTAACTGACTGAGCCACCCAGGCATCCCAAGAACAGACCAATAATCTAAAAAATTTTGTGATATGGGGGCTCCTGGCTGGCTCAGCTGGTAGAGGGTGCATGTGACTCTTGATCTTGGGGTTGTGGGTTTGAACCCCCCACTGGGTATAGAGATTACTTAAAAATTTTTTTTGTGTGTCATTTTAACAGAGAGAAAATCAAATCCTAATTTTGCACCAATATACTTTTGATATTAAAATTATCTTTTTTAAAACTTAAATCCATTCCTATCTAAGTCAGCTTGACCACGTGTTACATTCCTTTTTTCGGACGCCTGGGTGGCTCGGTCGGTTAAGTGTCCGCCTTCGGCTCAGGTCATGATCCCAGGGTCCTGGGATAGAGCCTCGAGTCAGGCTCCCTGCTCAGCCGGGAAGCCCGCTTCTCCCTTTCCCTCTGCCTGCTGCTCCCCCTGCTTGTGTTCTCTTGCTCTCAAATAAATAAATAAAATCTTTAAAAAAAATTCCTTTTTCAAGATTCTCTTTCCACAAACTTTCTGCAATTTCCTATATCCATTTAGGTTTTGTCCTTTTTCTTTTCTTACTCTGATGTGATCATCATACTTTAGGACAAAATTACTTTCTTTTTTCTCTTTCCAAAATGACAAACAAAAAGCAACCAGAAACCCCATACCCTTTATACCTTTCCTTATCTAAAAAGCACAATCTAGGGGTGCCTGGGAGGCTCAGCCGTTAAGTGCTGCCTTCCGCTCAGGTCATGATCCCAGGGTCCTGGGATTGAGACCTGCATCAGTGGGAGGCCTCCTTCTCCCTCTCACACTCCCCTTGCTTGTGTTCCCTCTCTCGCTGTCTCTCTCTGTCAAATAAATAAATAAAATCTTAAAATAAAATAAAATAAAATAAAATAATAAAAAACACATTCTGTATTTCTTACCTACTTTTCATATATAGGCATTGTCTTTCATCCTTGTTATTTCTGGTAGTTTTATTTTTACATATTTAGTATAAATTTAAATATCAGTAATTTTTGCTTTTCAGTGAAAATTAGGAAGCTGGAACTTCTTAATGATCACATATTAGCATCCTGTAGGAGATTAACAATTTACAAATACATTTCATAATTTCTAGAAATACGTTCTTCCTCGTAGTAAATTTTTCAGTGTGGCACAAAACAGGTTTATTAGTAGACCCAAATATCTTTTGTCTGTCTGTAAAAAATTGAAAAGCCCAAAGCAGATAAACTTATGTCTAACATATAATTGTTACCTTATTTGGAAAAGATTTAGATATTCAATGACTATCCATTATTTAGTTTAACTTAGTATGAACTTTTACCGCATTTACATTTATTTGAATTACTTGGTTTTAACAATTATGCTTGGATTAGACATTAAACAGGTAATCCCGGGAAGAAAGGGATAAAGAAAGGGGGGGTAATCAGAAGGGGGAATGAAACGTGAGAGACTATGGACTATGAGAAACAAACTGAGGACTTCAGAGGGGAGGGGGGTGGGGGAATGGGATAGACCGGTGATGGGTAGTAAGGAGGGCACGTATTGCATGGTGCACTGGGTGTTATACACAACTAATGAATCATCGAGCCTTACATCGGAAACCGGGGATGTACTGTATGGTGACTAACATAATATAATAAAAAATCATTAAAAAAAAATAAACAGCTAATCCCCACCTTATTTTTCTCATCGACAAATGTTGAAGTCATGCTTGCTTTTATTAAACTAACAGGCTTAAACTAGCTTTTATTTATCAAAGATTATCCCAGATCATGTGAATTTGAAGAATATTTGGATTAGTTCCTATATTTCTGAGAGTATACTTTCTTGATTTATATAAACACCTAATTTTCTTTAAGCCACTTCAATAGATTGCTCTTTACAAATTAATTTTGGCAATATCATCCAAAGGTAGAAAAAGATCACGGCTGCCTAACATATATACATGCATAGGCACGCACAAACATGCAGACAGACACATACAGACGCAACAGAGATCTCACAGCTTTTGTTTTTAAAAAAATTGTAGCCGTGTCCCAGGAACAAAACTCAAAAGAACAGTTGGATCCAAATTGTGTTTCTGGCAGTGGACCAAGGTTACCTGCACAGATGGGCAAAGTTTTTTACTAAAGATCTTTTATTTGCATGCTCTAGGTGTCTTTTAGAGCTGTTTTGGGAAACATTTTATCTTATAGAAGCTTCTGTATGCCAATCAAAGAATTCATTCTATTGTCTCTGAGAGGTTTAGAACCCCCCCCTTTTAAGGGTGCTCCTTGAAATTGACTTATCTAAGTTAAAGTTTCCCTAACGTGGCCGCTACAATTCCAAAAGGTCACTCATTTTTCCAAAAAGGTGCAAGAGCCTGGTCCCCAGACTGGGTGGAGCCCATCTTTGTCTTCAGACTCCCCAAGGTGTCTTCCCTGCCAGGGGCCTTGTTTTCCATCCACTGTTCCAAGACACGAAGCATCACATGTCCCCCACCCCTCCCCAGCCCTTTTGAAAAGAATAGTGTGACCTACCAAGAAGCCTCAACAAACAAAATACAGATATGTGCAATAAAGCCGGGAGCTCAGGATGCCAAGAGCGCTCAGATCCAAGAGGTACTTCTCCTGAAAGTCCGGGGTCATCGAGAAAGCAGCCCAGCGGGCCGTGTGGGTACCAGCACCTGTCCGCTCACCAGCCTCCGAGTCATTGGCGGTCGTGTTTGGATCCCACTGCCGACACCATGAGATGTCAAAAGTTCAGAAATTACACAAATGAAACTAATGAATCGCAGAAGCAGTAATTCGTAAAAGTTTACTGCGTGTACACCAAAACGTTTGTAAACCAGGAGCGCTCAAACCAAAACGTGGAATGAAGCTCAGGGGTGTATGGCCATATAGCAGCTTGTAGAGTGTGAAGACAGGGACTTTATTCTTCGTAGGGACTGGTTATGATAGTCGAGTTTTCTTAAATGATAGCAGTTGGTCGGCGGTTACCTCGTGTCAACCTTGGGAAACAGTTCTGCTTAGGGTTCTCACAGGCATAAGCAAGAAATGACCCAGGTCAAATTTTCTTGCAGAATAAGCTAAATTAAGCTTTGTCGGTATGACCACACTGACTTTATCTGCTCAGCGAATTTTCAAGGCTGGTCTCTGGTTTTTGATTTTCACATGGGTGAGGAGAGAAATGACTGGAAGGAGAGAAATGGCCAAGGAGGGGGGTGGACCTGAGGGGGCCGCCCACATCTTGGTTCTTCAAGAAGTGTCACTCAGGGTTGTTTGTGGTCTAAGGGAGGGGCTGGTCTCCTCCCAGCCCAGCCCTCTCCTAACCCTCTCTCCCCCAGGCAGGTGCTAAATGACTAAATGTACATCCCTGTGGTCACCTCCCGCCCACCCCTGCTGGAAGTCCTGGGCTCAGTGGAGTGGCTTTTGCCTGGTGTAGGAGGTCAGGAGACTGGCTGGGTGACCTTCCTGCCTCCTGCAATCCTATAATCTGCTGAGCTCTGGTCCAGGGCTGTAGCTCGTTCAGCAGCCAAGAACACTCAAGTGGTTAACGAGAATTTATTTTCCAGACAGAAGACAGTTATATGATTAGTTGTTATTTTATCTTGCTAATAAAAATACATAAAAAACAAAATGGCCAATTAGCAAGGCCATTTATTCCCCAGGTCTTGGCTGTTTCATTTTGGAGAACACCATTCACCGGGCATGCGGCTGGTTCCACAATCAACCGCCTGCTAACCTCTGAGTTTTCTTGTCCCCACCCCTGCCCTTGTGCCGCCACCTTCCTTGCTGTGATTCCTGCTGNNNNTGGTCAGCATCGAGGTGAACCCTGGTGGCCCCTCCCCTTTTCCACAGGTGATCAGACACACCTCATTTCTGTCCTTTCTCTTCCTTCTCTCACTTCTAGCAGAATATCTCACTTTCACCACTTCTTCCCCAACCAGACTACCTCACTATTCCTACCTTCATTTCAATGTTGGTTTAAATCCCTCCTCTTCCAAGAAGCCCATCCTGATAGAAATGCTTTAGGCCAGCTAAGACTTGTCACTTGCTCTCCATTCAACCAAGCTTCTACAAAGCTACCTCCTCAGCCCTTGCTGCCCAGAAAAATTGGAAGAATCCACCTATTCCCCCCAAACAGTCAGAAATATGGAATTCAAGCTGCAGTGCTGGTGGCTTTGGGGTCTGTCTTGAGCTTAGATCTCTTGTACAACCTGACAGCACCTAGACCATCGAAAGCAATCAAGTGGATGACTGGAGAAATCACGCCTTTTCCATGGTGGGAGATCTGTTGCTGGATACAGAAAAATGAGATTGATACATTCCATATTTATGACCTCCTGAATTAAAGGGAAGAAGGTGCAGAGGAGAGAATAGGCAGTTAGGGAGGCACTCTGAAAGGGACCCCCAACTATCCCTGGAAAGTGTGGGGAGCAGTGAGCAGAACAAAACCTTGCAGTTTGACTGGTTCCTGCAAACACAGGGAAGCTTCCTTCTAGGGAGGTGGGGAGGTAGCCCACAGCCATAAGCTAGAGAACCCAGAAAGACACACTCCCTGGAAGCCTGAAAGTCACAATGGCCCCAGCTCAACCTTTATATGTGCAACCCACAAAGTAGGTGCTGTCATCCCCATTTCATGGATGAAGAAACCAAGGCTCAGAGAGAAGGCAGTATATCCACAAGCAGGTTGTAAGCCACAGCGGTTAAGAGTATGCAATCCAGAGTCGCTCACTCTGCTTAGCTTTGAATTTCTGCCTTCACATTTCCTGGCTGTGTGACATTGAGCACACAGTCTCAACCTCGGTCTTCTTGTCTTCTCATCATAAATGTGCTTGTTACTTAACTCCTAAGGTCACTGTAAGAATTAAATGACAAAAATATACGTCTAAAGGACTTAACATGGCACTTAGCACTTAGTAAGAACTCATAAACGGTAGCTTTTATCATAGTGTGTCTCCTGGACAAATCTCATCCCATCCATCCATCCATCCATCCATCATCCATCATCCAACCATCCATCCACCCATTCATTCATCCTTCTAATCATTCATCAATCCATCCATCCATCCATCCATCCATCCATCCATCCATCCATTCATCCATCCATCCCTCCAATCATTCCTCAATCCATCCATCCGTCCATCTGTCCATCCATCCATCAAACTTTGATTGCCAAACACCTGGTAAACAAGTGATTAAGGAATAGTGCTTACAACAAGGTGCTTTGCAAACTAGTAGAAGTGATAGACACACAGACACACAATCGAATATGCAAGAACCAAGACAGAGGTGTGAACAGAGGCTGTGGCTAGGGATGAGGGTGGGCCTGAGGAGGGGACAGTCAGTTCTACTCACAAAGGGGTCAAGGAATGGAGAACCGACCTCAAAAGGGAGGATTGTGAGACTCCTCTGAGCTGGGAAGCCTTTTCTTCTGGAAGTGTCTGACCAAGCCTACCTCACCTCCTTGGCCTTCCTATTCCACCTGTTCCCGAAGTCCCTTGGATATGGAAAGTGGCTCATGAATTTTGTAAGCAGCTTCTACAGTGTAGTGTGGCCTTGCCACGGCAGCAGTGGGCATGCTGCAAGCCCCAGATGCCTCCTGATGAGGAGGGGCGGGGGCCCCCAAAGACTGCCCTCTTGTCTCCACCTCCTACACTATGTCCTGGTTTCTGCCATGTCTTGAGGGCTTCGTTCTGTGGGTGTGAGCAGGTTCAATTTTAAGTGCAGGGACTGGGGTTGATGAACCTCAATCTGGAACACAGGGTCCAGTGTGTGCTTTGGCGATAGGACAGAACCCCAGGATTGCTGAGCAAATGGAAAACACACAGCTGGTGGGTCATCCCTGTGTGGTGTGGTTGAAGGGACTGCACAACATGGCCCCCCCCCCACTGTCTCTACCACTGCGCACACGCCTACCCCCCACCCCTAACTTAGATCCCAGTGCCTGGAATTTTACCATCAGAGATGCATTTTTCCATCTACTGTTTATTTATATGTTCAAGTCCCTGTGCAAACATGGGTGCTTTCGACAAATATCTATTGAGTTCCTCCAGAGTGCCAAGCCCTAGGCAAGACACAGAAGACCAGAAATGAGCAAAATCCAGTCCCTGTTCACCATCATGAAACTCACTCTCAGCTGTAGGAAGACTCACAAACAAGCAAACAAAACACAGCAAGGCCTGGGGCGCCTGGGTGTCTCCGTCGGTTAAGGGTTAAGCGTCTGGCTCTTGATTTCTGCTCAGATCATGAGCTCAGGGTGGTGAGATCAAGCCCACAAGCTGTTGGGTTCATGCTCAGCAAGCAGTCTGCTTGTCCCTCTCCCTCCCCCTCTGACCCCCCCACTTGCACGCACATGCTCTCTCTCTCTCTCAAATAAGTAAATCTTCAAAACACAGCAAGGCCTGAAGTGAGACCTCAGGCATGAGGTGCTAGAACATTGTTGAGGACCATCTAGCATTGTTGAGGGCCAGCCTTGAGGGTTGGGGAGGGCAGGGAAGTCTTCTTAGAGGAGGTGTCTCCTCAGTTGGGTATTGAAGCTTGAGTAGGGGTCAGCTTAGCAAAAAAGATAGGGTCATGGAAGGGGGTGTTTCAGTCAAAGGTGAGGTCTGGGTAAAGGTGCTGTAAGATGTCCATGGCATGTGGTTTTCTCAGCTGCCACTCCTGGGTGTACGGTGGCAACTCTCCTGAGAGCACATGGAAATGGAGCAGGGAAGGAGTTGATGGTGGATTGGGAGGGCCCTGTGTAGCACAAAAGGGGTGAGGGCAATTTCCTTGGGCTTCAACACAGAGGGGACAAGGTGGGGAAGAGGAAAGGAAAAGAAACACAGCCACAAAGCACCTAGACTTGTGTTAGATCTGACCCTTCACACCTGTATGATGAAACATGGGTATTTTATCTCCCCCTTGTTTGGGGGTATTTATCCTGAGCTCCCTTCAGCTGGCTGACTGAACAGGGCCTGAGTCTTCTATTTCTTCTGCTTTTATTAAAACTATTTTTAAGGTTCTGCACATTGGCACTGCTTAAAAAGTGATGACTTTTGTCAAAATATGGGGCTGTAGTTGGGTTTCCAGAAAATTTGCCTCTGGCATTCATAATTCCTGCAAACGTTTTTGGAATCGTGGGAGACAGGTGTTCTCGTGGGAATCTGACACCGTAGGTCCTAACCATCGGGTGAGTCCACGGACCTCTCTGGGCCAAAGTTTGCTCATCTGTGAGACAGTGGTGGGGCTTCTTGTGACTTCTGAGGCTCTCGAAGTGGGATGCTCTGTGGCAGCATCCCTGTTTTCTTTTTCTCCTTGCCATCAACCATATCCTCAGAAATTGCTACATGGGGTCAACCGTTGGATCAGTGGCAGGTTCTTTTAACGGGTTTATCAAGTTGCAGGAAGGCTACCCTGTCTGTCTGCATGTGTGTGTCCAGCTGCTGCCCTCAGTCTCCGTCTATCTTATAGGTATTTCAGAAACTATTCCCATCAGCCAGCCCAATGTGGCCAGCCATCCAGGGGGAGGAGCCTGGGCTTTCACAGTCTGGTGTATACAGGGGGAGGGAAGAGAGGAGAGGGAGAAGACAAGAGAATACATAAATAAGGGCGTTAGAAAACAAATGTACTAGTCAGGGAATCACAGGTTAAGCTGCATAACAAATGAATCACCAAACCACAGGGTTAACACAAAGAAGGTTTGTTTCTCACTTTATGTGGCCAGTGTGGTCTAGAGGGGAGATGCTCTGCCCAGCACACCCACTCAGGATTCAGGCTAACGGAGGCTCTGTCATCTTGGGACTCTGACATCTGGAAACGCGGTCCTCATAGTTGCCACAGCAGCAGATGGGAAAAGTGAAGTTTTCATATTGGCTCTTAAATGTTTTAGCCTTGAAGGGACTCATGTGACTCTCACTTACAACCTTTTGGTCAGAATAAGTCACATGGCCCTTCGTGATTATAAGGGGTCTGGGCAATGTGGAGAAGGTGGATTTTTGGTGGGCTGTACAGACATCTCTGTTACAGTGACCCAGTGGTGGAAGGAGGGAGGGAACGATCAGCTGAGCGAAGAAGTGAATGAGGTGAGCAGTGAATGAGCAGGTGAGCAAAGGGTGCGAGTGAAGCCTTGTTTCCAGCCTGCGAGCCCTGTCCGGCCAGAGAGCCATTCCTCCCTTGGGGGCTGTGCCAGCTGCAGTCTACCTGTCACCTCCAGGATTACATTTCAGAAACTCATTTTGAGAAAGATAGGCTGGGCCCAGGGGGGCTGTATCTCTGTGTCCTTGTCCTTGGGAGGCAGAGAAAGGAGAAGAGGAGGAGGAGGAGGAGCAGCGGGAGGGATGGGCCAGGCTTCGGAAAGCAATTAGTCGAGAATGGGAAATTACTTCTTCTGTGTGAGTTTGGCTTTGGCAGCTAAGCTGCCACCATTCCCCAGGGGCTTCAGTAAGGCTGTGCTGAGGGCCAGGCTGGTGTACCTTGGCCAGGGAATCACTCTGGGGTGGAGGCTTAGGACTAGGAAGCCCGAGGACTGTCCCCTGGCCTCTCCCTGGAAGCCCGTTTAAGTGGCCTTGGCTGCCCCATGGCATAGAGTCTTTCTGCAGGTTTTTATACTTAGTGGTATCAAGAGCAAAGAGCCCTTACGCAAAGCAGAACTTGAAATGAGGACTTCAATGCAGGTAGTTTAATTGGGAAGCAGTCAGGAGGGGGCAAGGACAGAGTGACAGGGAGGGAGGACAATCCATATAAGGGTGCCATATTGAGGGTGCAGTGGGCAACAGGTGGAATGCCTTCCATCATGCCCACCTGAGGGACAGGAAGTCTGAGCGCTTATCCACTGGCTCCCTTCCCCATCAGCTGTGGGTTGCCCTGGGAGTGTCAGCTCCTCTGACTCTGGGCAGCATCCACCTGAGAAGGTCTTGGCTCTGCAGGGCATCCAAGTGGGAGGCTGCCAGCCTGAGGTGTCTGAGTCTTCGTGGATGTATCCTGTGAAGCTGCAGCTAACATTAGAGGTGAGCTCTGGGGACACAGCCCTGGGTACTGGAGACATGGGCCGCACACCACTTGTCAGGTAGTGCCCGGAGTTGGGCAGCCTTGGAGGACTGGAGTCAAGGACCAACCCCTTCCCCTGTTTGATGCCAGTCCCACTGACACCTTCTCCACTCCCCACTCTACTCCTGCAGGCTGTGAGTTCTGGAGAACAGGGAACCTGCCTTTTATACTTTTTGGGCACCCAGAGTCTGGTCTAGAGCCCAACATGGAACTCAGGAAACTCATGTCATGGGGAAAAACAGATGCTTGGGTCTCCCTCCTGCTCACGCACATGGGGCGAGTGGAGGGGGTTCCCAGACTTTCCCCTCCCCCCTGAGGATGTGGCTCCTTCATTCCACTTCTGGTTCTGGT
The DNA here is from genome assembly GCF_017311325.1 of Ursus maritimus. Lineage (NCBI taxonomy): Eukaryota > Metazoa > Chordata > Mammalia > Carnivora > Ursidae > Ursus > Ursus maritimus. The sequence continues at coordinate 8,300,317 of NW_024425786.1, forward strand.
ATAATGAAAGGCTAATGTTCAGTGTGCCTTCACACATGGGGAAATGCAACCCAAGCTGGTGCTGGGGTTGTAAGGGTCTCAGAGCTACTGGAAGGGGGACTGACCTGTCTGTAATTTTTGTTTTCTGTCCTGCTTCTCCCCTTTTGCTGACAATGCCCCCCCCCATTGGAGAATTGCTCTCTTCTCACTTCTCTCTCACTCCGTGAGCTTCTGGAGGGGCTACCAATCACACGACCCCATGACCATGTGACCCAGCCACAGCCACAGTGATTGGCTCAGGGGTGGACGCATGACTCAAGCTGGGCCAATCAGGATCCTTCCCTGGGATTGCATACATGAACACTTGGAGAAAGAGAAGCCTTCTCTTTCCCTGCACACTTGGGGCTGGGAGGGCAACTGCTGAAGTCCAATGGCGGTGTCCTCCCGGGAGAAGTGGCAATGCAGACAGAGGGGGAGAGAACAAGCTCCTGGTGTCTGGTGGCCTGCTGTACCTGGATGGACCCAGGTGGGGTCCTGTCCTCCTGTGGGGAGACTCCAATGGGCAGCTTCCATCCCAGGATGCTGCTGGCTGCCTCAGGACCCTCTGGCCTTTTCTCTATGCAGTTGTGATTGGCTGCTTGTTCTAATGTAGGCAGCCTGGCTGTCATGAACAAAGTCTGACTGCCTTGTAGGTAGAAAGGTTAGATTTGCATGAAATGGCCCATCTGTGTAAATCCCACTGGTTTTCTGTTACCCTTGTGTGCTTCTGACATCACAGGTTGGGGCCTGGTTGAAATATGGGCTGTCCAGCTGCCTGAACATCTCTCCTCCCTTGGGTCCAAGCCCGGCTCCCACCTTGCTCTCCAGGCTTCAGGGCAGGACCCTCCTCTGGTCTTGACAGCACCTCCCTCCCTCTAGAGGTGGCCCGTAGTAATATAGCGTGCTGGTCAGTAGTAATATAATTTGTGCCACGTAGGCAATTTAAAATGTTCTAGAAGACTAGAAAAAGGAAAAAAAATGGATGAATTTAATTTTAATATCCAACACGTTATTATTTCAATGCATAATCGATATAAAAAATCACTAATGAGCTATTTTACATCCTCTTTTTCCTGCTGAGTCTTTAC
>NW_024425786.1:8301430-8398480 GCF_017311325.1 Ursus maritimus
CCGTGCATGGCAGTGTGGACCAGCCACATTTCAAGTGCGTGGCAGCCACAGGTGGCTGGTGGCGTCACCCTGGACAGTGCAGCTCGAGGCCACCACCTGGTGTGGGGAAGCAGCCTGCTGCCTGAGTTTGCCCGCCTTTGGCCTTTTCATTCCAGCTCAGCTTCTCGTTTGCTCGAAAACGCTGTTGTGTGTTCACTTCTTGGAATCTGTGGTCAGATGTTGGCAGTTAGCCTGCAAACCAGAAGAAATAAGGCAAGGCCTCTTAGGCAGAAATTCCTCACCCCCCACGGTAGGCAGAAGGGAGCGATGCGGGTGTTGTTTGTTTTTAACTTTTGGGGGGGATAACTTTAGATTTACGGAAAAGTTGCAGAGATGGTACACAGAGTTCCTGGACACCCTTTGCCAAGTTCCCTGTAATAGTAACATCTTATATAATTACAGTGCGTTTATCAAAACCGAGCAATTAGCATTGGTACAATCTGTTCACTAAACCTCAGACTTGGGACAGACTTCATCGGGTTTTCTACTTGAGTCTTTTTCTGTGTCAGGATCAAATCCAGGATGCCAAAGTGCATTTAGGGGCCTCAATTTTTAATAAATAAATACATCTATCTGTCTATGTGGTCGTTAGCTAGCTATTTATAAAATAGCTTTATTGAGGCATAATTGACATACAGTGAATTGCACATGCATGAAATACACATTTTCCTAAGTCTGACATATATATACACCATGAAACCCACCATCTGTCTGCAAGCCAATCAGAAGTAACAGTGAACTAGGGGAGCCTGGGTGGCACAGTCAGTTACGCGACCGACTCTTGATCTCGGCTCAGGTCTCCATCTCAGGGTCGTGAGTTCAAGCCCTGCGTTGGGCTCCGCACTGTGCATGGAGCCTACTTAAAAAACAAAAAAAAGCAACTGTGAAGCCATCATATGGTAGGGATTTTAGCTGAACCATACAGCAACAAATATCCAAGCTTATTTAGAGTTTACTAAATGCCAAAACTATCTTAAACATTTTACATGACGCATATATTTAGCCCTTATACCAACCTGCGCTAGATAGGATTACTGCTGTCATCTCTCCACTCCCTCCTACATAATTGTGCTCCTACGCCCTCTGTCCGGTGACTTGGAGGAGCGCCTTCTCTAGGGGGAGTTGATTTTTCCATCTGTTATGGACTGAATTGTGCTCCCCCCCAAATCCATATGCTGAAGCCCCAATCCCAATGTGACTGTATTTGGAGATAGTTCCTTTAAGGAAGTAATTAAGGTTGAATGAGGTCGTAAGACTGGAGCCCTGATCCAATGGGACTGGTGTCCTTATAAGAAGAGGAAGGGACCCCAGGGGTGCATGTGCACAGAGGAAAGGCCACCTGAGGACATAGTGAGAACGTAACTGTCTGCAAGGCAACCAGAAAGCAAACCCACTGGCACCTCCATCTGGGACTCCCAGCCTCGGCAACTGTGAGAGAACGAATGTCTGCTGGTCAAGCTCCCCCCCGCCCAAGTCTGTGGTGTTCTGTTAGGGCAGCCTGAGCAGACTCATACACGACCCTGCTGACCCAAGGCCTTGTGACTTGCCTTGGCCGATGATGTGTTTGCTGAGTGACTCTTGCAAAGGTCTTAGTGGGCTTGGTGGATCTGGCTTGTCTTTCCACACTCCCGTGCTTCTCTGTGAGACGGACAGAACCTGGGAAGCCACTGGTCCACGGAGAATGAGGATACACATGGAGCTGATCTGAACCCATTTAGTGGCCTGGACCCAGGCAGGGCGGATCCCCAGTAAGCCCAGCAGAACCTCAGCTGACCTGCAAACCTGTGCGAAAGAAAATGAATATAGAGGTTGTAAGCCACAGAGCCTTTGAGTTTGCTCGCAATGCAGCCCAAACGGACTAATAACCCAAGACTTGAGATACTCTTGTTATTCCGCATTTTAACAGTGAGGTGAGGCACAGAGAGGTTGAGTAACTTGCCCAAAGTCACACAGCCTACTTTGTGGCCCATTGAGGACATGAACCCACGCAGCCTGGTTCCCAAGTCCATGCTCATAACCACTACATTATAACTGGCTCTTACATGCTCAGAGTTCTTCACCAACCTCTGATGGGGTGATTTAATTCCTGCCATTCTTTGACTTGCCAATTCATCAAACACTTTCTCACAAAGTAGTCTCCCCCATTAGTTTCTCTCATAGCATCCCTATCTTTTTAGCAGTTATAAAAATCTGTCACTGATCCATGTCTATCTCTATGCTGGTCGGTCTGTTCCTCTTGCTAGATGTTAAGCTCTATGAAGGCAGGACTGTATCTTTTTTGGTTCCTACTGGATACCCATCAATACCAGTCATTAACTGCTCATTAAATAAAAATGAGCTAATTGTTAAATGCCAGCCTGGGCCAAATCTTGGGGATGTAGAAATAAGGCACGTTACCTGTCCTCAGGGAGTTCCTAGACACCTAGAGCCAAGACTGCCGTGGGGGGAGCTGGAGGATGATTAGGGCATAGAGGCAGTGACACAAAGATAGATCCTTTATCTTGCTATCAGGGGGTGCATCCCAGAAGGTTCCAGAAGAGATAGATAATTGGGACTTGAAGAATAAGGGGGAAATTCTCTGACTCACGGGAGAAGGCAACCCCTAGCAGAAGAGCCAGGGGCAAAGCATGGGGGGTTAAATGTGTGCTGGGTGCTGGACCCTGCAGGTCATTCAGGGTGGCTGGAAGGGAAGGTATGCGGGGGAACTGTCTGAAGGCTGCTGGAGGAGTAGGCAGGGGTCTGATCTCCAAATGCCATGCCAAGGAGCTTGGACTCTCCGTGCACGCCACGGGAACCGTCAGTTGCCTGTCCCTGGAGGGGTTCAAGCCAACACTGCAGCTAATTTTGTTAGATTGTGTGGAGTATTTACGCAGCAGAGGAGGGTAAATGCAAAGATCATGCAGCTCTGAGACTTGCTGATTGGTCTGATCAGGGTGCCCAGAGCGGGGAGCAGACAGGGCTGGAGAAGCAGCTGGGTGGTTGTCGCAGAAGTTGAGCTGGGGTGGGGTGGGGGGCAACCACAGGGGGAGAGGCTACTAGGGCAGGTGTTTGAAAGAAAGGCGACATGAGCCTACAGACTGCCCAAAGAGCAGAAGGGGGCGTGGGGAAGGGGGCTGAGTCAGAGGGTGTTCCAAGTTTAAGCAAGGGGGTGAGCATTGTGCCCTTGGAGTGGAGGCTGGAGGGAGCTCAGTCAGTGGTCATTATTGCTTTGGTTGTTATGGGGCGGGGTGGGGGTGGGATTGTAGCTGCTGAGGACCGGTCACGAGGATTTGGGAACCAGTAGTGAGTGACAGGCAGTTCTTCTACATTTCCGTTGGGAAAGCAGGTGAGCTGGGATCTAATGAACGGCACAGCACTGACCGCATGCAAGTATTACAATGATGTTGTTAAAAAATTTTTTTTACTATGGTAAAATACACGTAACACACAATTTTAGCATTTAACCTTCTTTTTTTTTTTTTTTTAAAGATTTTATTTATTTATTTGACAGAGATAGAGACAGCCAGCGAGAGAGGGAACACAAGCAGGGGGAGTGGGAGAGGAAGAAGCAGGCTCACAGTGGAGGAGCCCGATGTGGGGCTCGATCCCATAACGCCAGGATCACGCCCTGAGCCGAAGGCAGACGCTTAACCGCTGTGCCACCCAGGCGCCCCAGCATTTAACCTTCTTAAGTGTACAATTCAGTGGCATTAAGTGCATCCACACTGTTGTGAACCATCACTACCAACCATCTCCAGAATCGTCTTTCGTGTCTGGCAGATGTATCCACGAAACAGTAATTGCTTACCCCTCCTCCCCAGCCCCTGGCAATGTCTACTTTCTGTCTCTGGGGATCTGCCTATTGTACCACGTGGCAGAACTCCGTTTTCACGGCTGAGTAATCGTCCACGGCATGGCAACACCACGCTTTGCTTATCCACCCATCTATGGAGGGACATCTGCTGACGGACAAGCCTCCTTTTGGCTCTTGTGAACAATGCAGCTACGAACATCCACGTACAAGCATCTCTTTGAGTCTGAGTCTCTGTGTTGGATTCTTTTGGGGATCCGCCTAGGAGTGAAATTGCTGGGTAACTATGTTTGGCCAGCGATTTGCTACATGCGTTTGGTTCACTTCTACTCTTTGGCGCTATTTATTTCCTCGTATCTTTAAAGTGTAGGTTCCTCTTGGGGAGCCTGGGTGGCACACTCGGTTAAGCGCCGGACTTTTGATTTCGGCTCAGGTCCTGATCTCAGGGTCCTGGGATCGAGCCCTGCATCGGGCTCCGTGCTCAGCAAGGAGTCTCTGGCAATTCTCTCTCTCCCTCTCCCTCTGCCCCTTCCCCCGCTCATGCTCACTCTCTAAATAAAAAGATAACTAAAATCCTTAAAATGTGGGTTCCTCTTGATTTTGCTCAGCTTTCCAAGCCAGGGGATTGGCTGACTTGCAGGGAGATAAAAAAGGATGGTGTGTGAGGAAGGCTGAGGGTCAGCCTTGGTGGGAAGCCCCCAGTGACAGGGGAGGACTGGTGACAAAGACGAGCCAGCCAAGGAAACAGAGGAGTGCCAGTGGCAGGAGGAAGAATGTCTTCTCTAGAGGTCGGGACAGAAGGCTAGGAACAAGGGAGTGGAGAGAAAAATCATAGCCTCACCCAAAGGAACACTCAAAATGAGCTTGCTAATTTGATTTGATGAGATGAGGTTGGGCTCAGCAAAAAATCCAGGGTGAGAGTCAGCGGCCTTATCCTCTGGGAAGCAGGAATTGTGTGGCATGAAGGGAGGTCACCTGTGGCTGGGGAGGGCAGGCTGGGCTGGGGGAGAGGCTGGAGCAGCTCTTGGGTGGACCAGGGTGAAGGCGGAGAAGTAAAAGGGCAGGTAAGCCAGGCTTTCATTACTGAACTCATGGTAAAGAATTTGTATTTTCAAAGGGAAATCAGTGTTCATGGTGGGTGTATATATTACTCTACATGGTTCCATATAAAATTTGAAGACGACACATTGGGGAAAAGATTGTAAGTAGGTAGAATGTGATAAGTCCTTTTCGTTAATGTTTAATAGTAACTATTATTTATTGAGCTGCAAATGACCCAGTGTTATCTCAACTAATCTTCACACCAACCTGAAAAGACTCGGTTACCTTTTTTAGGTAACCATCTTACAGATGCCCCCATTGTGCAGATGGGGAAACCGAGGCTTGGAAGGAGGTGACATCGCCCTGAAGGAAGAGCAGAGAGGAGATTTGAACTTAGTCTGCCCAGCTCTGAAGTGCATGCTCAGAACCACCATGCTCTGCAACCTTTGTCCTTCTGGGGAGGGCTGAGTAGGACTTTATCCTTGATCTCCACTGGCTCCTTTGCCTTCTTGAAGATTTCCAATAATGTAAAAGAAAAGGCTGCCAGAAGACTGGGTGTTGGGCGGGGGGGAGAGACGCGATGACCCCTGGTCTCCTCCCACGGCCTGATTTCTCTCCACTGGCGCCCCCTTCTCAGGCCTGTGCAGAACGCAGGGATGGAAGGAGCACTAGACGGAAGTCTGTGGAGCTGGGCGACCCTGAGCAAGATGCTTGCCCTTTCTGAGCATCCGTAGCCCAGCTGCCATCTGGAGATAAAGACGCCCCTTTGCAGGGCTGCTGTGAGGATCCGGCCAGTTGGGAATGTGACGGGTTTTCTGAACAGCCAAGGCTGGGGCAGAGGAGGGAATGTCCGTGTTGACCACACTGCCCACAGGGCTCAGCTTCACCACCATCCTGCTTGCTCTCTGTGGTGTTTTTAAGGGAACAGAGCCCTTTAGCTTTGAGCCAGATCCAGGCTTCAAAAAGACCCGGGAGAGAGGAAAAATTAGGAAGGGTTGCAGAAGGCTTCTGGAGAAGAGGGGCGCGAGGTGGGGGGCAAATCCTTAGCCAATCAGTGCCTCCCCTGAGCGTGTGTGTGAGTGTATGAATGTGGGGGTGCATGTCTGTGTGTGTGATGTGTATGGGCTTATGTCTGGCCATGGGTGTGGAGGGGTTTCTGTGTATGCTTGGCACCCCCACCCCACCTGCTTTCCCGATATCCAGCCTGGGCCGCTCCGGGCAGCACCTTGGCTGCCACACGATGTGCCAACCGCAGCCCCAAGGCATCCCCCAGTCTGTGCTCTCTGCCTCTGCCCCTACCCCAGCCCAACCCCTGCTGGGGAGCCCCTAGTCTCCCTCTAACTGGGCCCTATCCACGAGGGTGCTCTCAGGATGCTCCCTTCCTGTGTGGTTCCTGGCGCTGCTGCCGCCCGTACTCAAAGAGATCCTTGAGCCCCGGCAGGGACAGGTGTTGGGGTTACAGTACCTGGCCTGTTTCAGCCCCTGGCCAGGTGCATCCCATTGCAGCCCTGGACAGGAGCTTGAACTCCAGAACTGCCCAGAGCGAGGGGTGTGGATCTCCCTCTGCGAGGGGGTTAGGGGCACCTACCCCGTAGATGGCTGGACTTCACTGAAGGGTTTACAAGGTTTACCATCCTCCATGGTCAGGGCAGAGAAGATATTTGAAAGAATTCACATGGAATTTGACTAGGCACTGACCAGTTAGGATTCTGTGCTTGATGAATGAGTGATCTTCTCTGCCCCGCCCCACACCCCAGAGGCCCATCAATAACCATCCACGGAAGGACGAGGAGGGAGCAGGCCTGAGCCCTGGGGAACTCTGGGACTGTCCCTGGTCTCTGTTTCCCTTCCTAATAGCGATGACTGCTATTCACTGAGTAAGTGAGCTCCACGGTGCTCTGTGCTAGGCACCGTGCCCAGCACTCTGTACCTACTACGTCACATAACTCCCACCCAACCCTTTGACGTCGGTACTATGGTTATTGTTGCCATTTCACAGATGGGAAAGTGGAGCCCAAAAGTTAGGTCCCTTGCCCAAGATCACTCAGCCAGTAAAAACCAGAGCTCAGACTTCATCCAAAGTGGTCTAGACTCTCCCACTCTGATCAGTGTTCCCATTTCCCTGCTGGGAGTGGGTGGGGACTGCCTTGGAAGGTGGCTGCGGCAGCCCTCCCAGCTTCTTGCAATAGAATTCCCTCTAATTTCGTTATAAATCATATTTCCAACCAAGCTGGCTCTGAAGGTCGCCGGTAATCAAACTGTCAGCAGGCCATCTTCAGTGGCTGCCACAATCAGGGCCCTGAGCCAGGAGAGCCCTCGGAAATCAAGCTTCCTGCCGGCATTGCTGGGGGTGGGTGAGAGGCCTGAAATGGAAACAGGTGAACAGGGCTGGGGGCAGGGTGCCGAGGGCCCGCGGTGCTCTGGCTTCCCGATAATGAGAGGGGAGAGGGCTCGGGGTTGTTCCCACTGTTGGCAACACTGGGCGAGCTGCACTCCTGAGCCAGGGAAAAATTTCTGACGACATCACCTGGATGTGAGTCAGGGGTCTTCCCTGGGACAGGGAGCCCTGGGGAGGAGGCAGAGGCGTTATACCTTTTCTGACCACTGGCTGAGTGGCCGACACACAGGTCACCCTGTGTAATTCATAAGAGAGTCCCTTGTGCCGAGCAGTTTCCCACATTCTATTTCTTGGAGGTCCAGATTGGCAGAGGGGCCAAAGCTTGCCAGTGATCAGGTGGCATTTGGACTTCTACCCAGGTTTTTTCTTTTAACTGTAAAGGTGTTTTCCAATCTTGAAACTAGGTGGGGAAATGCTGGTTAAACGAAGGGAAACCGGTTTCTTGTCTGCCGGAGTTTTCAGAGCCTTTAGCAAACTGGATCATATCTCTTCCCAGGAGGAGGGATGGGGAGCAGCCTGGGACTTTGGAAGCTCTGGCAAGGACAAGATTCATACCTCACCCCACTCCAGTGTAGGCAGGAGCCTAGCCCCCCAGGGGAGCCCAGGCAGACTTCTCTTTTAGTCCCTGCCCCCCCATCTGGATGCAGGCTGCAGCGGGGAGAGCTGAGACCCAGTCCAACACACCCCACAGGAACCGCCTAGAGCAAGGCAGGCTGATATCGGTGCATGCTCTCCTCTCCTGGACGGCTTAAGGGCTCACTGGCTCACCCAGTGGCAGGCGGGTCGTGCTGTTCCACGACTTGGCCACTTCTCACTTCTGCTAGGGCCGCAGCAGCCTCTGCCCTCCGGTCCCTCTAGACACTTGGACACCTGGATTCCAGGCACAGCTTCCTCTGAGGTGGCTACACCTTAGATGTCCTGGGACAGGGCTGGATGAACCAGAACTCCCAGACACCTCCCAACTCACTCTCCATCCCTGCCCTCCCCGTTCCTTCCTAGGCTTCCCCACCCCAAGAACAAACAGCAAACTGATGAAACAGATGGGCCCGTCTGCTGCACGTTCTTAGCCCTGCTCCCTATTTTGACAGCAGGAGCCCAGCTTCCGTTCTGTGGCTGAAACCGTCCTAAAGGGTCTCTCCTACGCTGCTGGCGCACAGCTAGAATACATTTCTCGGTCTCCTGTGTAATCGGGGTGGGGTGGGGGGGGTGTTGGGGGCCATCCCAGCAGAGTTCCGGCTCCTGAGATGTGGAGGAGCAATGAGTCCACACCCAGACCCCGGCCTGTGAAACCTCCATGCAAGCGTTTTTTTTTTTCTCTCTCTCTCCTACTGGAGAGATGCAGAAGATCCACCAGACAAGCCCAGTGCTGGGAGACGGCAGAGAACAATCTGGAAGGAGCTGTTCAAGTGAGAAAGATCTGGGCAGAAATCCCAACTCAGCCATTTGCATCTCTGGGATCTTGAGCAAGTCACTTATCTCTCTGAGCTCATGCGTAAGTAGGGGATGACGATAGTGCCTTCCTTGTGGGGTTGCAGGTGCTTCCTTGATGTAGGACAACCCAGAAGGGCCGTCTGAGCCCCAAGGCTCCCTGTTGTGTTGGCTGTGGTCTCTGCATCATGGTGCAACTTCTCTCTCTGCCCAGTTCCGTTTTGTTCTCTGTTACAAAAATCCCTCCCTCTGAGTTTGTTTGTTTGTTTTTAAATCCATACCCCTGAGTTCTGATTGAAGATGATTAATATTGGAAGAGGTTGTAGGAAATAGACTTTAAAATGGGATTTTCGAGTTGCATGACTTGACATTCAGCTGGTAATGAGAACTCCATGTCTGGTGGTGGTGGTGGTACTGCTAGGACCTGCCATACTGTCGCAGCACAGTAACTAAGCCTGTGCCTGGTAGGGAACCGGGACGGAGGATCCGTGGAAGGGGAGGCATAGGTGGATAGAATATCCCGGGGATTTGAGAGCTTTGGAGGAAGTAATAATTACAGGGACTGTGGAGTCAGATAACTATTGCTGGGGACGAGGGAAGGCTGAAAGGCTGGGGGGAGTTAATCATAAATGTTAAGTGAGGAGTGAGAGCCGGAGAGCCTCCTTGGCAGCACATATCAAGAGGCTCTCATCTCCTACAGCTCGAGGACAACAATAGCTAAGGATCAGGTCCAGAACTCAATGATAAGTGGAGCTGCAGGGAAGGATGAAGCCTCAGCTCCGACAAGTCTGCCCCTCCAAGGTCAGAGCCTGGTTGGAAAGAGTGGGACGCTGATGTATGACATATGGATGGGGACATCTGAGTTGATGCATTTGAAAATCTCAAATCACCCAATTCCCCAAATTCCCCCGCACCCCCGCTCCTCCTTATTAAAGACAGGTGCTCTCCCCTTGCTAGAAGATGTTGCAAAGGCCTCTGGTTTTTGAGGTAAGTACCTCCTCTTCCCGTTGTGGCCATCAAACCTTAGTAACTGGAGTCAAGTTATAATATAATCCAGTGATGCCGACGATGGAAGAAAGGGACCACATGCCGAAGAGGCTGCAAGAGCTAGTCAACGTGTACTGGCAGAAATCAGAAGAGTATTATGGGATTAGACCACAGGGGTGCCGGGATCAAAGTCAAGGGAACACGAAGTTGGATAGGGAGACCTCATCACCATGGGAACCCCTCCCAGGATGCAGGGTTAACAGCCTGGCAGGGACCCCAGGGGATGGTGCTAACCCGGTGTGAGAATGGCTACTGGAAGCTTGGGAAAAGCCAGCGCTCACACTAAGCGAGCTAGAAATGGCAGAACTGCTGCGGCAGATGGTGAAAGCAAATCTCAGAGGGCTTGGAGAAGTGGGCAAACTATAATGGATACACGAGGGAAAGCCAGAAAACCCGCCCGCTGTGTGTGTCTGTGGGAAGGCCCAGAGGACAGTCCATTTACCAAAATCACGAGGCGTGCACTGGTGGGAGGAGGGGCAGCATGGTTGGAGAGCTCAGGGGCAGCTGTCCTTCATAAGCCAAAGGCTGACAGCAGGAGACGCTGCAACAGAACCGGGCCCCCTGATGGCAAGAGAGACGAGAGGACCCTCCACTAACGGGGGCCCGGTGGTGGAACTTATGCATCGTGCGCAAGGCGGGCAAAATTACCGTAATGAGCCACAAGGTCAGAGGGGCAGGAGGGGAGCCTGGCTTGCAGACGCTATAAAGGCAGTTAATAGAACACGGTGTTCACAGAGGCAAGATGGGGGGCAGCCAAAAAAGAGTATTACTAATTCTCACAACTAAAGGAACTCACGATGAATGCTCAGGAGGCTGAAGCAGCTGGCCGGCTAGAAGGCGAGTGCTCAGACCAAGAACCTGGTCAGTGAGGAAGAGGCAAGGTCCCCAAGAAGAAGGAGCGGCTACACCACAGCGCATGTGCGTGGTAACGATGCCCCAGTCCTTCTGCAAAGGGACCTATCGTTATTTACCGGGGCAACGGTACGCTGGGGAAAGGGTTTCTAACACGGTGGGTTAGAGGGTCCCAGATGACATTGATATGTGGCAACCTGAGGTGTCACCATGATCTCTGGTTAGGGTAGGGGCCGATGGGAACCAGAAAGTACACAGAATCCTGGCTCAAGCTTTCGCTGCAGTGATCCACTGAGTCCGTGACCCCTCCCGGTTCCCCGAGTCCTGAAAATAGAATTCAAATGGACACATGAGGTTGACAGAGCTCCCAGGAGCTCCTTGGCCCGAGGGCTGAAGCTATGGGAGTGGTGAAGGCCGAATGGAAGCCTTTGAAACTGTCTCCCATCCTGGCCAAGCAAAGAGCAAACCAACCAAACAAAAAAACAGGGGGGATGGCAGAGTTTAGAGTCACCTTGAAAGACCCAAGATGCCTGGTTGATGCTCTTCTTAGTCTCATACACGTCATTAGTTTGGGCCCTCCAAAAACCAGATGAATCCTGAAGGTGAGAGCAGACGTCCATAAACACAGGCAAACCGTAGCCTCAACACAGCTGCTGAGCTGCACATCCTCTCTCTGCTCGGGCAGATCAAGGGCCCCAGGTACCCGGTACGCGGCTGCTGACCTGGCAAAGGCATCCCCCCCCTTCCATCAGGAAGGGAGCTAGAAGCAGTTTGCATTCACGTGGGCTTGGATCACAGTATACACGGATGGTTCTGCTTTATGCATATGCTAACTTTGCCACACTCTGTCATAAAAGAGTGTCAAACAGTGGGTTTTAACGACAACATTTGGCAACGTCTAGAGATATTTCTGGTTGTCACAACCGAAGGGGGTAGAGGGAAGGGATGCTGCTAACTCTCCCTGGGACAGCCCCCATGCCAAAGAATCACCAGTCCAAAATGCGAGCGGTGCTGCAGGTGAGGGAGCCGGAATGTTCCGGAGCACCGCATCATTCCATGGCGCACCTGTTCTATCAGCTACATCGTGGCGATCGGTCTGGGCGAGCGCGCTGTGGCAAGGGCTTTGGAGGCCCTGCTGAGGCCGACGTGCTTCAGAAGGTGGGGATGGTGTATCAGTGAAGTTTTAGGGGAACAGCCAGGACGTGCCCTCCGGTGGAAAGGACGGATGATTTAACCTTGCATCTCCCGTACGTCAGAAGAGAACACAGCATCTGATAGGCCTTTTTAGGTATTTTTAAGCAACGTAGCCTACACTTGACAAATACGGCTCCAGCCGGTTTCCCCAAGTGACGGGGAAGGCAGCCAGCTGTGGGAGGGGCCCGAGCCAGGAAAGGGTCTGCAGCAGCTCTGGGCCACCTTGCAAGCGTGTGACCCGGCAGACTCTGATAACAGACAGTCTGTGGTGGGAAAAGACACAATGCGGAGTTTATGGCAAGCCTCGATAGAAGAATAACAACACAGATCCCTAGAGTTCTGGAACAAGGCCATGCCATCTGCAGTGGAAAATTATACCCTGTTTGAAAAATAGCTTTCATGTGCTTCTGGGTTTTGGTAGAGCCAGGGCACCCGATCAGCCTGATAGAGACCGCTGACACGTGACACCCTTTGAGGATGGAGAGCCATCCCCCAGAACACAAGACACAGCCCAAGTTCACGGTCACTATTTGGTGCTATGGCCCCAGTGGGCAGAAGAGATGAGTCTGGAACCTATGGGGTGCAGGTAGGAGCGGCTTTGCTTACCCGTCCCTCTCGGTGACTCACTTAGCAGACTTGCTTTCTGTCCCCACAAGGGTAAGCTCTGTGTGTCTAGAGGTCTGTTCGGGTTCCCAGATGGGGAGTACTTTGTCCAGGGGACAGAGGACGAGTTCCGTTAAACTTTAGCTGTTTCCGCCTCTTGGTCGTTTCAGATTCCTCGTCCCAAGGCCAGCAGGCTAGGAAAGGAGCAGCCCACTGGCTGGAGTAGTTGACCCTGATCAACGGGCGGGAGAAGGTGGGATTGCCATTACACAATGCAGGCAGAGAGGAGATCCACTCTGTTACTTGAGGGATGTTTGACATCGTCCATGTTTGACAGTACAAGGTCAGGTGTGGTAGTCACAAAGTGAGAAGGGCACGGTGACCAGGGGCTCGGATGGGTTCGACATGGGTCTGGGTCATGCCACTAGGCAAACTACCTAGACCAGCAGAGGTGCTAGCTGGTTCAGGGGAGTCTAAAATGGGGAGGACGATGGGTATCAGTTACAGCCCCAGCTCCAGCTGTCGTGACAGCGACAGTAGTCGCTGTCGTTCAACCCGCTAGCCATCTTCTTTTGTGTTTTTATAGGGAAAAGAGACCAACCAGAGTTCTGGAAAAACTGTCCCTGGATGGGTGGGCTTACTGGATGGAGCAAGTGGGTCCCAGCAGAACAAGGGGTGGGCTGCCGTGGATGCTGTGGCGAGCCCCACAGATCTCCCGCTGAGGACCACAGCACCACCCCGGGGGCTGCTGGGAACGTTGGCTGCCGATGGTCCCTTCCCTGGAACTGCCCTCTGCCAGAGGGCATTGTCCCCCAGGACTGTGCTCCTCTCCAAGGGCTGCCTGGATTTACTGACTAGTCGATGCAGGGGTACAAACGTTTGAGCCCCTTGCTTTGATTTGGGACAGCTTCAGAGGGCCAGCGCAGCTCCGGGTCTCCCCAGGGGCCTGGCTCTGCATAGCGGGTCACATCTCCGCATCTCCCTGTGCCTTATCGGCTGCCCGCCCACTCTCAAAGCTGCAGTCCTGGGAGGCTTCTCCCTGATGAGCCTCTGTGAGGCAAATCGTGCAGATCTGGTCCAGAGTTCGTTTCCTGGGGATGCTGACCTTAGACACTGCAGATGGTGAGGCTGGGGGCATGTTTTCATTCCCGTCCCAAAGGTGTAGCGAAAAGGAAGCCACACAGGGCTAAGCTGTGTCGAGGTGCTGCCCCCTCTTACGTGCCAGCCCCAGAGAGGTCAGCAGGCAGCTCTTACACTCCTTCCGTGCATTTGGAAATGAGCACAGAAGTCTGGAGGGACGAGGGGGAGGAGGTGCCGGGGCTCCAAAGTGCAGCCCAAATGGTTAGGTGGGAAATTTGAGGATGACTGTTCAGTACACACAGACCTACAGCCCGAGTACGAGCACCCGGGCTGGCAAAGCGGGCACATCAGGGAAGGCCATTTTCTCCTTATCAAAAAGAATCAGGCCAGAACTCACCTACAGGGGATGCTTCCACCGTGTTTAATACGTACTCCGAATAATGAAACAATAGGAATGGGCTTGTATATGGTGTGGTTAATGGCCCTGCTCTCTTGACGAAGGCGCATGGGAGCCCTGTGAGGATGGAACGCTCCTCTCTCCCTCTCACATAAGGGGAAACTGAGGCTCAGAGGGGCTAAGTGACTGACCACAATGACATACTAAGGAGCAGAATCAGTTGTCAAACCCAAGGTGCCATGGTAATGAGTGAGGCTTGCTGCTTTGCGGCCGCTCTCGGGGGGACGTGGCCTTTCTCTGCTCGCCATACGGATGGTCCCATCTCGTGTCCTCTTGCCGGATGCTCTGGTCCTGCCCAAAGCCCAGGTCATGGGGCCGGGGAAATGGCCCAGAAGTAGACTTGCGGGTGAGGTCCTGGTCCACCTGCCTCCCTCTGCCTCCCTCTTCTTACCTCCCTGTCTCTAGGTCCACCTGCCTCCACCCCCTTGTGCTCACATGTGCTCAGACCTGGCTGTTGGACTCAGGTTGTGGCCTCAGGAAGTCCTCTGTCTCCCCCTTCACTGACCTTGTCTTAGTGCCAAGAGCTTAAAGGGAACCCATTCTGATAGTAAGTTCAAAATAGATGCCCAAGTCAGCCCAGCTTGGGGTTTGGACTCAATGGCCCTTTCACTGTGTGCCTTTGATGGGTAATGCAACCTCTTTGAGCTCAGTGTTCTTATCTGCAAAAGGGACACAACAGCACCTTCCTCTGGAGATTACTGTGGGAGAGGACGTGTGGTTCTCCCTGCACATTCTCTGGTTCCCCCAGACGGAGGTGATCTTCATTTGCATTTCAGAAGAAATGCTGGCCTAGATCTAATCCCTCCCAGGGACCCCGGACAGTGCCATCCTTCTGGACATAGCCTCCCCGCCCTGGCTGGCCCAGGGGTCTAAACTGGCCTCTCCCCAAGCCTCTCCCCTCCCCTCCCCTCTGCCCTTCCCTGCTGGCTGGGCCTCCCAGGCCTCAGCCCTCTGCTGCTGTTCACAATCGCCTGCAACTCAATTGCCTCCTGGTTCCCAGGCACAGTTCATTGTTGCCACTTTTGATTACATTTCCAGTCTCTTTTCAAATTTATTTCCCCTGGGGCTCCTGGCTTGCTTGGAGCCGAGAGGGAGCAGAGGAGCCTAATCTCGGGATGGTCGGGGAGTCAGGAGATGATGGTGGAGGCAGTGGGGAACGGCCATTCCCACTTTGGGGGAGACACTCCCGTAGCCCCCTGATGTCTGGTATCCACATTCTGGACTGGGGGACCTGAGATGACCCACCATCCTAGACTTTCTTTCTCTAACTTCTGTCTACTCCCCACCACCCTAGTCCCTTCAAATCCTTTCCCAACACTACTTGCTAGCTCTACCCAAAGCCTGGGACCCAAAGACACTTCATGCAGCCTGAGGCTGGGCCAGCCCAGCCCCACCTACTGTCTCCCTCGCTCCACCTGGAGTCACTGGAGTGGATGCATGGCCATTTGCCAGTCTCCACTCCGGGCCTCTCTGACACGTGAGCTTCTCTCCAGTTATCACCTGCAAGAGCAGGCCTTTGTCCTTCTGCAGGAGGGACGGTGCCTAGTTTGGACCAGTAGGTGAGGACATAGGCCTAGGCGTTAGCCTCCTGTGTCCCAGCCTTGCCTCTTTATCTGAGCCATGGTGCGACCTGTGGCAAGCCGTGTACCCTCTGCCTGTGGAACACTCATTGACTAAGTTGGAAAGCATCTTAAAAGGCCCAGATCAGAAAGCATCGCTCCATTTGGTAGCTGGTTCATCAACCATCCTGAATCTCAGATTCCTTAGTGCTGCCCCCACCCCCCATGTGGGGCTGTGGGGGATATTAGAGGTGATGTATTCAACTCAGTGGCCGGCACATGGTCTGTGCTCAAAGACCGGTGGCTGTTATTTTTTCTTTAAAGATTTTATTTATTTATTTGAGAGAAAGAGCGCACACAGGTGCGCATGGCAGTGCATGGGGAGGGGGGTGGAGGGGCAGAGGGAAAGGGAGAGAGAGCATCTCAAGCAGACTCCCCATCGAGTGTGGAGCCTGATGCAGAGCTCCGTCCCACAACCTTGAGATCATGACCTGAGTTGAAATCAAGGGCCGGATGCTCAACCAACTGGACCATCCAGGCGCCCCTTGAGTTTTCTTGAAGGATTGAGTTTAGGGTATGGAAGACTAAACTTGGCTTCACCAAGAGGAATTTGGGTGCCAAAGTTAGGGGGGAGCCTTACCCAGCTTGGGCTGGTCCTTGGATCTCAGGCCAGCAGGAGTCCTTCAAAGAGATAGAGAAGCCCCAGGACAGAAGAGAGGAATAAGGAGAAAAGGAGAAGGACAGGAGGAGAGAGGGAGGGAGTGGAGTGGACAGTTAAGCCTCATGGTGGCCGCTGCAAGTGAGTGAGTGGTGAGAAGCACAAAGGTTTAAGAAAAAGAGGCCAGGTCCTCACTTCCCTGCCTTCCGCACCTCCTCTATCCCCAGACCTTCAATACAGTGGTCATTCATCATAAAGCTCCCTGGGAAGGCTGACTTTCTCAAAATCCAGGGGGGGAGCTAGCATAAACCTGGGAAAGCCCCGGGTGGGATGGCAAATGGTCCACAAACAACTAATTTGGGTGAAGCCAGAGCTTGGAGCCCGAGTGACCGGGACAGAATGGAAGAGGCCTCCATCCCTTGCCACAGAAAGGCCCGCGAAAAATTGGGGTGGATATGGAGTCATTTGACTCCCTTTAAAGAGTCTTTTCCTCTTAAGTGTTTATTTTTAGATTTCGAAAATTTCAAAAGGACAGAGAAGTTGAAAGAGTAGTCCATCCAACGTCTCCATGCCCTTCAGAGGCGCCGATTCTTGATGCTGGCTGCTTTTACTTTCTCTTTCTGTTTTCTTCTGATCATTTGAAAGTAGCTTATAGCCATCACAACTCCTCGTCCCTACACACATCAGCACGTATCTGTGGGCAAGGACCTTCTCCGACATTACCATGATGACACAGTTATCATACCCCAGGACTTTAACACCAGTCCAATAATGTTATCTGATCAAGTGTTCATATTCAGATCCGCCAATTGTTCTAAAAATGTCTGTTATAGCTGTTTTCCCCTCTAAGGATCATGCCTTGCATGTAATCGCCATGTCCCTTTAGTCTCTTTTAATCTAGTCTTTTGGCTTTCTTGTAATTGACATTTTGAAGAGTCTGTATCAGATGTCTTGTAAAATGCCCCACAGTATGAATATGCACGGTTGTTTCCTCCACTGATTTGATTCATCGAGAATGCTGCATGAGATCTGTCCTGTACCCATTAGTGCATCACCTGGAAAGTCATGGGATGTTAGTTTGTCCCTTTTTGAGGGACCCTTCCATTTGATCACTTGGTTAAGGTGGCATATGCCAGATTTCTCCATTGGAAAGGTGTCTTTCCCCTTTTGTGATGAGTAGAGATATTGCAAGGCTGAATATAGTACTGCATCCACTGATGATCCTTGCCTGGGTCAGTTATGACCCTGAAATTGCAAAACCCATTTGTCTCTTGAAGACCCGAGCTTGTGGCTTATAAGCATGGCAGTGTGAGTTCCCTCTGTGCACTGGCTGTGGGTGGTTTCATGAGCGTGACAGCCAAGGACTGTCCTCAGTGGCCTATCTCGGCTCCTCTTCATCAGCCTTGCCCTTTGCTGTCCTTCAACACTGGCCAGAGAGCTGGTCTTCCCCCAGCTGGAGAAACGTGGTCCTCTGGGACAGACCAGTTAAAAGGCTGCCAGTCCACTGGGTCAGCCAGCTGACTGTTGGCAGTGTGTGGCATGCTGGAGGGGAGGGCTGTCTGGGGACTTGGAACCCAGAGGTACTACATCTGCTATTTGCCTGGGAACTCCAGGGTGCTGGGCTCTGGCCTTGGTTTCCATGGCAATGGGCAACCTCATTCTGCGGTCTGCTCTTCTCTGGACCAGCTGACAGTCATGGGGCCGGGGCTTTGGGCCAGAGACAGAGAATGGAGAGGGGGCACCGTCAGACTCTCTGAATATCTTGGAGAAGAGAAGCACCAGAGTCTGCTTACATATCTTGGAGATGAGAACTTCAGGCAACTGCTGCCTTCACTGTGTTGTAGAACTGAATTTTCCAGGGGGCTCTGCTGCCCTCTCCCCCTTTGCTGTAGCATGGACTCCTCCATCAAAAAAGTCTGTGACAAGACCTAGGTGGCAGCAGAGTCCAGCCCCTTTCTTATGAATTCAACTCAAGATTAAACAGATTCAGATCCCTGATTCCTTGATCTGATACGTACACGATCTTGACCTGTTTACATGCATTATCTGTCTTGTTCTGCAAGTCTTTGTGGGTGGGTGTTAATATGACTTCTATTTTAGAGGCATAAGAATCAAGGCTCAGAAGACTACGGCCACATGACTGGTAAGGGGGTGAAGCTGAGCTGGGACTTGAGGAAACTGTGTGGTATATCAACCAAGAGCATGAGCTGCAATGACGGGCAGAGCTGGTGTCTTCTTGACTATTTCACTTATTAGCTGGGTGATTTGGGCAAATATGGGGGCTCCTTGGGGCCCAGGATCTACTCTCAGACTTACAAGTTCAGATGCTCCATGTTCTCAGTTTACCCAAGGCTCTCAAGGGAACTTACACCAATCATAGTCCCCAGAGATGGATGTGTCCATGTGACTAAACTCTGGCCAGTGAAAAGTAAGCATAAGTGATAGACTGGACTTCTAGGAAGTCTCTTTAGAAGAGAGGGGCTGTCCCTTTTGTTGCTTTCTCTCTTCCTCCTTCCTGTTGCCAGAATGTAGTTGTGATTGATGGAGCAAAAGCATCCATCTTGGACTGAGAGGTAAACTTGAAGAAACAGAAAGATCCTGAGTCCCTGAGGACTTCATGGGAAGACCCTATCAGCCCTCCACTGGGCTGGACTTTCTTTGAAAACCTTATTTATTATTGATGTATAGTTGACATACATACATCTGGACTTTTGTATGTGAGAACATAAACCCTTGTGCATTTAAGGCTCTAGTTCATGGTGATCTGCTACTTGCAGCTGAATGTTATTCCTGCCCGATACACTAACTGGTCAATCTACAGGGAGAAAAAGCCCTTCCAAGGACCTTGACTCCTACTCCCACTCACCCACCATCTAGGATACCTGGACAGAGGTCACAGCTAACCTGGAACCAGCAGAGCATGCCCTGGGAGGTGTCTGAGTCTGGTCAGGGATGAGCCTGGAGTATAATCCCTGCCCATAGCAAGGCTCACCTCATGCCTAAGCAACTAGGATGCTCATGCTCTCAGATTTGGTGGCCCCTCTCTCCGGGACAGCAGAGGAGGAACACTCTTTGCATACTATAGGTAGGTCACAGCATGGTTGGTTAGACTCAACTCTCCAACCCCATGGAGAAACTTTCAGATGTTCCCCCCCACCCCAGCCTGACAGCCACTCTGCCCTCCATTTGGATGCAGGAGATATCTGGCCTACTTTCTTTTCTGCAACTCTGACCCACCATCTCTGAAGATGGTACATCTGCCTGTTCTTGGTTGTTAGATTTTAATTCTGGAGGGTGACGTGTCCTGGCCTTAGGCTCAAGAAAGGTCTCTGACTAGTGGTGGACAGGGTGGGCAGCTGGCTTCTAGAACCTCCCACCCATTTGGTCCTGTCTGGGTGGACTGGCTGGTTTACTCTGCATTGCGTGGCTCTCTTTTCTGCTCTGGCTGCTCTTTCTTGCAGCTCAAGCCATTGGGTTGTGACTTGCAAATTTCCAGCCCCAAAGTGTCAGTCCTCCCCTCTGCCTTTGTATTCTGGCTTTCTCTGGTGCCTGTGGGGAAGAGGGATTCGGTGTCATATTTTGGTAATGTCATCTAGGGAATCATGTAAGCACTGGAAGGGATGCCATCAGCTAAGCTGAAAGCACATTTTCCACAATGCAAAAACTCATTGTAAAAATTCATCTGCCCATCCATCCATCCACCCAAAAACGCATTCATTCACTGAGCCAACATTTATTGAGGGACTCCATGTTCCTGGCACTCTACCAGGCATTATAGATAAAGAAATAAATAGGAGATGGTTCCTTTTCTCAAGGGACCCACAGGCACACAGGCAATTATAACATGAGTTGTATGTGCTAGGAGAGGGGAGAAGTCAGGTCCCTAGGAGCACAGAGGGGCAGCTACTCCAGCTGGGGGTAGTCTTAGAGAGGGGTCTTAGAAAGCTTCCAACCCAAGGTGATTTTTCAGCTGACACCTGGAGAAGGAGGAGGATCTGGTGAGGGGAGCAGGGGGATACCTGACAGAGGCAGAAACACTCGCAAGGGCCTGAGGCCAGAGCATGGAGTGTTCACTGTGTTTCAGGCAAATGGGTCTGGCAGGTGTGCGAGGTACCAGAAGTCATGAGGGGAAGGTGAGCAGCATGTGGGTCTAACCTATCTGAGATGCTAGAGGCACTTTTTCTACAGAGTTTCACAAGTGTTTGGTTTGCTCAGGGAGGCAAGAGGGAGGAAACAATTCCTTATATGAGTGCCCTAACCCCACAGTCATTCTCCAGCAGGTGTCCTATTTCTGGCCCAACATTGGTTTCGGGCCTAGCTCATTCCCAAACTGCCCAATGTTGGGAGAGCTCCCCTGTCCTTCTCTGTCCCAATGGAGGAAGCAGCCAGAGTCATGTGCCTGTCCTGCTTGCCAGACAGCCCATGACTCAGCTCAGCTCTCCCCTTCCCCTGCCTGGCCTTTGACAACCATCACCATCAGCCCTGCTTCCTGCTTCTTGTCCCTCCAGCAGAGCCAGTGACATTTTCCTTCTGGTCTCTCAGGAGTGTTCCAGTCTTGAAGGCCTGGGAGTGGCCTGACCCGGATCAGGACATCTAGAAGGGCTGGAGCGGCCACTCCGCCAGGCAGGCTGTGGGGCAGCCAAAACCCCTCAGCTCCCTCCCCGCCTTTCTCTGCCCCTTCTCCGAAGTGGGGCAATCCCCTGGGAAACTGATCATCTTGGGTCCCCTGCATTAGCCCCACAGAGTTGGCCACTATGGCCATTTTGGCGGACAAGGGGCTCCTGTGGAAAGGGATGGACAGCTCAGGACTTACCCAAATGCTGGGTCTGGCTGTGCCCTGAACAGAGGGGGCCCTGGAGGCTGGTTTTCCTACAATCTGAACCAATTCAAGGGCAGGGCATTCATGTACTTGACACGACCCACAAACCACCCAACTCACAGAGTGCATAAAGCACACCATAGACAACACACAATGTACACATCCCCTATACTACACACCCACCAAACCCACGCACACCACAACCATGTGACATGCACTATGCAACTTACACAAACACAGAAAAACGCGCAACCCAAAGTCAGTGAGTGCGCACGCACACACACACGCACACCCATATACAGCGTACATCCCACACAATACATCCACGGCAATACATACAGAGCTTTGCGCTATTGATCACGATAATAGCCAGTGTTAATTGGGCACATACAGTGCCAGGCACTGTCCTAAGAACTTCCCATAAATAAACAAATGAAATCCTTACAACAACTCTAGGAAGTATTTACTACCACCCCGATTTTACGGCTGTCACGCTCCAGGAGAGAGCGATGTCCTTGTCTCCTGTTGCCTTGACAGGATGCATTCTCTTCTGCTGCAGATGACCTGTCAGCCGCCGCCTCCTTCTCCCTCCAGCCCCAGGATGGGGCACAGTGACAACAGTGCCTCATCCAGGCCCCTTCTCTCCAGCAGAAAGAATGTGGTTGCCACAGTGATGATTCTCTCTGTTCCCAGTTCCCCCAAGGACTCAGCCCACCTGTCAGGGCTCCCCGGCCTCCTGCTGTGCTCAGTGTGTGTAGGCGATGAAACCATCAGGTACAGCAGCCCAGGCTCGGAGACCTCTCAGTGTCCCCTCTTCCTCTTCCTCCTGGCCCACCCCCCCCGCCCCTCACTTCTCCCCAGGCCAGAGGGACCTGTCCACTGGGGTGCCCCAGCGCTAAGGTGTCTGACTAGTTGACCTTGCCCACAGCCCTCAGACCCCAGCCCCTCTCCCTCTGCTACCTGCTTTCTGTCTGGGGAAGTGGTAGGGTATGGCTGTGGGGGTCCTGCCAGGGGCAGTGGAGTCTCTGGGGACCCCAGGGCAGCGGCCACATCAAACCAGAACTTTGTACTTGGCAGAGAGCCTCAGGGAGGTCTGGGGGCTTATGGGCTCCTTCAAGTGGACCTGCCCGTATCCTGATGCGTTAATGATGGTCACAGTGTGAGACCTGGCTGGGTGGGCTGGCCAGTGTTTGTGAGCTTCCTGACCCATCAAAATCCCGTCAGTCCTCCAGATAGGCAGAAGGTAACTGTCAAGCCTTCCTCAGCCTGCACCTCCCCTTGGCAGAGAGCCTGGGCTGGGCAGGTCAGCAGGGAGTGGTCTGGGGTTGCCCTCCGGGGGAGTTGGGGACGCCCCATTAAACCATCCACCCCATCTTGGGCATTGTGTCCAGACAGGAAATGCGAAGATGTCGGCCAACCCCTCCTCTCCCATTTCGTATATAAAATGTAGAACTTAGGCTTTGTGAGGTGCAGAAGTGGGGGGGCCAGTTTGAAGGAGTAAAACCAAAGCACAGCAAGGGGAGGGAGCAGCTCACAGACACTGCTCTGTCTTGGGTCACAGTGTCAGAGTTTGGTGGTTACCGGGTGGGAGCAGTGGGCTTGGGGAGTGGAGGCGGGAAGTCACCTGCACTGGGCAGTGGGCGAGGTCTTTGTGAGGCCTCTTTCCCAGATGGGTGAGTCCTGGTTGCAATGTCTGTGGTGGGCCTGAGACAAAGTCCCAGGGCAGACCCCACTCTCAGATCTGAGTAACTGAGTAACTGGGTGGCAGAGGAAATCCACCAGGCGCTGGCCACAGTCTGTGGCTGAATGCCTGCTTCTCTACCTGGCCGTGCTTAGAGGAAGGATATGCAGCATGTTTCCCCTTCCCCACAAAACCATACATCTTAACTCTCTGAACAGCCTCTCTGGCCCTCTCTGGGAACAAGGACCCCACCCCCAACCCCCAGGGATCCCACTGTTACTCCAGCCCCTTCCCTTCCTCTAGGGGCACTGAGAGCCCCATTGCCTAGGTTGGGGGGTGTTATGAGAGCACAGGCTTGCTCTCCACCATCCTTTTCTCTCTGTTCTCCCTCCTCCCTAACTCCCTATCCTGCTTTCCGCCTGGCCTCTCTGAGGGAGAAGGAGGGTAAAGAAATAGGAAAAGATAAGGGAGAGAGAGCAGGAAGGTGGGGGAAGGCATGGGAGTAGCAAGTAGGAAGGGATGGAGGGTGGGGAAGGGGGGGAGGGTGTGAGGAGGTGAAAGAGAAGGGGGTACGTCTGGGCAGGAACCCCTCCCTTACCTCCTCAGGTCTTTGTTCAAATCTTCCTGAGGGATCCAGGGCAGGCCGCCCCAAGATATGCCACTGTGGCATATTGATTATTTTGAATTAAAGTAATTTAAGAAACAGCCAGTATAAGGACACTCTGATCCTCCTCTTTCCACTTGAAAACAGGAAATAATCTCCCATGTGAGAGGTACCCTCCCTGTACCAGGAGAAAGAGAGACATCCTTCTCCCCAGAGACGGGAATTCTGGGCTGAGAAGGCCATGTAAACAAAGCTTGGTTCTTCCTCTCCAATTTCTACCCCAAGCCCGAACCCCATTTGTGAATTCTTCAGAAATGTATTGTTTCCTTGTCAAAAAAGAACATAAAACCTGCCTGCTTTGGTTACTTCTTTGCGTCTCATATTTTTACTTATAACAGATTTTTACACACACACACACACACACACACACACACACACACACACACACACTCTTATACCCAACGTGGGGCTTGAACTCACGATCCCAAGATCAAGAGTCACACGCTCTACAGACTGAGCCAGCCAGGTGCCTCTCCTATTACTATTTATTTTAAATTTATTTTTCTCCTGTTAATCTGTCTTATGTCAATTTAATTATTAGAGCAGCCTAAGGATCTAGAAGGGGAGCTTTCCTTCCCTACCTGGCGAGCTGGCCAGGAGACTTCACTGTCTGGACACTCTGCTTACTGGGGCTGCTGCAGCTGGGAGACCCAGTGCTTCTGATAAGGTAAGAATTCTCTAGGATCTCTACCTGCGGGGGTCTTTTTCTAAATATAGATTAGTAGGGGAAAATACTTGGAGAATTAGTTCCTGGGGTATAGCAACTCTGCTAAAGATGTGGTAACGAGTACACTTACTTCCTACTGATCCTTTTTCCTCCCAGAGACTGCGGTTATTTTCTTTGGTCTACTTTATGACCAGTGAGAATATTCTCTCGGGTTTCTCCCAGCCAGAGGATACACATGTATTTGAAAAAAAAAAAAAAGGCGTTGGTGGGGGGAGGTGAAATTTTGGTTCCGTAAGGTACCTTATTCTGTTCAAAAGGGTGGGGATGGGGGCGCCTGGGTAGTGCAGTTGCTAAGTGTCTGCCTTCGGCTCAGGGCGTGATCCCAGCGTTCTAGGATCGAGTCCCACATCGGGCTCCTCCGCTGGGAGCCTGCTTCTTCCTCTCCCACTCCTCTGCTGTGTTCCCTCTCTCGCTGGCTGTCTCTCTGTCACATAAATAAAATCTTAAAAAAAAAAAAAGACTGGGGATGGGGGGATAATGTGATTGCCTGCATTTTGGAACAGCCGTTTAAAAACAGAGCTCTTGAGGGAGGGGAGGATATAGAAATAAATAAATAAATAAAATAAAATAAAATAAAATAAAATAAAATAAAATAAAATAAAAACAGAGCCCCCCCACTTGGGGGAGGCAGGGCCCCTACAAAACTGGGGCTTTGGGGCTCAGGCGGGAGGGTGGGGTCACTCTCTCCTTCTACAGGTGCCCATAGCCCTGCTGTCTTCGGACCTTGTGGATGAAGAGGTGCTGGTGTTGGTGGCGGAACTGGAATAGGATGGAGCCAATGAGCTTCTGGACCCGTCTTTGGGGTACAATGAGTTTGACTTCACCGTGCACATTCCATCTGGCTGCCGATGCTACCTGTCCTTAAAGATGGAGGAACAAAGCCACCTGTTCCGTTGTTGATAAAACGAAAAGTTTCTTTCAAAGAGAAAAAATAAAAATAAACACAGAGCCCTTCACGGTTACCGCCTTTCCTTTCTTGGGCGAGCTCTGGCAGTGAACTTTCTGGACCTCGTGAGGGCCGTATCTTTTGCACCATTTTGTGGGACGCCTCTTGCATCCTTGGTTAAAAGCCATGGAAAGGTTTACTGATTTGAGTTGTTATGGAGATGAATATAAGATCTTATTCATCAATGGCCAAAGGATCAATGGATCCTTTGAATTGGCTATATTTGAAAGAAAAAAAAATTTTTTTTAGAGAGAGCTCTTATCCTAAACAATTGTCTTATTGGTACCTTTGGAAGGACCAAATTAAAAAGCAGACACAAGGGGCGCCTGGGTGGCACAGCGGTTAAGCGTCTGCCTTCGGCTCAGGGTGTGATCCCGGCGTTATGGGATCGAGCCCCACATCAGGCTCTTCCGCTATGAGCCTGCTTCTTCCTCTCCCACTCCCCCTGCTTGTGTTCCCTCTCTCGCTGGCTGTCTCTATCTCTGTCGAATAAATAAATAAAATCTTAAAAAAAAAAAAGCAGACACAAAGAAATGTAACAGCTAGCCTTAGAGACTCCCTTTCAACAAGATGAAAGAAGAGAAATTAGAACAAAAATTGAAGTCCCCATCCGACATAAATTCGCGTCCTAAAACTCCCCCCCTCCAGCATATTCCACCCAGCCCCCAACTCCTCCACCTTTCTCAGAAAATCCCTTAAACATCAGCTGCTTATTTCAGCTTCCCTTTTCCTACAAGATTTACAGAGAACAACCCAGCCTAATCTCCAGGCCCAGGGTATACAGGTTACTCATGCAAATGCTAAAAGCCAGGAAATAAATTTAACAGAAGCACCCGAGATGGACAATAAAGCTTGTTTTGCTGGACTTTATAATCAGTCTCTGCCAGATGCAAGCCTTCCTAGGCAAGGTGCTTTGTGGATCTATTCTAAACCCCCACCCAAAGAATTCATGTCCCCTGGACAGCAAAACATAGAAATCTTTCAGTTTCCATCTTAGTTGGAAATTTTCTCCCTGATAGAAAAAGGTTAATTCAAGAGAGTGTGATTCAGCGAGCACATCAATGCTTAAGCCTAATGATGGAGAAGACACCCAGTTCTTTGAAGATGTCGTACAGCAATGAAGACTTAAAAAAAAAAAAAAAGAGTGAAGATCAACAATTCTTAATTTACAACTTGACTCTTTAGAAAAACAAAAGCATAACTCTGAAAAGCAACTCAAAATCCATTCAGAGCATTTCCTAATTGCCTCCAGGCATTTGCAGATATTATAAAAACTCAGGACATTGAAAGAACAGTTGTCCTGCGCTTAAGAAAAGGAAAGAACATTTTAAATAGGATTTACCCTAAACGTCTGATAATAGAGAAATATATGCAAAAGTCCTAGGGAAAACTTGGATACTCTTCCTGTCCCTTGAAGATGTAAACCTTACCATGTCTTTGGAATGTAAATACCCCAGGAGGTCATTAAAATGGTCCAGATGGAAGAAAAAAGAAAAAAAGAGGGAGAGAGGCCTTTTAAAAATACACACTACTAGAAGGGCTCTCTTGCCCAAACTCTAGACTACAGCCTCCTTGAAGTTACTTGTCAAGAAGAAATACAAATCTTAAGAATTCTTGACAAATATTAGCATGAAAAACCCTTCAAGCAAATTATCTTAACTTGTTCCACCAGCCGGAGACACTATTATTTGTAAACTCGTGAGTTTTGTAACGTACTAGTGAATTTTGTATTGTATTATACAAATGCTCAGGGCTATGGCTAAAGTTTTGGAATGAAAGCTATGACATCTCTGTGTCTGTCTGATGTTCGTTATGCCAATGTGTGTACATTATAAATCTGAGATTTTTCTCCCTCCCGATGGTACCGCCAGAATTAATGAAGAGAGCTCTATATAATTGGCTTAAAAATAAGTGCTTATAAATTAAGTATTTCTAAACCTCAGAAATAGAATAGAAACTTACCCAACTGTTTTTCAAGTTGGCATGATCTAGGATAATTTTTGGTAAATAGAAACTAGTTTAAGTTTGTTGGTTCAATTAATACAGACATGTCTTTAGGGTTATTGGCATTAAGCATAATAATTTTATTTTACCTAGATTTACTGAAAGTCAAATTAGCTCATGTTGTCTTTGTTATAAAATTTGTCAACAAGACAAATAACCTAAGATGATGGCTAACTGCTTTAATGTCTCATGAAATCATCGTGGGTGATCTAAGTATGACTGTGAAGAACAAATGAACTAAATAGACATATATAAGAGTTTTCAGGTGAACATTCTAGCAACCATCATCTTATGATACATCTCTTTAAATAGTTTCCCAAATCTCTTTGATGACTTCCACCCTTAGAATTTTGTTCAGTTAAATTAAGTGATGGGAATTCACTGAATGTCCGGATCGTTTCCAAATAAGAAAAAATATTAAAACATAGATGGCTACACAAGTCTACACTCACTTACCTTCGACCTCTTATCACAGAGGATCCGTTGGTGAATACATCTGATGACCCATTGAAAAACTAAACTGTGAAGAAGCCTATGCTTCTAGAAATTGTCAAGTGTATTGGCCTGGGGTGCCTGGGTGGCACAGTCAGTTAAGTGGCTGACTCTTGATTTTGACTCAGGTCATGATCTTAAGGTCGTGACATTGAGCCCTGCATCAGGCTTTGCGCTGAGCGTGGGGACCACTTGAGATTCTCCCTCTCCCTCTGCTCTCTCCCCCGCAACCCCCCACACACACTCTCTCGAAAGAAAGAGAAAGAAAGAAAGAAAGAAAGAAAGAAAGAAAGAAAGAAAGAAGAATGAATGTTGGTGTAACAAATAGCTCACAATCCTTTACTTTTTAGCTTCTACAAATTAAGGTGTCTAAGGGATAAGAATTCTAACTAATATAAATCTGCTAGACATAATAAGGGAAACATCTCTGTATACAAGGCATGTAGAATATATGTTTTTGGCAATAAAAGGTATGAGGAATAGGGATGCATTTTTGTTGAGGGAAAAGAAAGTAATTTTGTTTTAACGTAAAACTGGTTATTTCTGAATGGGAAAGAAAACAAAGGACGAGCTAAAATAGAAAGTTGTAGAACGTTGTGAAAACGGAATCCTGGGGAAGGAATTTTACGTGTGATCAAGCAGGATAAAATTAAATGAATTTGTTGTAAGGGTTCTAAAAATAAGCTTTAATATCCGTAGTGTACTTAGGTAAAACTGGGACTTAATTTTCTTCCATCTGCTTGAGGGAAAAACTTGTTTGGGCTTTGGTCTACTCCTGATAAGAGATTATAAAAGGCTTTTCCTCATTTTTTAAGTAATCTGTCTAAATAAGCGAAGAATTTGTGTTTTATCCAAGTAACTTCTTGTGTTGCTTTTATCAGATTTTTTCCTATTTAAAGATTTTATTTATTTATTTGAGAGAGAGAGAGTGCACAAGTGCAGGGTGGGGGAGGGGTAGAGGGAAAGGGATAGGCAGACTCCCCGCTGAGCAGGGAGCCTGATGCATGCGGGGCTCCATCCCAGGACCCTGGGATCATGACCTGAGCTGAAGGCAGATGCTTAACTGACTGAGCTACCCAGGCACCCCCAGATCTTTGATTACTTAAAAAAACAAAATGAAATTGAGTCTTCTCTATCAAAAGAGCGAAGTTTTATTTACAACTATTTAACTTTCTGTGTTTACCTGCAAAGTCTTTAATTGTCACCATGATTAAATGGATAACCAAGTTGTTTCATAGAGACCTATGATCCTCTTTGACCAAGTGTTTTAAAACCTTTTGATATTTTGACAAACTTTCCAAAAATTAAATTTGAAATAAAGTCTTTTGACCTGGAAGTTACTTGGGATTTTCCAAAGGGTCCCTGGAACATCTCAAAAGATTTGTTCTCTTTCCTCACACAAGGAATTACACTAATTAGGCTTATTTTGTATGTTAAATTACGTGGGAAGCATTGTCAGATAAGTGATGATGAGCCTTCTTAGATTATAGTCGGTGGGTGAATGTTATTCATCAGTGTTCTAGAAATTGCATGAAATTCCCAAAACTCAGATAGGTCCTGGTATGAAGTCATCAGTCACGATTCTAGGTTTTATCTTAAAATGTTGCATGTCACAGAAAGAACCAAAACTCCTTGCTTATTTTGCTGTAATGAACTCTAATCAAGTCTTTAGCCACTGGCATGTTGAAGTCTTTGGTCATTCATTCACAGTTACTGTTTTACTCTGATGCTTTCATAGGCTTGTTCCTGCAGAAGTGTTTGGTCTTCAGAGAAATTCATGGGGAGGACTCCGATAAGGGCTCTCCGTAACTTTCAGATCACGCCACCCAACTGGGTAAGAATTTACAGACTCCTAACGGAGAAACTAATGTCTTCATGACTTCTAACAAAAGATCAACAAGAATCAATTACATGAGGCTGAATTAACTGATGAGGATGATTATAATGTTTTATGGCTGTTTTGTTTGGAACACTGCTGATTTTTAAAAATGTTTCGGTTTTTCAGATTTAAGGAAAATATGTTCTCTTCTCTCTCAAGCTATCTATGAAACATTTAGCTTTTTCTCATTCCCTAATCCCTCCAGAATTCAGAAACCCTTCAGTGAGTATTTTTATTTTTATGGCAATGTGGTGATTTGCATAAGTTCACTAAGAATCTGTTCTTCTCGTAACAGGACCCAACAGGAAACATTGGTTATATTACCAAGACTTTGACAGGAAGGTCATATTCAGGAGAGATGTACAAAGGCTCAGGTGTGACCAGACAGCTTGAAGGAACTAAGGTTGACTATACGGAGCCAATAAAACCCCATGGCACGTTGCTTACAGGGCTCCAAGCAGCCTTACCAGGTGAGTAAGGAAGGTCACTTCCTGGCAGGTGCAAGAACTTCAGGATATTTGGGGGATCTCGAGAAGAGAAATTCACCAAAATCTATAGGTATTGGCTCGACTTCTGAGCTTTGACAGGCTTTTAAAAGTCCAATCTGAGATTCCTTTTAAAAAGTTCTAGCAAAGCAATTTAAAAGATTCTATGTGGTCAATATATATTCTTGCCGCATTTATGTAAATAATCAAGCTGTGTTTAAGATGAGACTTATTTTGTAAACAAATTTGCCTCTTATTATCTCTGATAAAAATGGGGGTAACCGTAGAGAGAAATATTGTGTTTCAGCAAAAATCTGTAATACACCCTGCGTGTTATCTGATTAAGGGCTGTTCATTGTCTTTGATGTTTTGTTTTCTGCCTGTAACCCAGACTAGATCCCAAATCTTCTAGGTTCCTCCAATATCTTGCTACAACTCTCTAGACTAATATTTCCAACTTTTCTCCCACTCTTCTGACTTGGAATCATCAAAAACTAAAGCAGCCTTTTTCCAAAGCCACACAAGCCAACTTGACAACTGGATATGAACTTCAGAGAAAACAATTATGACAGCTCACGTATGGAAGATCTTTGTGCCTATTGGTTCTGTTTGCTACTCAGATCCCCAGAGACGTTCAAACTGCAAACTAGGAAAATCTGTTAGATGGCCATTGCCTTGCCCTCACTCTGTCTGAAAATACTTCAAGCCTGACATCTAGAAATCTTCCCAACTGGCTACCCTCAAAACTCAGAAACTAATTTATAATTTGCTCCCATCTCTAAGCATTGTTTTTCTTTTGTTTCCACAGAATTGCCTCTTATTAAATACCCGATTGCTTGTGTGGTTGGGGCCTCCCTTTGGGAGCCCACCTGCATCACTGCCTCCTGACGTGACTCGCAGCTGTTCTCGGGACTAGGAGACTGGTTCAGTGCAATACAGAGTAATCGGCCACGCCACCAACCTGGCTCCTCCCTCCACAGCCATCTACTCAGCTTTTAATGAGTGAAAGAAAATTCCAGAGGAAGGGAACTGATGGGGTCCAGGGTAGGCCACCCCAAGATATGCCACTTTGGTATAGTGATTATTTCAAATTAAAGTTACTTAAGAAACAGCCAGTATAAGAAGAACACTCTGTTCCTTCTCAGTCCTTCCTGAACGCAAGAAATAATCTCCCATGGGAATGTTACCTTCCCTGTACCAGGAGAAAGAGAGACATCCTTATCCCCAGAGATGGGAATTCTGGGCTGAGAAGGCCATATAAACAAACCTTGGTACTTCCTCTCCAATGTACTACACCAGATTTGTCTTGTCAATTCTTCACAAATGTCTTGTTTCCTTGTCTAAAAGGGATAAAACCTGTCTGCTTTGGTTACTTCTTTGAGTCTCCTATTTTTACGAGCTCATGTATGTATGAAATTGCTTTCCTCCCGTTAATTTGTCTTATGTCAATTTAATTATCAGACGAGCCTAAGGATCTAGAAGGGATTACCTTCTGCAAGAGATCTCCTCTGTCCTCACTATTTGAAGTGACAACTGCTCACCCCAATCCCAACCTCCTAAATCTACTCTGCTTTTTTTTCCCTACAGGGCCTGTACCCTCTTCTAGGACACCATCCGATTTACTTACTTACTATGTTTTATTTCGTTATTGTCTGTTCCTGCTTGTCCCACCCCCACCATTGGATTAGATTTTGTCTATTTTGTTCACAGCTGTATCCCAAGTGCCTGTAGTGACCAGTACCTAGGAGGCCCTCAGCAAACGTGTTAATTGAATGCATTCATACATGTCTTTGAAGCTGAGGAATAGGTAGGCTGCCCTGCGGAGGGGTGACTCCAGGTCTGCAGTGCTAGAAGTTTCTATCCAGGTACATTTCCTTGGCATGTTTGGTCTCTGCAAGGGCCTGTGGGGGCGGGGGGACTCTCAGCACGGGCAGAGCCAGCTGTATAGGCAGTGGATGATGGCGGGGGCAGGGGGCCATTGCTCCATCTTCCCGGCCATTGACCCCCTCCCCCTTCCTCCCCCACGGCTGCCTCAAGGGCTGTGTCCAACTGGATACAGGCTGGTTTCCTCTCCCTCCAGTCCTCCCAGGACCAAGCAAGCAGCCTCTTGGGATCCTTCATCTCAGCTGTGATAGGGTCCAGTCCCAGCTCCAGGGCATCCTGGGAAAGCAGGTGCTTGGTGTCTCACTCCTGCAGCCAAGATGGCAAGGCCCCCAGCTCCAGGAGCTGGCTCCTCAGACGCCTTTGTCCACATTCATCTGCCCAGCAGTGGTGTCTGCCCCAGCCATGTAGTCTCCCCAGAACCCCACGGAAGCTTCTCTGGAGAGGCCCAACGGCTGTGCTGGATGTGGGGAGGCCTTGCTCCAGCCTCCTGCTTGAGACAAGGCCACGCTGCCTCCACCCCAAGGGGGAAGGACCCAGGGCTCTTTTTACTTACTGTTGTTCATTCTTCATCTTTAGGGAGTGCTTTTGTGGTCAGTCCCAGACCCTCCAACATCCTGGGAATGTGGATCAGGGACCCTGAAGCTTTCCTACCTCCTGCGTCCGCCCTGAGGGTTCCCAACAGGCTTCCCAGATCCAAACTGCACTCTGTCACTCCCAGCCCAGTCTCCCTGCCTTAGTGAATGGCACCTCCGGTCTCAGAGGTGCTCAGCCCTAAAACCCCAGAGCTGTCCTTGGTGCTTCTCACACACGTGCTACCCCTCAAGGAGTCCCATGGGCTCTCCCTCCAAGGAACAAGCAGAATCCAACAACTTCTTACTGGCCACTGCCTGCCCTGGTCGGAGCCACCACTGAGTCTCGCCTGGAGTATGGTCATGGCCTCCTAACTGGTTTCCGTGGTGCCACCCTTGTCCCCTCTGACCTATTGTTTGCCTGGCAGCCGGGGTTCCTGCTAAAACCTAAACTGGTTATGCCCCTTCTCTGCTCACAGCCCCGCCAAGTCTCTGCCCCCAGCCCCTGGTCCCACAGGATTGGTTCCGCTCCTGCTCTCTGAATTCAGCCTCTGCCCCCACCCCACTCCCCTGCCCTCCAGCTACACCGGCCCATTGGCTCTTCCTTGCATTCAACAAGCAAGTTCCTGCCTCAGGGCCTTTGCTCTTGCTGTGTCCTCAGCCTGGAATTTTCTTCCTCTAGATAGCTGCAGGGCTCAGGGCACTCCTTCCTTCAGATCTCTGCTCAAGGGTCACCTCTTCAGAGACGCTTTTCTAGACCACCCTGTGTAAATAGTCCCCACCCCCTCGTTTTCAGCCCTCCCACCTTTATATATGTTTCTACATAGCTCTTTCCAGCTTTACATTTTATAAATACTTGTCTGTGTGTCATAATGTCAGCTCCATGAGAACAGGGATATTGTTTGGTGAGAAGCTTCATTTCCATTGCTTAGAATTTCATAGTCCAATGTGGTAGCCATTCGCCACACGTGGATATTTAAATGTAAATTAATTAGGGGCGCCTGGGTGGCACAGGGTTAAGCGTCTGCCTTCGGCTCAGGGCGTGATCCCAGCGTTCTGGGATCGAGCCCCACATCGGGCTCCTCCGCGGGAAGCCTGCTTCTTCCTCTCCCACTCCCCTTGCTTGTGTTCCCTCTCTAGCTGGCTGTCTCTATCTCTGTCAAATAAATAAATAAATAAATAAATAAATCTTAAAAAAATAAAATAAATGTAAATTAATTAAAAGAAAAGAAAAAAAATCCAGCTCTCAGTCACACTGGCCACATTTCAAGTGCTCAATAGTCCCATGTGGCTGGCAGCCGTGTACTTGACAGGGTAGAGCTAGAACACTTCTGTGTCAGAGAACATTCTACCACGCAGTGCTGCCTTAGAACACAGGGGGCGCTGTGTTCAATACAATTCATTTGTTGAATGAATTCATGACCAAGCGGTGCTCTTGAGAACATCGTCCTACGGGAGAGTGGGAAGTTCCTTCCACGTTCGGGACATTTGGTGGGAAGGTTTCCCACATTAACTCAGCTTTGTAACAGTGGCATGAGATGGTTCTCGCAATCCCTCGTTTACAGGCAAGGAAATGGGCTGAGAGTCTAACAAATTTTTTTTTTTAAGATTTTACTTATTTATTTGACAGAGATAGAGACAGCCAGCGAGAGAGGGAACACAAGCAGGGGGAGTGGGAGAGGAAGAAGCAGGCTCATAGCAGAGGAGCCTGATGTGGGGCTCGATCCCATAACGCCGGGATCACGCCCTGAGCCGAAGGCAGACGCTTAACCGCTGTGCCACCCAGGCGCCCCGATAGTCTAACAATTTTTTTAACAGCTTTATTGAGAGCTGTTAAACTACATTTCACTTACCGTAAAATCCTCCCATTTAAAGTGTCCAAATCAACGTCGTTCAGTATATTCACAGAGTTGCGCAATCCTTACCATAATCAATTTCAGAGTATTTTCATCACCCCAGAAAAGTACCCCTCAGCTGTCACTCCCCATGCTGCCATGAATCTACTTTCTGTCTCCATGGATTTGCCTACATGGGACATTTCACAGAAACGGAGTCCTTCAGCGTGTGGTATGGTGTGACCGGTTTATGGTGTGAGTGGTAGATTCAGGATCTTGTTATGAAACAACCAATGGCTACACCACACATTTTCCATGTCTTAGAAAAGAATGATAATAAATAGTTGAAAGACAGTCAGTGAGGCAGAGTGATAGGTTAGAAGAAAGGCCTGGGTCTTGAAGAGATGTTTGTATGTTACTGTTCACAGCAGCGATATTAGCAGGAGCTCAAATGCAGAAGCAGCCCAAGGGTCCATCGGAGGATGAACGGAGAGGCAAAATGATGTCTATAGATACGATGCAATATTACTCAGCAGGAAGAGGAAGAACATTCCGACGGGTGCCACAATGTGCATGGACCTTGAGGACATCATCCTAGGACTTTGAAAGGAGCCAGTCCTGAAAGGCCCCAGGCTGTGTGAGTCCACTTACCGGAGGCACGTCAAGTAGTCAAACTCATGGAGACAGAAAGCAGAAAGGTGGCAGTCAAGGCCGAGGGAGGAGGACAAGGGGAGTTATTTCTTCATGGGAGCAGAGTTTTAGTTTCAAAGATGAAAAGAGTTCTGGAGATGGATGGTGGTGGTGGTTCCAAATGTTACGAATGTATCTCATACCACTGAACTGTACACTTGACATTGGTCAAGGTGATAAATCTTATGTTACGTGTATTTTGTCACAACAACAACAACAACAACAAATTGGGGAGAAAAGAAGAAAGACCCTGGGCTGGGAGTCATGGGTCTTGAGTTCTAGTCCTGATTCTGTCTTTAAGTGTGTGACCCTGCACAAGACAGCAGACTCTCTGGGGATGCTGACAGGTCCGTCCAAGTCACACGGTGACCTAGGGGAAGTGCACACAGTTGCCGTTCTTCCTGCAGGCCATGCAGGGTTCTCCCGGGGTAAGCCCTCAGCCAAGGAGGCTGGGGCAAAGGCTGTCCCAGCAGCAGCTGTGGGACTCCTGCTGCCATCTGCCGGAAGTTTCTCCGGTTTCCTGGGCCAGCTCCTAGGGAACTGAGGAGAAGTCATCGTCAGGAGCATCTTGAATGGGTTCCCAAAAGACCCATGTTCAAATTCCAGCTTGCTCCCTACCAGCTGCATGCCTGACCTCTATGATCCTTGGTCCCACACACGCTTGCACAGCGCGGGGCTGCTGGAAACGAAACGTGAGGAAACACGTGGGCACACAATGAGTACATGACAAACCATCTACATTTGCTGTCTTGGGCTAGAGGCTCCTTCTGAATGACGGTAGCAAGGCTGGAGGAGAGGCAAGTTCAGATGTTCAGGCTTAATTTTTTGCTTATCCGCTGGCTGTCCAGCTGGAGCCCCTCCCCCATCCCAGTGCCAAGGCTGCCAGGCGGTGTTGGGGGCAGGGCAACACCGGGTGGGGTGGCAAAGCAGGTGCAAGGGCTTATTTTTTCTCCCCGCCCAGAGCACAGTGGTCTCCTCGCTGGACCATCTATCTCAGTGGAAACCTTTGCTGAGATTTATCGTCCTGTTCCTGCTGGGTACGGACTGC
Organism: Ursus maritimus; assembly: GCF_017311325.1. NCBI lineage: Eukaryota > Metazoa > Chordata > Mammalia > Carnivora > Ursidae > Ursus > Ursus maritimus. The sequence goes on from NW_024425786.1 coordinate 8,337,300, forward strand.
GGGAAGGTAAAAAATGTCCTTTTTGAGGCAATAAAACATGAAATGGAACCCAATTTCTCTCCAGGGTAAGAATCATTATGTTTGACAATGGCCGTAAAGTGTGTAGCACTGAGGAAAGGGGGTGGCTGGGGGACTTGGTGGAGGGGGGGGGCAGAAGGCACCCTGCAAGACAGAGCTGTTGTGTAGGCAACAAAAGGGGGCCTGGACAGAGCCCAGGGACCAGGATGCCACCCCACAGCCCATCTGATGCCCAAGTACACTCACGGTCCCCCGCCCTTGAGGTCCCCACGTGGATTCAATGCATATTTATCAAGGACCTCTACTGGGCAGGGGGCGATAAGAAGGCCACCCTGCTTGCTGTACCCAGCACTTTAGAGAGAGAAGAAGAAACATGTGCTGCATTGAATTGAATTGAGTGTTAAGGAGTCTGGGTCTTATTCAGGGGGAACCAAGAAACCAGGTTTGTGTGTGCGTGTGTGTGTGTGTGTGTTTACATTTTTTGAGCTAACATAAATCTTTCAGGTCTTGGGGCTCCTGTGTGGCTCAGCAGTTTGAGCATCTGACTCTTGGTTTTGGCTCAGGTGACGATCTCAGGATAATGAGATCGAGCCCCAAGTCGGGCTCTGTGCTCAGAGGGAAGTCTGCTTGCGATTCTCTCTCCCCCTCTCCCTCTGCCCTTCCCGATGCTCTGCGCTCTCTCCCTTCCTCTCTCTGTCTCTCAAATAAATAAATAAATCTTAAAAAAAAAAATAAAGCCCTCAAGTCTGAAGTGTACAATTTAACACATTTTTTCACATGAACACAGGCACGTAACCACCACCCAGATCAAGAGAGAGGACATTTATGGCCCTCCAGGAAGTCCCCTTGAGCCCTTTCCCAACAGAGTCTCCTCAAGATAACCGCTGCCGACGCGTTTCTCTCTTCCTGCACGTCATGTCGTTGGAAAACATACGGCGTGCAGTTTCCCTTCTTTCACTCATGAGTGAGATTCATCCGTGTTGTTGTGGGTATCGGTGCATCTTCTTCGTCACTGTTTATTACTCCACGTTAGATACCACGTTAGGAATACGTCATGATTTATTGACCCGTGATGATGTTGACAGACGTCATGGTGGTCTCACGTTTGGGGTTTTGCCTAGCAAAGCTGCAGTGGACATCCTTGCACCTACCTGCCTTACAGGGGACGTAGGGAAGAGTTGGAGCAGAGGAGTGACAGCATTACATTGACTTTTTTTTTTCTTTTGTCCCTGGTGATGGTTAATTTCATGTGCTAAGTTGACTGGGTCATGCGAGGCCCAAATATTTAGTCAAATGTTGTTCTGGGTGTGTCTGTGAGGGTGTTTTGGGTGAGAATACCATCTTACTGAGTAAAGCAGAGTGCCCTCCCCAGTATGCTGGGACTGAACCTATGGGGTAAAGGCCTGAATAGAACAAAAACCACTGACCCTCTGTGAGTAAGGGGGAGCTCCTCCTGCCTGATGGCTTCCAGCTGGAACATCAGCTCTTGCCTTCGGACTTGAATGGAAACATTGGCTCTTCCTGGGTGTTGAGCCTGCCAATATTCAGCCTGGAAGTACCCCATCAGCTCTCGGGGTATCCAACTTACTGGCTGCGGACCTGGGGACTGCTCAGGCCTCTATAATCATGTGAGCCAATTCCTTATAATAAATCTCTTTTATATATACACATTCTTTTGGCTCTATTTCTCTAGAGCAGTCTAATACATCCCTCTAACTTTTTATTTTGAAAGATTTCAAATTTATTGGAAAGTTAAGACACTAATACAATGGTGGCAAATCGACTGTAGCATTAACCACGTTTGCCTCCCCGGGTCACGCTCTTTGGAAGTACCTTCTGGTGCTGATGCTGGGTTTGGCCACGTGACTCGCTTTGGCCAATGGGGCAGCAGTACAACCAACGTGAGCTGCAGCTTAAAAGCCTGCATTCCTTCTCCTCTTCCTCTCTTGGACTCCTGCCACTGCAGGGAAGACACTCTCAGGCCAGCCCGGCTGCAGGAGGTGAGGGACTCGGGGAGGAGAGCTGAGCTGTGCAAGCCGGGGTCACCTTTGTCCAGCCAGGCCACAGCCCACCCACTAGCCGCTGACAGGTGCATAAGCAAGGCCAGGGGCTTGCAAAAGGTCAGAAGTAGCTGTTGTTTTAAGTTTGGGGATGGTCTCTAAACACAACCAGATACGACAATAACCATTTATTTATCCTTTACTTAGATTTACCGATTATTTCACCATAGTTGCTTTATTCTTTGTATACTTCCGAAACACTGGAACGTTGCCGACATCATGACACTTGCACTCTCTCTACTTTGGCATCTGTCTCCTAAGAACAAGGCTGTCCTCCTGCATAACCCTACTGCTGTGATCACACCAAGTCACACTTAACAATATTGTTACAGTGATATCTCTTTGAGTGCCCGTATTCAAATTTCCCCAATCACCCAAAAATGTCCTTTGTAGCTGTTTTTTTTTTTTTTTTACCTTTTTTAGATCCAGGTTCTAATTAGAATCATTCTCGTATACTGCCCACTTCTACAATCCTGTCCCCATACACAGAAGTTTATAGGCTCAGCCCAGCATCCAACCATGAGGAACGAGGCAGGGCAGGCACACTGCCTGGGTTCAGATCCCTGCATTGCCACTTCCCAGCTGTGTGACATTGGAAAGTTACCTCATGTTCCTCGTCCTTGAGTGGCGTTATATACAAAATGAGTATGTTATCAGCATCCTCATGGGCTTATTGTGAGCATCTAATGAATTACACACAGAGAGGAGTCTACATGGTAAGCCACCGCACTTATGTTAATGATTTTGTCACAGAGATGATCGTTATTACTCTTTGTGTCTGCTGATCAAAGCATGTCTTATCATACACCTTTCCACAGGCTTCCTGAGTGGTAGCGTGTGGTTCCATTGTAGCCGGGAAAGCAGGGTTGAGATGCCCGCTCTGATAATCCCCATGTAGACCGAGGGAGGCTACACCGTTCTGGGGAGAAAGCACCCTAGTCCTTGCTTTGCCTCTAACTTGCTGTGTGGCCTTGGTCAAGTCACTTCCTCTCTGGTCCCCCCAGTTCACTCCCCTCCCTCCCTCCTTTCTCCCCTCCCCCCTTCTCCTTTTCTCTTTCCTTCTTCCAATTGTATTAATGGAAGCTTCTCCCCATTCCATTTTTTCCTCTATTAGTTCGGAAGCTATAATGCATGCTATTTTTATTCTCTCGTAATTACCCTAGAAATGCCTCGTGCATCTTTGGGTTATAATTGCCAGCCATGAGTTCTGTCTCCGCATTCCTCCTACACAATTCCAGGGACCTAAAATGCTTTAACTCTGGTTGCCTGTATTTTGATTCTCTCTTGATTTTTTTGTCTTCACCCCACAAATTAAACATTTCAAATCATCAATGTTTATTTAAATTTACCCACGTGTTTACCATTTCTTCTGTTCACTCTTCTTTCTTGCGTCTCAGCCCTTCCTGCTGGGCTCATTTTCCTTTCTTCCTGAAATCGATGCTTTTAGAACTTTCTTTAGGGAGGGCCCCTGTTGTAAACTCTGACAGTTTTTGTTTGTCTGAAAATGTCTTTATTTTGCTTCCAGTCTTGAAAACTAGTTTCAGAGGTTATAGAATTCTCAGGGGACATCTTCTCTCCAGTGTTTGAAGGTGTTCCTCGACTGTCTCCTGAACTTCCAGAGTTTCTCTGAGAACCCTGACATCAATCTATTTGGTGTTCCTTTTTAGGTAATCTCTCTTTTATTTCTGGCTGCTTTTAAGATTCTCTCTTCGTCTACAGTACTCTGTGGTTTCCCTGTGGTGTGTGGAGGTGGAGATCTCTTCTTATTCATCCTGCTTGGGATTCATCCAGCTTTCTGAATCGGAGGGTTGGAGTCTTTCACGGTCCTGCAAGACTCTTAGCTGTTTTCTCCTGAAATTTGGCTTTCCATTATTCTGATATCTCCCAGAATTCTGAGGAGACACATGTTAGATCTTCTCCTTTTATCTCCCATATTTCTTAATCTCTCTTCTGTATTTCTCCTCTCTTTGTCTCTCTCTCTGCTTACTGCCTGCTGGAGAACTTTTCTTACCTCTTTTCCAATTTACCAATTCTCCGCTCAGCTTTGTCTCATCTTCTGTTGTACCCATTTAATGATTTTACTGCTTATGTCTAGATATTTTGTTTGGTTCTTTTACAGATCAGCCTGGTGTTTTCTTATCATCTCAACCTCCTTTGTCATACTTTTGGTATCCATGTTTGTGGTTTAAATACACATATTCAATTTATATTCACAATCTGACAATTCCAATGTTTTCGGTCTTTGTAGGTCTGAGTTGTTGTTTCTGCTGACTCTTGCTTATAGTTGCTTGTTTCCTTGTGTGTTTTTGGCTTTTTGAGGGGGGGGGCACCCATGTTTCTTGGAACTTGTTTTCTGTAGGAATTCTTTCAGGACTGCGTTTAAGAGGGTGTTTCTTCGAAGAAGATTTGTTTATGCTTCTGTCAGGTGCCATTACCAATGGCAGGCCAATTCTCTGCTTGTGGAATTTTAGGCCACATGTGTAGCATGAATTCTGACCCCAAGCCCAAGTGAGGGCAAGCTTGTGGGTAAGAATTCTCACAGGAGGAGATTTTTTTTTTCTCTCCATTTTCCTCCTCCCACCAGAGCCACAGCAGGCTTTTCTTTGTTCATGTTGAAAGGACCCTACCTTATGCAGGGGCAGCAGATTTGATCTCCCACCTTGCTCGGGCTCAGACCTTGTCTCCTGTCCCCTTTAACACAGCGTGTCAAGCCCAGGCTTTGGGTTGACCAGATGCCCCTAGGGAGATGCTCACTCAATTCTCTGGAACTGCATTTCTTATTCTTTCTGACCTCTCAAGATTTTCTTTACTTTCCCGCTAGCCTATCCATTAACTGAAAAATCTTTTCATTTGTTCAAGCAGCAATTCTAAGTGTCCTGTATTGAGACGACATGTTGAGATTAGAAGTCAGTCCTAGCGTCCAATTTTATTTGTTCTTCATTCATTCCTTTATTAATGCAACAACTATTTCCTTGAGCACCTGCTAGGGGCCAAGTCCTGGGTGAGGCAAAAGGGGTACAGAGATCAATGAGACACATTGCCTGCTCCTGGGAGCACACCATGAAGTTACAACGTGACTGACGGTGTTTGGGGAAATCCTTCAAATCCTACAAATTAACATCTGCTGTCACTTACCAAGCACCTGCGTTGTGCCAGGCACTGTGCCAAGGACTCCACATGTATCATTTTCTCAGCTTCTCTTGACAGCCCATAAGGGAGCCACTGATGAGGAAACTGAGGCACAGAGAACTTAACTTGTCCAAGGTCACATGGTTGCAAGATAGTCAAGCCATAATTGGAAACCAGGCTATTTGGCTTAGGAACTAGGATCTTAACCTCCATGCTAAGGGATGGTTCCCCACCTTTCTACCCTCCTGCCTTGAAGATGTTCCAACCCCCAATCCTTAACTCCTCCCTCAACCACCTAGCCTTGTCATGGAACCTGGTCCAGAGCCATGCTGGGCATGACTCCCTCCGAACCTGTCCTTAGAAAGACCTCCTCCCTGCCAAGAAGCAGCTCTATAAAAAGGATATGGCGAGGGCAACCTCATTAATATTCTTTCCTTCTGTCAAGTTGGCAGGGAACAGTAAGCCACTGGGGAAGGAGGGTTGTGCACCTGGCAGGAGAAAGGGTCTTATGGCATCATTGTGAAGGTGGGTTTAGCCTAGCAGAAGGGTCAGGCTTTGTGGAGGGATGGGAGGGGTCCTCAGGAGGGGGTCTCCAAAGGATGGGGAGGATGGCTTGGAATAGATGAAGGGTAGAGGGACCGGGTACCCACCCTTCGGGAGGTCAGAACCAGAGCCACCTCCCAGCTGAGGCTGACTCCTTTGGGCCCACAGGGGTGGGTTAGGAGATACCCTTTACAACCAGTCCAACATGCTCACACCCACAACTGGGTACTCCCTAAGGAAGGGCCTGGACAGTCTGAGTCATCTCTTTGCCCACAGCACCCCGAGCCAGAAGCATGGGTCTTAACTATAAATACCTGGAGAACAGATCTGGCTATATGCATTATGATTTTTTTTAATTACATGTGCTGTATCCGAGTATATGTTCATTATGTAATCCGAGCCCTAAAGAAGCATATTATGGAGAAAAAGTGAAATTTCTTCCTTTATCCCACCCCCTTCTCATCCCCTCACAGAAGTAACTAACCACTGATAGCAATTTGGTGTGTCTCCTGCCAGATGGCTTTCCAGAATACACGAATTTGTACTCTGACGGAGCAGACCACCACACTCCCCTGCATGTGCATGCACGCACGCACACACGCACATACACACTCCACTCCCGCCCTTGCTTTGGCACCCACCAGTCCGGAAGTCTCCCCCTTCTCCCCCGCCTCCTGTTGCTGGTCATGTTGCTCCCCAACTGTTGCTCTGCTCAGATGTCCTGGGTTCGCAGGGACTCTGAACAGGATGGCCAAGGTACTCCGTTCCCAGCATTCCTCCCCTGCCAAGAGGAAGGGGATGGGACAGGGGAGGGGGGACAGAGGAGGTTGGGGGGGTCCTCAAAGGGTAGGGAGAGAAATCAAAAGACCCAAGAGTGTCTGCATAATCAACAAGAACCTCCTCCCCTCTCCCCACCTCCCCTCTCCCTCCTCCCCATCAGCCCTCTTGCCCCCACCCGACAGGGTCCCAGCCTCGCATCCTCTGCTCTGATCTGGAAGCCTGCATGGAGGTCTCCGCTTGTTCTGAAGGCTTGTCATGTCTGCGTTTAATGAAGTTTAATTATCTTCCAAGATTCAATGAATAATTATAAATCTTTTCAAGATGCAATCACACGGGTTCATGCTTCATTAACGGTGGAAAATCAATTGTAATTCGTGTAATTCCTCTCTTCTGGAGATCAGTCTGTTTGTACACGCTCTCCCCCTTTTCATCTGCTTTGTCTCCCCCAAGAAGTACATCAGATGCCTGGCTTTTTCCTTTGGAATTGATGAGCCTTGCTTGGGGGGTGGGAGGGGGGAGGAGAGCAAGGGCCAGGTGGAGAAGGGGAGGGGAGGAGAGAGAGAAGGGAGGTCCCCGTGGGGCACAGGTCTGGGTAGATACTTATAGGAGGCAAGATTGCTGAGAAAGGGGGGCGAGGAGATGAGAGAGAGGTCTCTTCAAGGCCACAAGAAAGCAGAGTGTTTCTTAACCTTTTTACAGGGAGAGGTCACAGACCCATTTGAAAATCTGATAAACATTATTGATTGATACCCCTTGAAAATGCACCCAGAGCATCTTGCTGACAGTTCAGGGGGTTAGGTCCCAAAACCCTTCCCCTCAGCCACTGTGGCCTCCTAGGTGTCCCAGATAGCTCAGAAAAGACAAGACAAGGCTGCTTCTTGGTAACTTGGGATCTTCCTCTATCTCAGAGAGATTGAGGGGCTCTCCTGGGAGCTGGGTGCCATCTGAAGTTCATCTCCAATGGACACTATAACCTGGATTTTTCCAGACCACAGAGAGCCCTGGTCAAGGGCAGCTTTGCTGGAGACTCATCTTTGAGACGCCTGTGGCTCAACCTCCTCTGACCAGCCCAGCCTCCTTGCAGCCAAGACCCGCGTCTTGCTCTTGAAGGTGGTAGGTTGTCCGCACGTACACAGCAGAGGGGAGTGGGGCTCTGTCAAGACTTTGAGGGGCCACAAAGACACAGGGAAGTCCTCACCCAGTCAGCCAGACCAATGGTGAGAGCAAAAGGAAGCCTTTGTGCAGAGGTCCGGACTCTCTCAAATAAGCAGAGGTTGAGGGATCCGTGTCCCTCACGGCTGGCCTCGTTTCCTCCCCTGAGCTGTAGATGGAAGCCTCCAAGCAGTGTTGGCCAGCAGAACTCTCTGGAATGTTGGAAAGGTTCTCTCTCACACTGTCCACTACAGTGGCCACCGGCCATATGTGGCTATTTAAATTTAAATTAATTGAGATCAAAGGGAATTAACGATTCATCTCCTCGGCTGCATTAGCCATATTTCAAGCGCTCACCCATCACACGTGGCCAGTGGCTGGCCTATCAGACCACACAGATAGAGCACATCCCCCCATCGCGGAGAGTGCAACACGACAACGCAGCTCTAGGGGCCTCGTGCCCCCTAGCGCCCATCGGATTGCTCGCGCTGCCTCCGGGCTTGGTGTTAAACGTCTGCTGATATCAGTTTCCAACTGTTGCTGCGACGAATTACCAGAAACTCAGTGGCTTTATTTTTTTTTTTTGAAGATTTTATTTATTTGTCAGAGAGAGAGGATGAGAGACAGAATGACAGAGCACAAGCAGGGGGAGCAACAGGCAGAGGGAGAAGCAGACTCCCCACTGAGCAGGGAGCCTGATGCGGGACTGGATCCCAGGATCCTGGGATCATGACCTGAGCAGAAGGCAGACGCTTCACTGACTGAGCCACCCAGGAGCCCCCACTCAGTGGCTTTAAACAACGCAAATCTCTTATCATAATTCCGAAGGTCAGGAGTCCAACGTGGATCTTACTGGGCTAAACTTACGGTGTTGGCATGGCTGTGTGCCACCGGCCTTCTCGCCTCTTCCGGTGTCGAGGGGCCACCCCACTGTGTTTGGCTCTGTCCCCATCTTGCTTCTCTCTCAGCACAGCTAAGGCAGGGTCTTCCCCCTCCCTTTTTGAAAAAGATTTATTAATTCATTTTTGAGAGAGAGAGAGAGAGCACCAGCAGAAGGAGCAGAGGGAAAGGGAGAGAATCCCAAGCAGACTTCGTGTTCAGCATGGAGCCCGACACGGGGATCGATCCCACAACCCCGAGATCACAACCCAAGCTGAAACCAAGAGTCAGATGCCCAACTAACCTCGCCACCCAGGTGCCCCAGGGTCTTCCCTTTTAAAGACATGTGATTAGATTGCCCCCCCCCAGATAACCCAGGATAATCTCTCCAGCTCCAGGCCCCTCCACATCATCACATCTTCAAAGACCCTTTTTCCGCAGACGGTAACATATTCACAGGTTCCAGGAATTAGAGCACGGGCATCGTTGGGGGGTGGGGGGGCATCATTCTGTCTTTCTCAAGTCCCAAACTGTCATTTTTCAGATGGGGACCCTGAGATCCCAAAAGGAGACTTTCTCATGTGGTGGAGATACAGAGAGTTCTGGCCCTTTGTCTTCATTTGGGACACTTGTTACCTTCAGGCACAGCGTCCTGCCCGGAGTGGATGCTCACTGAGCATTTGTGGACTGACTGTGACCTCGGCCAGCCCAGTGAAGTGTGTTCTGTCACCCCTGTTCACAGAGGAGGCGATGAGGTTGAGAAGGGAGGGAGACTCAGGACTCAGCCCCATCCAGAGACTCATTTTCCTAAGAAAAGTCATCCTGGCAGCTACCCAAACTCCAACAGGCCAGGATAGGGCTGGAACTGCTGACAGCTGCTTGGATCCAGACTTAGACGAACAGGAGCCATGAGTCCTGCCTGATGAACGACTCCTCTCCCGCACATATGTTTCTGCTAATCAATTGGCACGTCATTAGCCCATGGCAGCAATTGTCTCAACTCCAAATGCAATGCAAATGTCATCGGTTTCCTTAGGTCTGGTAGGGAGGCTCCTGACATCCTCAGGCTCCCCTGCCAGGAGGGCCAGCACCCCTCTCCCAGATGGCGGACTCTCAAGACAGGAGGGCCAGCCAGTGTATGGGTGGGCGGGGAGAGGGGGTAGGCTGGGGGAAAGAAATAATCCACCCATGCTCAGCCAGTGTTTGGGGTAGGGCCCTGACTCCAAGCTGGGAATCTGCAGGGAGGGGAGGCAATGAGGACAGGAATCCCTATTTGCTGCTGGCTGGAGCAGAGGCAGGGCCCAGGGTCCTCTGATGCCTGAGGAGCCCTTCCACTGACACGGCCTTGTGGAGACCCCAAGTGCCTCACAGAGAAGCCACGTGAGACCACAGAGTCTGGGCTCATCTTCTGCCATACCACCGACCAGCTGCACCCCTTGGTCCCTCACTCTGTACGATGAAGGGGCACAACCTACCTCACAGGAAGGCTGTGACGATAACATATGATGTGCCGGGGTTCAGGGTTGGAGCTTAACAGTAGACGGGATGATAATATCTCATGTCTGTTAATTACATACATGTGCCAGACCTTGTTCTGTTGTCCCCATTTTACAGATGAGAAGGTCATTTACCCAAGGTCACATAGCTAGAGAGCAGCAGAGCCAGGATGAAAGCCCGGATGGTCTGTCTATACAGTCTGTGCTTGTAATCCTCAATAGACTACATTATTTCTGAACGTGCATCCTCCCTCTGGCCCTCCTAAATGTCCCTGCCTTCCCCCTTCCTCCCTGAGGACCACCGGGCTGAAGCTGCCTCCTCAGCTCTGGTATCTGCCCCCTGAGAAACAGGTAGGAACCTTCTTGTTTCTGGAGTCTGGTCGGCTGGCCCCATGCATGGCACAGCCAGAATTCAGTCCTGCCCAACTCTGTCTCTCTTCAGCTCTGGGACATTCGACCCGTCACCTAACCTCTCTGACCCCATTATTCCCAGCTGTGACACTGCAAACAGTAGTGTCTTCCTGGAAGTTGTCGTGAGGGTTGAGATTATGTGATATAGGCACCCGCCCCTCCATCTACAATGGAGCCAGCCCAGGGACAGGTCACGTGTGGGACTTCCTAAACGTCACTGCAGCCACAACTTCCACCGCGACCTCTCCTGTGCCTCTTCCTCCACTGCTGGGCACCCCCTGGGTTAACCGGACTTGTCACTGGAGGTGAATTATGTCATGTTTCCAAAATGGTAGCTGTGGATTGATCAAATTCTCTCTCTGCCCCAAGCCCCTTCCGCTGAGTGGCTTGATAGGGCAGCGGACAGTGATAACGTCTGGTGATTATTTCGGGAGGGTGAAGGTCAGAGCTCCGTGGAACCCCTGAAAATGTGGGTCCCTAATATGGTCCCTGGGGAGGAGGAAAGTGGCTCTGGCTGGCTTAGTAGGTGGTCAAACAGGACAAATCCAATCAGATCCATTTGCTCAGTTGTTTGCTAAGAAAATACACACACACATACAACAGACCCACCTGATCCCTCCTCTCTACTTGGCCAAAGCCTTCCTGTCTTAAAGACTCACTGAGGGATTGCCTGCTACAGGAAGCCCTCCTTGACGGTCCAAGCTCTTCTCAGGTTTTTGGTGCGTTGGTGTGGTTTTCCCTAACTAGCACCACAGTCGGCTTGCCACCTGGAATGCAGTTCAGTTGTGAGTACTTTCAAGCAACGTGTCACTAATAATCATTGAAGTACCAACCCCTGTGAGTAATTTGCTTTTTTTAAAAAAAGATCAAGCAGAGTGGATTTAATATTCTCTCTCTAATAAGGTCGCTGTCACTCATCCCATGTGCTTCCTTGCAGGGAAGAAGGCAGGGGCATTATATCTGGGAACAGCTCGGCCCCCAGGGCTGTCTCATCACCGTGGCAGCCCGAGGGTCATAAATGGCCGGGGCAATTGTGAGCGACCGTGGGGTGTACACTGAGATTTTATGGCTCCATCCACTGCCTTTTACATGCCAGATTTTATTAAACTCTGGATGAGCTCGGGTGGGGGAATTATTGAACTGCTTATAATGAGGATACTTAACCCCCGTGGAGCACTTTGCCATGTCCCAGATCCTACATTCAGAAGTCTACATGAACGATGAGCTGCTTAATCCTCCCACAAGCCTGCAAAGCCAGTGCTGTCAGTCTCCATTTCAGAGAGGAAAACTGAGGCTCGGAGAAGCTGAGAAACTCCCTCAGCTCCTCACAAGAAACTTGCTCAAGGTTGCACGGTTGCTGGGTGGCAGAGCAAGGATCCAGACTGTGGTTCTGTCTGAGCCCAGATTTGCTTTTTAAAATTCTTGCAAGACCGGGGCTCGTGGGCGGCACAGTCAGTTAAGCGCCCAACTCTGTTTCGGCTCAGGTTGGGATCTCGGGGTCGTAATCTCGGGGTCGTGGGATCGAGCCCCACGTGCAGCTTTGTACTTGATGGCGGGTCTGCTTGGGATTTTCTCCCTCTCCCTCTGCCCCTCCCTCTCATGCAATCAATCAATCAATCAATCAAATTCTTGCAAGACCTATGCCGAGCGAGTCCCCTCATATCCACTCGCTCACCCACCACCTGGGAACCAGGCATTGGGCTGGGTGCTTAGGAAAATCAGAAGGCAGGTCGCAGGGCGAAGCCCAGCACCCGCAGGGGACACTGCCTCCCCTGGGGAAAGTTGCTATGTCCCTGCTCAGGGATGGTGCTCGCTCTCTCCTGTATCATTTATTTTGTCTTTCCACTGGGTCCTTCCCAACACTTGAAGCATGCCATTATTTTTCCCTGCTTATACCATGCTTTCCACTTCCCTGCCTCCAGATTTCTCTCTCCCTTTACAGCAAAACTCCTTGAAAGAGTTGTCTTGCTGTCTCTGATTACTTTCCTTTTGAATCCACCCAGTCAGTCTCTCACCCCATCGCCCCGTCAAAACGATTCTTGCCAAGTTCACGAATGACCTCCTCATTGCTAAATGCAGTGGTTGGTTCTTGGCTCTCCTTGTGCTTGTCCTACGTGCTGCCTTGGATGCCAGCGGTTCCCTCCTCCACTTTGAATCCGTGCTCTTGGCTTCTGGGACACCTCGTCTCCTGGCTCTGCTCCTATATGTCCCAGGTGCTCCGTCTCTGGTCCTCCTTTTGCTGGTCCTCCTCATCAATCTGACCTGTCCGAGCCCTCAGTCTTCAGACTTCTCTTTAACTACACATGCCCCCGAAATGTTGCTTCTGAGCCTAGAGCTCCCAGCACGTCAAATCCGATGACCCCAAATGTCTAGTTTCTTCCCTGGGATGTCCCCTCAACTCCAGACTCATATGCAGCTGCTCACACAACATCTTTGCTAGGAGGACTAAAAGACATCTCAAAACCGAGTAGCTGATCTTCCCCCAAACCCTTTCCACCCCCTTCTTCTCCAGCCCAGGTGATGCCAACTGCATCCTTCCAGCTGCCGAGGCCAGAAGCGGGGCAGCCACACTGGACTCCTTTCCTTCCCGTACCTTCCATACCCAATCCATCGGCAAATCTTGCCGGCTCTACTTTCCAAATGTATTCGGGACCTAGTCACGTCTTACTACCTTACGGCCCTCTGAGTATCCATCATCTTTCTCCTAGTTTATTGCGATAGCTTCCTGACTGGTCTCCCTGCTTCTGCCCTTGGCCCCTTGGCTGTATTCTTTGCCCAACAGCCAGAAGGATCCTGTTAAAACATAAATCAAACCATGTGACTTCTAAAAACCCCTCAAATGGCTTCCTATCTCACTCAGAATAAAAGCCAAGATTCTATTATGACCTGTGAGGCTTCAGAGGGTCTGACCTCCCCTCTCCTCTCTGACCGTGTCTCCTCCCACTTGACCCCTGTTTGCCCCACCTCTGCATCCTCTCTGTTCCTCAAACCGCCCTAGGCATGTTCCTGCCCCAGGGCCTTTGTACTGGCTGCTTTCACTCCCGATGTCTGCTACTGTCTTTCCCAGAAGTCCATGGGGCTCCTTCCATCCCTTCCTTTAGTTTTTTACTAAATGATCCTCTTCAGTGAAGGCTTTCCTGGCCTCCTCCTAAAATGTCAACCTCCTCACCATCATTCCCATCCCTCTTCCACGCTCTGTTTTCTCTCCTCAGCACTCACCACTAACACAACATATATTTTATTTACTTGTGAGGTGATTGTGTCTCCCACTGGAATGTCAGCTCCATGAGAGCACGGACATTTGTGTTTGTTTTTTTTTAACTGCCACACGCCAAGTCTCTGGCACACAGTGTTCAATAAATATTTGTTTAACGAATGAGCGAATGAATCCCCTCTCCTGTCCAGTATGAATGGACCCAGTTATCCACAGCGACCCCGTCACCCAGGGGTGGATGGTGTGGGGTGTTTGAAGAGAATCCCAAGCCAGCAAATGGGCTCTGAATACAAGCAGATTTTCCATGCTCTCAATGAGAACATTAAAATAGTTTGTTGGGCCAACTTGAATTTATATTTTCATATGCCACTGGAAAAAGTGGTTAAATATCTACTTATAATATTTAATTTATTAGTTTAATTACATGTGTCTATTTAAAAGCTCTGATCTGAAATCGGATGTGCTAATTTAGGAACGTGGATTTTCCACCCAGTGCGTTTCATGAAATTATTTTACTCAAGCTCCTCTCCAGGGACTCCCCCATCAAGGGGTGTCACCAGAGCCCTGTTTCCAGGTGCCTTGAGAACACAGACATTGCTCCCATCTGGGGCCTCTGAGATTTGGCACCTTTTGAGTCTCCGTGTGTGGCTGCCACTGGAAGTTTCAGCCAAGCTACAGATGCCCGTTCTCATCAGAATAAGAAAATTTTTGTTTTTCCTTCATCCATGGGGTGTGTGTTACGCCCCCCACAACACAGCCAGTGGTCTGTAAATAGGGTGACTGTCCTGGCTTGTCTGGGACTTTCAGTCCTGGGAAAACCAGCCCAAGTGGGTCAGCCCACCGATAAAGGGCTTGTTCATAGTCCTATCCTCATAGTTCTGAGGTCACCCCCCCCAGGAACAGTGAATACATCTGGGTCAACTTACTTTCCTCCTTTTTATAAAAGCCGATTCACCACCAGGAGATTCTGTAAGGGTCTCAAGGTAGATTTTTTTTTTATTAAGATTTTTGTTTGTTTATTTGACAGAGAGAGAGAGAGCACGGGCAAGCACAAGCGGGGGAGGGGCGGGCAGAGGGAGAAGCAGGCTCCCCGCCGAGCAGGGAGCCTGATGTGAGGCTCAATCGCAGGGTCCTGGGATTGTGACCCGAGACGAAGGCAGGTGCTTCACCGACTGAGCCACCCAGGCGCCCCCCCCCCCCAAGGTAGCTTTGACTGGGGCCAATGTGTTTTACCTAAACAGTACCTGTGGTCCAAGATAAACAACTGAGAGGAGCCCAGAAAGAGGCTTTGTTGGAACCCTGATACAACCCTGTAGCCAGGCCTTCTCAGGGTTGTTGTAAAGCTTCAATAATGGGAATTCTCCCTGTTTCCTGCTACCCTCCCTGTCCCCACCGACCCAACAGGGTCTGGAGTAAGTACCTCGCTCATCACCGCCCGGACCCCACCCGAGGGGCCAGAATGACAGCTACTGTGTTCCAGGCTATGAACACCATCTCTAGTGCTTACAATGACTCATCCCCATTTTAGAGTCGGGAAAACTGAGGCTCTGTGAGAGGGAGCCATGCCTCTAGCACCGTCCCTGCCACACACCTCTGCTGTGGAACTCCTGTTCAGAGACTCTCCCTAACCCCTCCCCCCACCCCTGACCAGCATGTGGGTGATTTGAGGCTTGCCCAGATTTACCCTCCTCCAGCTGGAACAAACGGTTATCCAGGTATTTGTCCCCCATTCCTGGTGCACAAGCCCATGACCCAACCCCTCAGACTCTTTGCCTTCTGGACCCAGACCCTAAGCCTCAGCTTCCAGAGGCCCACGCAGGGGACAGGGCGGAGGAAATGTCTTTTCCATAAATCTGCTTCCAGGTCCGTGGCCCCATGACCTGCAGCATTCATTCTGAATGTAACACAGAAGAGCAAGTTAAATTAGCCCTGGTTATCGTAAGTGCTTGTAAGTTGTAACTCGGCTCAACCTTTTGCACCCACAGCAGATTGGCTCCCTTCTGCGGGGGAAGGCTTGGGAGCGGAGAGGCCGGACCAGCGGCCTCAGGGAGGCAGGGGCTGGGGGCTTGGGAACACAGCTGAGCCTACCTGCTTCTCTGCAAGCATTTCTCGAGCACCCACTAAGTGCCTGTCATGTGCAGGGTGCTGAGGACTCAGCAGTAAGCAAGGCATGGACCCCCTCCTCCCACACTCACCCCAGGCGGAAAGTGGGGTTTGGCGAGCTGAGAGGGGCATTATGACTACCCTCAGGCCTGATCTTCTCTCCATGGTCAGCCTCCCCTCAGACTCAGACTCTTCCTGCTTTTCAAGTCCCCCCTCCTCCAGAAGCCCTCCCTGACTGGCCCAGCTTACAACTCTCCTTCCTGGGGTCTCTACTACATGCTTGAGCAATGAGCCAGAGACTAGCGAGGTCTCCCGGAGGGTGGGGGCCAGGTCTCTTGTTCTCTTTATGCCCAGAATGTCCTTGATAGAGGGGAAAAACTGAAGGTCAGAGAGGGACAGTAACCTGCCTGAGGTCACACAGCAGGTTAGTGGCAGAACCAGGACTAAAATGCTTCTCTCTAGGGTCCTTTCCCCTCGTTTTGAAAATACCCAACCTTGATGGAGCATCTTTTTACTTGTCTAGATCTGTACTAAACACCAAGACACATGAGCTCATCTGGCTTGTCAACAGCATTTCAAGAAAGGCATTAATATTACTGCCCCCCCCCTACAAACGTGCTATGTGGGGCTGGAGAAGCTACAGAACTGGCCCTCAGCTTTTTCCTAGTCCATAAATGATGGAGTCAACCTTCCAACATCCCAGCTCAGCCAGATGGCCCTCAATCCATGCTTTTCACCACCATGTCATGTCACCGATTCAAAGTTCATTGGGGAGCCCAGAGAAGCATCAGGGGCTGTGACCCCCACTGAAATTTCATGTGTGCACATCCTTCCGGGGGAGAGAATCTATAGCTTTTTTCCAGATTCTCCAAAGGGTCTTACCTCCCCCTGAAAACCAAGGCTCACTGTTCTATGAGACATTTACTAGATGGTTACTTATGAGGATGGGGTGGATGTGAGCTTAGTGAAATAAGGAGGTGCGTGTGTGAAAGAGACACAGACAGACAGACACACACAAACACACACAGAGGAGCCCACTGGGGTGGAGGTGCGTGGGGCAGGAACCTACTCCTTCCACCTTCCTGTCCTGCCCTCCGACGTTCCCTGCCCACATGCTCTCCCGGGACAGCAGCCCGTGGACGGCCGGGCACACGCGTGTGCTCCCACATGCAGCAGGCTGGACTCTCCGCCCGCTGCCACGCCATGTTCCATTTCTCTCCTGCCCGTCAGCCGGGCCTCCCCAGGGCCTGATCTCCACGGTTGTTTTATGGAAGGTGTCAGCTCCCCGCTCCACTCTCTGGCCTGATGTAGTTATTAGAACAGCTACAAGAAGAGACAAAACACCAGGCGAGAAGGCGGGGGCTAGGGTTCCCGAGGCAGCTGCCGAAAACGAGAACGTGTAATCCCTCATTCCTCGTGTCACCGAAACCGACTCTCTGCTCCTGCCATCACTTCCTGTTTAGAACTGCATAATAATTAGGATGCGTATTTGGAAACAATTAAAAATAAGCTGCCAGCATGTGGCTAATTTTGCTCAGGCTGCGAGGATAATATCAATGTGGAAGAAGGTGGGGACCCGGAGCCCCTGGAAGTCATCAAGACCCAGGCGGCTCTTGGTTCTGCTGCTGGTCTTCTTCTGAGGGCCGCTGGCTCTCGCTGGCCATGCTGGCTGGGGTCCCAGGCCTGGTGGAGGTGGAGAAGGCTGGGGCCAGCAGCCAAGGACCCTGGTGGTGAGTGGGCAGGGCAGGAGGTCCTGGAGGAGTCAGCTCTTGCAGTTCCCTCTTGTCACCCAAGGGCTGAGTCCCATGTGCCTGGAGGAGACGCCTTCCACCCACACTTGACCAGCTCCCGCATGCCTCCTACTGCTCTGGGAGGTTCCCGTTGTTACTGGGCAACATACACGTATGAACCGTGCTCTGTGAACCGCGGAGGACCTGGGTTCCATTCCTGATCCTGCCTCCTATCGCTTGGACCATCCTGGTAGAGTGTCTCTGCTTCTTTTCCCACTGCTCTCCCTCTGCTGCTGCTGCACGCACAAGAGGACCTCAGCTTTGGCCCCCGACGGAGCTGGTTCAAATCCTAGCTCTGCCCTTCACCACTCTGTGATTTTGAGCAAGCCTCAGTTTTTCCCCCTGTGATATGGGGACAACAGTACCTACATCCTATAGTTCTTAGGAGGCTGAAACGAGAGAACACATGAGAAGGACTTAGCCAGGAGCCTGGCTCGTGGCAAGTGTTCCAGGAATGTAGGACTTGGTCACTATGCTGTTTGCAGTGTTCTTACTAGCATGGTGGCGTGGTCACCATGTGAGCCCCTCCACACAAGCCACTTGTCTGTAGCTCCCTCTCCGTGCTATGTCCCTGGCAGTGAGCTCAGAGAGGGCAGGGGACAGTCCTGGGGCATTTTGTGCCCCACACAGAGCCTGCCTCTGTGCCCTACCCTCAATACTTCAGATTTAGCAAGTGCCTGTCCCACTCCTGCCATGGCGCTCTCCCCTCCCCTCACCCCTTTTCCCTCCCCTCCCCTCCCCTTCCCATCTTCCCCCACCATCTCTACTCAGTAACACAGACTTCAGCCCCCATGTCCCCTCTGCTCAGAACCCTCCCCTGGGTCCTGTTTCCCAGTGAATGCTGGAGAACTTACTATGGCCTCCATGGTAGTTTTTTGGGGCCACGGCAACAAATTATTACAAATGTGGGGCCTTAGAATGATGAAATTTATGCTCTCACAGTTCTGGAGACCCGAGATCCAGAATCAAGATGTTGGCAGCACCCCACTCTCTCTGTAGGGGCAAGGCCTTGCTGGCCTCTTCAGTTCCTGGGCTCATGGCCACACGTCTCTCTCTGTATCTACACGGCTTCTCCTCTTCTGTCTCTTAAAGGACATTTGTCATTGGACTTAGGGCCACCCAGATAATCCAGAATGATCTCCTCATCTCAAGATCCCTATTTAATCACACACAAAATCCCCTTTTCCAAAAAAGGTCACAGTCACAGTCCAGGTCCCAGGGATGAGGATGTGGGCAAATCCTTTTGGGGGCCAGCCCTGGTCCCACCAGAGCCTCATGGAGATCCCTCTCCTCTCCGCCCCCGCCATGCCAGCGTGCATGCTGTCCCTTAGCCCTTCCCATCTCAGGCCGCCCTTGGCCTTAGGACAGCCCTGAGGCCTGTGTCCTCATTTCTTTCAAGTCTTTGCTTAGATGTCAGCCTTTTAGCAAAGACGGCCTCGCCGCCCTGTTTAAGGACTGTTGCAAGCCCTCCCTGTTCCCTGCTCTGTTTTCCTTCACAGCACTTAGTGCCTCTAACCCGTATCATTGCACTGATTTGTTTCTCCCCCCGCCCCAGGAGAGCGGACCTCCATGAAGACAGGCACTTCTTCTGTTCTGTTTGTCGTATATCCCCAATGTCTCAAACAACCCCTAGCACACCCCTGGTTTCGTGCTTAAAACCCATTTGTGGGCTAAGCAAGGCACTGGGCTGGGCTGGGAATACCAGGCGGCAAGACAGCTGTGGCCCTGGGGCCCTGGGAGCTCATCATCCGGGACGAGCTGGCCTTGCTCGGCTCTCCCACGGGCGAGCTTCGACGGAGCACCAGGCGCACTGGCCGAGGGCGCAGAGATGGGTTTTCATCTTCTTCAGCCGGAGTGCCGGAAGTCCCACCTATTGGCAGCCCCGACGCTGCGGCAGGGTCTTCAGAGGTAAATGAGGTGTGACCC
The DNA here is from genome assembly GCF_017311325.1 of Ursus maritimus. Taxonomy (NCBI): domain Eukaryota; kingdom Metazoa; phylum Chordata; class Mammalia; order Carnivora; family Ursidae; genus Ursus; species Ursus maritimus. Next base: position 8,356,801 of record NW_024425786.1, read on the forward strand.
AGGAGGGCAGCCGCCTGCTCTGTCCTGCCCACTGCTGTGTCCCTCGCACCCAGCACGTTGCAGGTGTCAGCGAAGATTTTTTTCAAATGAGTGAATGGCTCGTCTCTGCCCTGAACCCGAGACAACACAGTGGGGCTAATCAAGAGGAGGGTTGAGTATTGGCCCATAAAGGAAGTCTCTGGTCTGTAAAACTGGTGTGCCCAGGTGGAGGAGCCCGGGGTGGGGGGGCGTGGCAAGCCTTTTGCCCTAGGTGTAGGATGGGGCAGAATGCTTGCAGGGACTGTCAAGGGGTCTCAGCATCAAATTCCCCTGAGAGCCAGCCAATGTCCCCCCTGGGGCAAGGCTGGCCACTGACCAGACCCTCAGGCTTCTGGGACCCCTGTGCCAGTTGCCCAGGCACTTGGAGGTGGCCCTCCATGTTGTACTGGCTGGCCAGCCAGTGTACCCACACCTGCCAGGAGGCCCATCATGGCCTTGGAACTAGTCTGTGAGGGGAGGATGCTCCGAGAGTGATTGCCAGGCTGTTGAGCCAGGAAAAGCAGACTGAAGGGCATGTCATCCATTAAGGGCCCAACCTCTCACCCAGGAATGCACAAATCACCGCGTCATCTGTCACCCTCTCCACTCCCTGCAGCTCCAACCTGGCCTGGCTGCAGGCTGCCGGCTGCACCCGATTCCCAGGGACTTTCTCCCGCAGCTCATGGAGGCAGGTGCTGGGAGCCTGTCTTCGCTCCCTAGGGAGCAGGGAGCAGATGGCTGAGGCAGAGCCATGGTGCTCCGAGCAGCTGCCTGTGGAGGGCACTTCCTCCACCCCTCCCAGGCCTACATCCAACACGGATGCCCGAGGAAACTGAGGCACCCCTTCACCCGAAGCCCTGGGCCCAGAGGTCCAGAGCCAGACCACACGCCCACACTGGGGGGCCGCAGGGTGAGGGACCCTGGCATCTCTTTCCTCCTAAGCACCCTCGGGCTCAGAGTCTGTCTCACAAAATCCCAGACCCACCTGGCTTCTTAGCAGCAGGTGGTCGTCCTCTTGGCACATGGGGGCCTGGGCACTGGGCTTCCCACCACCCTCACCCATCCTTTGTCCTGCCTCTGAAAGGGGGCCTGGCTCTGTGTCTCCCACTGGCAGGATGTGAAGGACAAGCTGCCCGCCCGCTTGCTGCAGCCTGGCAGGCTCGTCAAAGGCAGTAATTGTCGGGAGAAATTTGCCAGCACAGTGAAATAAAGGGCCTTGAAGGTATAAAGAGTCGAAGCCGCCGATAAGAAGCTATTTTATATAGACTTTCATTCCCCAGATCGGAATGAGAACGCAGGGTTTTAGGTCTTTTTTTTTAATGTGAACCAAAGCCTTTTTGCCCCCAAGAAGTCCAGTTTGGGTATAAGAGAGATTAATGGTGGGACGGATGGGGGCTGGAGGAGGCTGGAGGCACGAGGCTCCCATGGTGTCCTGAGGGATTCCTGTCTTCTTGGGCTGCCTCTGAGAGCCCCCTTGGAGTGACCTTGTGCCTCAGTGCCCCCTGTCTGGCAGCTGCTGGCCTGCGCCCCTCCCTCCCACTCAGCTCTGGGACCAGGGGGCCAGGGCGCCCCCAGCAGGACCCGAAGAAGGATGAGTGGGTCTCTCTGCTGGTGTCCTGCACTTCTTGCTCCTTTTCATCTTGAGGCCCTCTCTCCTTTTATATAAATTGGTTTAAGTGACACATATTCATGGTAGAATATTGAGAAAAGAGATTGAACACAAAGAGAAACATTGAAATAGCCTGTAAATCCTTCCGCTATTTATTGTGTGTTGTGGTTTGCCGGTCCTTTCTCCCTATATATTCACAAACACGGGCTCTGACGGTACATGTTTCTTTGTACGCAGCTTTTCTCCACTGTCTAACAGTATATAACGAGCACATTCTGTGAAGTCTCTTGATTCAACCGGCAACTGGTCCATGGGGTCCCACCTGATGTTAGCTGTGCTTTTCCACTCATTGATTGAGAACATTCTATATGACAACAAGTAACTATGAATCCAGCCAATGCACAAATGTATCCTTTACGAACCACAACAGCGTCTCCCTGGCCTTGACAATGGTTTTACGTAGATGGCCAAGACACATTATTTGTTTAATCTGCAGGTAGTCTGTGAGTGTATGTGTGGACTCCTTGTAATCAACTTGTGGCCCCTTGGGATCTGTGGCTGGCATGGTCGGGAGGAGCCAGGGGAAGGGTCTGGGAGTATGTGCTGGGGTCCTTTGTACTGGCTGTCCCCTCTGTCCAGGATATTCCTGCCCAGACCTTCGCATGGCCACTTCCTTCCCATGATCCAGATTTCTCTTTACATGTCACCTCAAAGGAGCCTGCCCTGTCCACCCAAGGTAGTGACCCATCCAGTCCCTTTTTCCCAATACTGCCCTACCTTATTGGTTGGTACCATTTTTACCACCTGAGATAGTCTCCCTTTTCCATTTGCTTGTACCTTTCTCTCCCTTCCCCAAGAGCCACCAGCACTGCCATCTCCCTAGAACGGTGCCTGGCACAGTGTAGGTGATCAGCAAACACCCATTGACAGAATGAGCAAACAGGGATGGGGTTCTCATCCCCAAGGGAGGCAGCCCATTGCATTTGGGGAAACTGCTGTTGCTTAGAACCAACCAGAAATGTCAGGGAAAGGCTTCATTTCATGTATCAGGGCCAACTGACGGGTAGTGGCTGCCTGGAACACTGGGTTGAGAAAGGGTTTGAGGTCACGTTCAACCTCTGCAGGAGGGAGGATCGTAACTGATCAGTGATAATCCTCCACGGGTGTAATGGCAGGCATAGTGGTATTTGTGCCACACCTGGATTAGACTAGAAACCCCCTTAAAAGAAGGTAGGGCTTTGTTATTCTCCTTTGCAGCCCCCTAGCACCTGGCACATTCTAGGTGCTTGGTCATGACTGCCGTTGCCTGGAATCGCTCAGCTTTGAAGCCCCAGCTCCTAAAGAGATAGGAGAAAACATCTAAGCCAAAGGTTTTCCATTTTTTTTTAAATCTGCGGCATTCTTTCTTCAAAAGAACATCTTACGTGAAGCCCAGGATATATTAGCAGACAAAAGCAAAGCTGCTCCGGCTGAATCTGGGTTTGAGGCCTGGGGCCCCCACTGCCTGCACCCCCACCATCAGAGGCAGCCCTGAGACACTTTTCAAGGAACGTGATGGCTCCACAGAACACAGTCTGAGAACCCTGGACAAGGAAACCAAGATCCAAAGAGAGGAAGTGACTTACCCAAGGTCACACAGCGACTTAGAACTGAAAATGGGGTACCAGCCAGGGGACTCCCAGTTCAGTGCTCTTCCTGCCACATTTCCAGGCTGTCCCGCAGGGCAGGTGCCCTCAGTTCTGAGCTGGGCTGTGAGGCTGGGAGAGGACATTCCCCACATCCTTGGGCTGGATGAACACCTGAGCAGCTCAGTCCAGACCCAACGTGGGAGCATCCACCCTCCCGGCACGGGCGCCCGGACTGCCGCATCTGCTTTGTTTATCTTGCTCTTGGAGCCCCGGGGCGCAGTGTCGGAAAACAGCTCCCTCTCCCTGACTGTGCTTTATTAATTAAAGCATTTCCCCTCTTTGGTAGCAGCTGCTTCGAAAGAGTTCGGCGAATGTTTAATTCATCGTTTCAGAGCTGGTCCCCCAACTCCCCCAACTCCCCCCAGCACCGCCTTCCTTCAAAGTGCTTTCCCGGGAAACCCTCACGGCACGAGGGCTGTTTCCCTGCTTTTCCACTGCTGCCAAGCTGCCTTTCGCTGAGCTGCTCTGCCGGCTAAAGGTGATTTTTATGCAGCACCAGAAATCTATAAGGAGTGAGCGAGGCTGGGTGCAAGCCCAGGTTCTCCTCCTCGAGATATTTAAAAGGCCACGATTTGTCGAATTACATGAGTATTTAATGATCATCTTCCTTGGCTGTTCAAAGACAAAAAATGAGGGCATTGATTACCCAGTGATGCTGATTAGGGGCTGGGGTTCCCCAAGGTGTGTGCGGGGGGGTTGCTGCTGGCACAGCACCAGGTCTCTAGGAGGGGACCTGGGGAAGCATCACTGGGGGGGGGGGTGTCCCCATCCTCTTCACAACTGTGATCAGTGGAATAAAAGGGTCCCATTGCCCAGGTGGGGGGCTCATTTCCATTGATGGGGCTACACAGGGCCAGTGAAGGGCTGACTATCTCAGGTGGGAGCTCCGGGTCCACCCATGCTCCCCTGTCACCCAGGATGGGCTTGTCTGCTCACCAGCGCATGCACTGGAGCCCCACCCTGCCCCAATTTCCTGAGCTCTGGAAAAATCCAGTTTGAGCTTCGTGGTTTGATGTATATGAGCCCTCTCAAGATTGGGAGACATGAGCCTCTTTTCCTCCTGCCTGAAGGCTGGTGGACTGGGAGAGATACATACAGCCTTCCTCCTCTGCTCCCTCCTTGAGCTCCCTTAGTCACTGTGGCTCCCAGGCACTACCCCTTCCACGAGTGGGTCCCAGGGTTGTGGCCAGGTCCACTTTCTCTCCCACCCGGGGAAGTACTACAGAATGTGGTGACATCATAATGCCAAGCGAATTTATAACAAGAAGTGGATGCTGTGAAAACTTGGGAATTTGAGGGTATCAGGAACAGACTACCTGGGGCACATCTCCCCAGGGACAGGGACCCAACAAGGACCTCAAACCTGGGGTTGGGACTCAACAAATCAGCTAGCCTGGCCCATGGCCTTGCGTTCTGCACGTGGGCTCCCCAACCAGTACATAGGATCTCCCCCCTGGCCAGGTCATCACCCCCTGTGGGTAGCCCAACAGAGTCACCTGGTGTTCCTCGAAACACTGAGAAATACTTGTTAGACACCCTGCAAGTGGTAATAAGAGCAGCCAGCATTCCCTGAACACTTGGCATCTGTGGATGCTGCATAGTCTAGAAGCATTAGCTCACGGAATCCTCCCCCAGCTCTAGGAGGTAGGTGCCATTTCGTGGATGAGTACACTGAGGCAGGTGTTAGGTAGCAAGTCCAGGTTTGCACCCAGGTCTGTCTGACCCCACGTCCATGCCACCAATAGGGATTATGTCATTAGACCTGGCAGGACAGCTTTGCATCCACCCCAGCCAAACAGGGGGGTGGGGACCCTGGACAGTGTCAGATGAGGGGAGTATAAGAACATAGCTCTGGGGTTGGGAAGACTAGGTGCAGATCCCGGACCTGACACCTAATGCCTGTGTGGCCCTAGGCAAGGTACTGAACTTGCCTCTGCCTCAGTTTCCTTGTCTGTAAAGTGAAGATAATGACAGTGCTTACCTCCTAAGGTTATTGTGAAGATTCCTTTATTCAAACAATAAGTATTAATCAAGTGCTGAATATGACTCTAACGTCAGTCTAGTGGTGGGAGAGACTATACGCGTACTAAGTGAGTTAAGGGTAATGGTATGGTTGAGGGACAAGAGAAAGACCAGGACAAGAAGGATCTTGAGTGTTGGAGGGGGGTGGAGTCTTCTGTGTGTGCACACTCTATGCACAATGGAGCCGGTTGCAGGATTTAATGAGCGAGGGGGTCAGGACAGGCTGCACAGAGGAGAGACTGAGCCCAGTGGGCTGAGCAGACGTCGAGGGGAAGAGTATCTGGGCCAGAGGGGAGAGCCAGCTCAAAGCCAGAAGGAGCATGCCTGCTGTTTGAGGAAAAACAAGGAGGTCGGTGTGGCTGGGGCCAAGAGAGAGAGAGAGAGAGAGAGAGAGAAAGAGAGGGAGAGAGAGAAAGAGATAGAAGGGCACAGAAGACAAGGGCAGATCAGGCAGGGTCGCAGAGGTCTCTGTGAGGACTCTGGCTTCACTCTGGGTGGAATGGGGACAGAGAAATCCCAGAGAATGGCTGATCTGAGTGCTCAGGACACACAGTGTCCACTAAATATTATTACTTGATATTCCTGTAAAATACTTATCATTTTTGCGATGGGGCCAAGTGGGGTCCCAGTGTGACCTTGGAGAGAAACCCCCTCTTGCTCCTAGAAACAAATAGCCTAATTGGATGCTGGAGCATTTCAAGAGGGTTTATTTCCCTGTCCTTGCAATGGAAACCCCATTCCTTGTCCTGCTTCCCACTGAGAATAAATGGACTTAGCAAAGTGAGGCTTCCAGCACCTTGGGCAGGAGGAAGGAAGCAAGGAGGAGGACAGGGGAAAGGAGAGGAAGAAGAGAAGGAGGGGAAAGAGGGGAGGAGGACGGAGAAGAAGGGGGAGGGAGTATAAGGTGGAGGAGGGAGATGAAGGAGGAGTAAAAGGAGAAGGGAGGAGGAGAGAGGAGGAGGAGGAGGAAGAGGGAGAAAAGGGAGGAGAGGAAAGTGGTGGAGGAGGAAAAAGAAGGAAGAGAGGGGAAGATGAAGGAGGAGGAAGGAGGAAGGCAGGGAGAGGCGGGAGGGTCAGAAGGGGAAAGAGGAAGGAGGAGGAAAGAGGAGCACCATCGCAGGGTCAGAATGTCCTTCAGCCCCCTCAGCTCTGGGATCTCCACGTGGCTCCCTCCCAACAGGGCTCTGCCAGAGTCTCAAAGAGGTGGTTATTTTGGGTGGCAGCATGATTGGGAGCTTGGAAAGCAGGAAATTGAGTGGTGATTAAGGTTGTAATAAGTTGACAACATCAAATATCATTACCCTTAGAACATGCAAATGATCCCGTCTTTACCCAAGATTTGCCATGCAAATACCAATTAACAGAAAAAGTATTTGCCTTGATAGGGGGAGGCTGGTTCTCCTTCCAGTGCCCCCCCCCCCGCACTGCCCCTGAAAGAGGGTAAACAAACAGGAGGGGCTGTGCTTGAATGTCACCAGCAGAAGAAAGTGAGGATCCACAGCAGTGACAATGGCTCTTGTGAAAGGCTGCCAGAAACTCTGGCCTAGACCTTCCCTGCCACAGGCTTTGCCTTTCGCACTGGCCCGGAGGCTGCTAGAAGCTTCTTGGACCAGCTCCTGGGGCAGCTGGTCCCTGGGCTGATCTTTGTAGCCTTTGTTGTCTGGGCATACTACACTGTCAGAAACCCGTTTTCCGTGGCTGGGAGCTCCCCAGCTGATAGTGCCCTGCAGAGGGGGGATCTGCAATGAGACACGCGGGGAAGTTTTGAGACTATGGCCCCAGAGCACTGACACGACTGTGTCTAGGGGATTGACTTCTGGAAGGTCCAGGACAGATGATTGGGGAGTCACTGGGTAGGAGCCCCTTCTCTCGGCCTGATATTTACCCCTGCCCCGGATGTACTTGGCACTATGGAGGCACCATCTCTCATGCTGAGATGAACACAGCACAGTGCCTGCCCTCAAAGAGCTTCTGGTCTCTTTTGGCAGGTAGAAGGAACCAAGGCCAGAGGGCACAGAAGGTGAGACGTAAAGTGAGTGGTACCAACAGAGCATCTTTGTCTGTTTCCAGAGCTAAACTTGCTTTTTGTGATGGTGGCATGAGAAGATGGCACAGAATTTGGGCTGAGCCTTAAAAGAGGAGAAGAGAAGGGGAGAAAAGGAGGGAAGGAGTTCTTGGTAGGAAGAATGGCAAAGCTGAGATTTGAAGGTTGGGAAACACATGCTGTGTTTTAGGGTCAGTGAATCCACCATCCATCCTATCCAACCACCCATTGTCCAGCCCTAATCCAGCCATCCAACCCACCAAACCAACACCCAACCCATCACCAACCACCCTTCTACACACCATCCAACCAACCACATCAATACCCAACCCATCACCAACCATCTTCCTATATGCCCCTCAGCCCTCCAAACCAACCCAGCAAACCAACACCCAACCCATCACCAACCACCTTTCCACATACCTCAACCTCCTAAACCAGCCCACTCATCCAAGCCACCAACTTACCCAACCCCAAATCCATCAACCCATCATCCACCCTCCCAACCCATTGTTCAAGCCATTGTTCAGTCTACCTCACTAACATGAATCAGTTCACCCACCCATCACCCAACCTACCAGTCCAGATGAAGATCATAAACTCCAGAGCCAATGGCCAGGGCTCTTTAAATGAGGGCAACGTGGGGAGTTACGAGAAGTGATGGCCCCTTGTACTAATGTATGTCAAAGGCTTGGCCTGGTGTTTGGGATATAATAAGACATATGGTAGCACTAGCTGTTTGGGTTGATGTGATTTATTCCAAAGCCAAAAGGGTCCATTATGCAGGGGAGACCTGGGGTTGAGCTGAGCTGGAGAAAGGTTAACCTGCAGGGAGATGTAAGTGAGATCAGAAGAGACATACCAGGGAGCTGGGTGCCCAGTAGGCCTTGTGTCCCCACCTGAATCTGACTGGGAGGAGATGGATGCTTGGGGCTCCTCCCACCATACCGCCCCTCCACACTGCCTCAGAGGAAGACCCACTCAGGAAGTTGAGCGCCCCAGAGTTTGTCATCAGGGAATTTGTTCTTATTCTCAACTCTCACACCTGAAACGTGTGCTGATGGGCACAGCCCCAGCAAGCTGGCCCAGACAGGGCATCAGGGCTGTGGATTTGTAAATCTTGCTGCCCTCTGGACGCCCCTGGCCCAGTCCCTCTTCCACCCTCCATCTCAAAGCAGGCTCCTGCAGAGGGGCAGGAATTCTCCCTGCAGCTCACATCCAGCCAGTAGCTTCCAGCGGCTTCCATATGGCCGCCTCTCCAGAAATGCTTTGATCATCTAAATCCAGGTTGTATTAATTCACCGAATCCCTTAAACTCAAAGGGATTTTTCTCTGATGTCCCTTTCCTGGCTCCTTAGAACATGCCGTAGCCACTCGGCGTATGGGAGGTGAGTGAACTCGAGAGAAGCTTCACTGGGCAGCTACCCCTCACCCAGCGCTACGCGCTTCTGTCTGGCATGGTCGCGTGGGGGTTGGGGTGCCCACCTCTCAGCTCCTGGGCGGGTCAAGGCTGCCCCAGTGGGTTATTAGCCCCTGGCCTCCGGCTGGCAGAGCTATTACAAGGCACAGAGCAATTTCATGCCCTGTTTCCTCCTTCCTTGGTCTGCAGTTTCTGCTCTATTTGTCCAAAATGAACAGAGATGAAGTGAAATGAATTACACTCTGTCCTTCCCCCCTTTCTGCCCCCTCCCCTCTTTCCTTCTCTCTGCCTCCTCAGTATACCCCAGCCAGCCCCCGGCCTCTCCCCCCCATCCCCCCACCCCCCGCCATCTCCTCTGCCCTGGTTTTCTCTTCTGCTTCTGCTGTCTTAGGCTCTGCCTCCCCGCTCTGTGCTTCATCTCTCCTTGTTTGGTGAAAATCAGCAACTCTACCCCTCCTAGCCATTCATTCATGCAACCGTTCAGCAAACACTCATGGAGCACCAGCTGCATACCAGAGAAGGTGCCCTGAGCCATTTGCCCGGCTCCCACCCTCCCTTCCTCTACACCATCCTGCCTGGCAGGGAGGTGCCTGGGCTCAAGTCAGGCAACGAGGGTGCTGGATGTCTCCAGGAGTCCCCCAGGAGCCCCATCTACTACCCTGGAGAAAGGGGGGGGCAATCAACTTAGATCTGAGCACCACCTCCCTATTTCAGCTCAGGGGGTTATGGCAGGACGGCTGGCCCTATGGTACCCCTTAAATGTCAGGGTCACCTGCAGTGCTAACAACCCAGTGGGGGCTAACTCCGATCCCCAACCACAGCCTCCCAAGGCCTTGGAGACAATGCATCTCAGGGTGGGTCCAGGCCAGCCCCTCTTCTCTGAGAAATGCATTGCCACCTGAGAGCTAATGTTCCACCCAGCCACCTGGGCAGGCTGGACCAGGGATTTGGGGGCCAGACCAATCATCCTCTGTGCAGAGATCTGGAGTGGGCCACCCAGTGATTCCAATGTCTCCAGGGGGCAGACACTTGAACTGGACGTGGTGGGAAGCTGGGGCCTCCGTGGTCATATCTGCCTCTCTGCATGGGACAAAGGGAGAGCTATGTGCTGACGGAAGAACCAAGTGGGCAGACTGAGAGACACTCACAGAGAGAGACAAAAACAGACACAGAGAGGTGGAAACAGTACATTGGGAGAAGCGGGGAAGCAGGGACAGAGACACACAGAGAAAAAAAGAAAGGGACAGAGACATAGAAGCAGAAAGAGCAATGAAGAACAGTCAAAGGACAGAAAGAAGGGTTGATACACAGAGAAAGACATGGAAGCAGCCCCTGGAATCTACCATTTTGCCATTCAGCCCCACCCCCACTCCTCCTGTTCTTGGGGGCCACAAGGTATCCTTAAGACTGAATAACAAGCCCCCTTTCCTCCCAGGCCAGCAGAATGTGTCTTGACGTGACCTTGGTCCCTTTGGGCCTGTACAGGGAATGCAGCACCCCCCCTCTGCTCCCACGGCCCCTCTGGCACCATCGTCCTGTCCTGCTGCTCCCCCACAATCCCTCCGTCCACTCCCGCCCCCATCCCCACCCCCGCAGCTTCCCCAGCACTCTCGCCCTTACCCGGAGTCATTCTCCATTCACGCAACACCTCGATTCTGCTAAGTTCATTTCGCCAGAAACTGTCCAGCATTTACCGAGCACCTGTACCATACGGAGTGTTGAGCCTGGGGCTTAATTTATTCCTCCCAACACCCTTGTGAAGTTGGCACCATTTCTCTCCTTTACAGAGTGAGAAAGCGGGTGCAGGAGGGCTGAGTAACCCGCCCGGCTCACGCAGCGGGTAAGAGGCGAGGCAGGGAGCTTGCTTCGTTTCCAGCCCGGGGTCCAGAGTTTTCTCTACTGCAGTCAGGCTGAGGTGCACCGGGCCGACAGTCTCTTGCTTAGAAGAGCACAGAGTGACCCACTTCCACCCCCACCCCACCCCCAGCCAGAGCCACCTCCCAGCAGCCGCCTTGGCCCTGGGTGAAGAGGAGGAGGCAGAGCGGAGTAGGCACATTTGTCCAGACAGGCCGAAGCTCAGCGGGGCACAGGACCTGTCCAAGGACACCCAGCAGCTGCCTCACCCAGGGGCCACGGCGCTTGGCTCTCACTCTGGGCTGGAGGTCAGGAGGGTTCAGGGATGATGGCAGTGGCGGCACGGCAGGAACCGAATTACCTGTGAGAATGTCCAGCGAGAGCCAAGACTCTCGCCCCCGCCCTCCCTGGTGGCAGCCCCTGGTGAGGAGGCTTACCTGCTAGAACAAGTGTGCTTTGGGCGTCATCTAAAACACGGGGGCTGGGGCTTCCCCACCAAGGAGGCCTATGTGCTGGCAGGACAGGAGAAGGTAGGAGCTACCCCCTCCCCAGCACGCCCCTTCTCCTGGGTCAAGAGCTAGCCCCCACCTGGGCTCCCAGCTCCTACTTCTTAGCTCTGCGATTCCAACCCTCTTCATTTCTAAGCTTCCCAAAATTCTAAACCAGGAGCTACAACTTCAAGTACCTCCAGGACCCACACAGGTGAAGTAAATGGGCCAAGTGGGCTGAGCATGGCAGGCGAGACGAGTGCCTGTCTCTAGTGGGACTGCCACCCCTCAATGCAGCCTGCTATCCCCATGGGGGATCATGGTCCAGCACAGCCAAGCTTCTCCATTGCTCAAGAGAAATTAGAAATCTGGGTTATTCTCTCTGTTTCAACATAGTGTGGACCAACGTTTAAAAACAGGTGTGCAGGGCGCCTGGGTGGCTCAGTCAGTTAAGCACCTGACTCTTGATTTCGGCTCAGGTCATGATCTCGGGGTCATGAGATCGAGCCCCATGTCAGGCTCTGCACTGAGCGGGGAGTCTGCTAGATATTCTCTCCTCCCTCTCACTCTGCCCCTCCCTACCCTCTCTCTTTCAAATAAATAGATAAATAAATCTTTTTAAAAAATTCAATAAATAAAAATAAAAACGGGTATGCAGGCCAGATTTGGCTCTCAGGCTGTCAATTTATATCCATTGTTCTAAATGCCCTGGGTTCTAAGTGCTCCAGAATTCTCCAGAATGCCAAACTCTCCCCTACGCACATTGCCATCCAGGATGGATGGGTCCCATTTGCTAGGCTGAAACTGTTTCCAAACCACTGCCTTCGACAGAAGGGGTAGTAATTACACTCTGACATTAATATTTAAACCACAAACAGAGTTAGCGTGCTAATACCGTCCCCAAAGGCTTCGGACTTGTTTAAGTTTTATCCTTGTGAGACCTAATTATTGTCAGCAATGAATCCTGTAAGACTGCAGGATTAGGGCGGGGGAAGAGGAGCTAGACAGATCCCTGGGACCCGTAACTTACGGGGCTGAGGCATGGGATGGCCTGAGGGCTGGGCTCCATGCCCACTGGTCACGGGGATCATCTCAGATGCCTATGAGGGGACAAATGTCTCCACTGTGTCCTCCTAACCATCCTCATAATTAGGGAGCTTGCTCCTAATACTTGCCCCGTGAGGACGGGGACATCTATGCCTCACACTCTAGGAAGTTCACAACAATCTTTGACCTTTGCCCCATTGGCCCAACCTCATGAGAGACACCCAGCCCACTTGGGAGAGATCTTAATGGAGAAATTGGCATTTTGTGTTTTATTTGCTTGTCTGGAGAGAAGAAAACGGGTCTGTGTAGGGGTTGTTAGTTGGGGGCAAAGGGCTGGGGCAGGTGCATAGTATGAGAGGAGGCCAAAGCTGACTTTCCAGAGACTGGTTTCCAGAAGCTTCCACTGCTGGACTGGTGGATCGCATTGGACAGGAGAGGTATCTGCTGTATACTGCCTTGGCACGGGTGAGCTAGTGGCCGAGTGGCCATGCCAGCCAGGGGACCTGTGCAGCACCAGTTCGGAAATTTCCCCATCCCCATCTGCAACCAGTGGGTCTGAGTGGGAAGGAGGGGAGGGCCATGGAGCCCTACACAGGCAGGACCTAGGTCTCTGCCAGGAAAGCCAAGGTCCTCTCCCGCTGGAGGTTAGGTGCAGAGAGGTCAGCGTGTGAGCCAGGGAGGCCTGAGCTGGATCCTACCCTGCCCCCACACCAGCTGGGTGATAGTGGTGGGTCACTTAGTTTCTCCTCTGTAAAATGGGATCATTTCTGGGGTTTAGGGTTTGCAGGAGCGTGGAGTGAGAAAATGTAAAAATAAGGCCAGTGTGCAGGGAGGGCTTGGTAAGTAGCAGCTGCTAACCTTGTTTTGTTGCTCGGGGCTCTCTCCTGAGGGGCCCGTGCTCTCTGCCGAGCACCCTTTGTTGGGAGCAGAGGAAGTGCATTGGGGCCCTTCCGCTGCTGGTCCCTGTGCCCCATCACAGCACACGAACCCTCCCACACATGCCTCTCCACAAGGCCCTGGTGTCTCTCCGTGCCTCCCCCATCCCAGGCCCTTCCTCTGGGCTCATAATGCCTTCCCGCTCCCAGCTTGCCTGGAGGATGAATGGCAGGCTGTGAATTTTCTCAATCTATCTCGGGGAAAGAAAGGCCCAATCTAAAGTCCCTTGGACGAATGCCCTAGAAGGATGGAGGGGGCTCTGACTCAGCCAGGCCCCTCTGGCAGGGGTGGCAGAGGCTGAGAACCCCTGGGGCAAACTGGAAAAGGGGCTGTCTCCCCCACCTGGTTTTCTGACTCAGGGACAAGAGTCAGAGAGCTTCCAGAGGCATTCATGCCAGCAAGGAGGACAGTGGATAGGGAGTCACCACTTGCTCCCCTCAAAGCCAGGCAGAAGCCACTGGAGGTCCAGAAGCAAGTTGGGCTCAATCCCTTGGCCCTGTTCCCCCACCCAGAAGGTGGCACTTTTGGTCCTCAAAACAGCATCTGTTGTGGGCGGAGCCACCTCTTCTAAGAGCCACAAGAGGCATCTCTCAGGATTAAAAATGCACAAACCCTTTGATCCAGCAGCTTCAGTCCAAGGAATGCACCTACAGAGAGATTCAGCATGTACGCCCAGAGCTGCCAGGGGCCGGGGGGTGGGGGCTGGAAGCCACAAGATGCCCACAAGCAGGGAACAGGTTAGATACATGGTGGCCCAGCCATGCAGCGTTGCAGCCAGGTTCAGGAGGGGTCAGGCGGCTCTGACATGCAGGTGGGGAATCATCACCAAGATCTGCTGAGGGACTGGAGGATACGCAAGGGACAGGGAAGGAGGGAGGCAGAGTCACAAAAGGACGAATCCTGCGTGGTCCCCCTCCTCTGAGGCTCCCGGAGAAGCCAAATTCAGAGACACAGAAGCAGAATGGTGGGAGTCAGGGGCGGGGGCGGGGGATGGAGAATGACTGTTTAGTGGGGCGGAGCTGCACTTTGGCCGGACGAAGAGTCCTGGAGCTGGACGGTGGCAGCAGCTGCACAACCGTGTGAACGCGCTGTAACTTAAACACGGTTACAACAGTAAATTTTCTGTCATGCGTAGTTTACCACGATGAAAAGAAGGACAAGGAAGAGGGGCAGGGGAGAGTCGAGGGGAAGCTCACTCTTGCTGTGTGTTCGCACTGCTTGGACTTAAATAAAACCACACACACGTATTACCAAATGCATTTTAGAAATAGTTCTGCCACGGAGACCCCTCTTCTGCCCACACCAGCCACACTCTGCACAACCCATCCACGCACCCAGGGCCCAGGTGATAGAGGTCAGCGTTACGTGGTGGCTTTGGCACGTGGCTTGATGCTCTGGCTTGTGCAACGCTTGCTGGGCAGGCTGGGAGAGTGGGGGGGGGGCGTGGTCCTCTCTGGGCCTCCGTCGACATCCCCACCTGTGCAAAGAGGAGGCTGAATCTCGTCCCGCCCTCGCTGACCTTGGGCTAGTGGCCTCCGGGGCGTGGCTGAGCAGGACAAGGACAGACAGATGGCGTCTCGGCCGGGCAGAGCATCCCGGGCAGGACCGATGTGCTGCCCTCCGTGTTCAGGCCGGCGGCGGCCCCTGGGCGGGTGCTGGAATGAGAAGGAGGAGACAACCTGAGCCATCTGCCCACGCCACGGCGGTGCCTCATCTCTGCGAGCCGACCGCTGCCTTTCATCTGAGAGCCCTCCAGCTCCTGCCGAGCCCCATCTGTCCCCTACCCCTAACAAGAGAGGAGACAAGCCCCTCTGCCTTCCTGAGCGGCTCCTCAGGGCTGGTCACGGCCACCGCCCACGCACACAGCACTTTTGAGTAAGATAGAAACAGGTGTCATTTCCACGGACCAGGTGCTGCCAGGGTGTGAGTTTCCTCCTCCGTATAGGCGGGGCCGCCGGGGCCCAGGGAGGGAAGCACCCGTCCTGGGGGGCCCCGTTCTGTAGCCAGGATGTTGAGCGGGCCCTGGGTCACCCACCCCCTGGGCCAGAGCAGCTTCTCCTCCACCAGGACAAGGCTCTGCTGATCAGCGATTGGACAGGGAGACAGCAGAGCCGTTGCACTTCCTCCCGAGAGAGGCTGAGGACCTGGTCTCTCTCGGGCGGGGAAGTGGGAAGGGGACAGTGGGGGAAAGCAGATTGAAAAGGCTCATCACCTGAAGGGAGAAGAGGGCAGGAGTTGGACGCGGCGAGAGGAGCACCCACCACGGGCTCAGAGCTGGCTCGGGAGCCCTTCTCGGCCTCAAAGTCACTGCTTCTCTCTGAGCCTCCGTTTCCCCCTCTGGAAACTGACACTGAACTCACACCTACCACTTAGTGTTGGATGAGACTTTAAGGTGCAAAGTGCCTGGCAGCACACCTGTTCATTACGGGGTGCTAAGGGGTGGGGGTGGTTGTCACTGCTGTCGAGGCCACTACCTGGGATGGTGGGTGGTCTCAGCCTGAACACCTGGAAGCCTGGGTTTTGAAGGCACATCTGGAGAAGAAGGAGAACAGAAGGGAAGAGGTAGGTTGGGGCTGGAATGGGACAAGGGCAATGGCAGGCTAGGGAGGGCTGGGAGGGGGATGGAGAATTCGACTCTGGCCTCAGGAGCAGCATCTGAGAAATGGGGCACAAGCCCCTTCTCCTCCTTAGGTACCCCCCACTGGTCTTCCCAACCACACCGCTAGGCTTCCTGCCTTGTCTTCTGCACACTCTGATTTGTCTCCTTCCCAGCATCCACCCACGTGCAGGGCCCCTACTTAACATTCCCCAGGAAGGATTTAAATTGGAGCAAGAATTAATTATGAGAGAGAGAGAGAGAGGTTGCCCCGTGGGCTGCAGTTAGGAACCGGAGCCTGAGCTGGCAGACAGGCTGACAGCTAAGTGGGGACATTGTGGGACTCCCTGGGTGCCTGGCTGCCTTTTGTCTCACCTGAACAGCGAGAGAGAAGACAGTCCTCCAGAGACCAAAGACCGGCTCAAGGCCGAGAGACAGAACCATGGTCCGCCTGAGTCCCGAGCAAAGCAGCTGCAGCGTGGGGCATGGGGTGAAGGAAGGGAAAGCAAGCTCTGGGCTGGGGCGTCTGACCCGATAGCCACAAGCACCTCTCTCGCAGATCTCAGTGGTTGTGGACAGTGTGTTTTGGGGGTTGCTGACCCAATTCCTCATAAAAAAGGGAAGCGCTGATCTGTGAACTGCTGGCTCCCCCAACATCTCGAACTCTGCTGCGTGAACTCAAGAATGGAACTGAACCTCAGAAAATGACTGAGGAGGGTGTGTCATCCCAGACCCGTACACAGCTAACCCTTGCTGAGTGCGCTCTGGGCGCCTGGCCCGTGCAGGTGCTTGACGAGTGGGGCATCGCAGGCTTGGGTGAGCCCTGGGCAGACCTGAGTTCAGACAGCAGCTCTGTCACTTTCCCTGGACAGGTTGCTTCTCAGGGAGCTGGTGCCTTCCTCATCACCACTTTACAGACAGGGCAACGGAGGCTCCTCGAAGCTGATGGCCGGCCGATCTGAGGATCCACGGTCAGCGGGAAAGCTTGGACCGAACCACGGTTGATTGGACTCCAGAGCCTCTTCCCTTCACCAATGCACTGTCTGGTCATGAGGGTTAAAGGAAGCTGGTGACATCTTTGGCAGAGCACAGAAGGGAGGTGGGTGTCCCTGGGTCCCATTTCTCAACTCCTGCTTCTGAGTCCAGAGCCAACATCATCACTGTCCCTGCCCACTGTCACCCCTGCCCTGTCCCAGCCCCTTACCAGTCTTTCCTTCTGTACCTCTCCCTGATGTGGAACAAACTTGGATATGGGTAAGAGTCAGGCACCTTGGGCTCTAATCTAGGCCACAACCATGACCTTGGATAAGCTGCTTCCTTTCTCCAGCCTCATCTGGGAAGTGGGGATCTGCCTTTGACTCAACCAGCTTGATAAAATTGAGCACTGTGAGAAGGGAGATGACCAAAAGATGCCTCCCCCATCATGAGCAGCTGTGCCTCAAGCAGACACGGTGGGAGGTGGGGCAGAGGGGACCCCCACTGGAGCTCTGCGGCCTGACAGGTTGTTCTTACTCCAAACCTGGGAAAGGGAGCTGGCTTGTGGACCAGCCCCAGATAACCAATCACTCTGGCTGAGCCGGAGGATGCATTCCACTGTCACTGTCAACACCCGAGTTACCCCCTAATCCTCCAGACTCAGGAGGCTGTCCAGATGAGCCTGCCTTTTCTGAGCAATCATGGGAAGCACTGAAAAGGAGCAGGCTGGGGAGATCAGTGCGTGCCGATGTGATGTGCTGGGGTGAGGGCCTTGGCAGGCTGGGAGGGAAGGATGGGGGCCCAGCTCCAGCGTGGCCACGCGTTCCCTCGGCAAGTCCCTTCCCTCTCTGCTGTCCTGGGCCTCTGCCAAGGGCTCCCCCTGCTCCGTCCAGTCTGGGCACATACCCAGGCATACAGCAGGCACCACACCTGTCTAGCTCACTGCTGCAACCCCTGTACCTGACTCTTGGTGGGGTCTCAGCTTACCTTTGCCTCCTGTGTTCCACCTCTTCTCTTCCACCTCCCCATCCCATCGCAGGCCATCCCATGCTTCCCACCTGTCCCATGGTCCGTCTGCATCTCTGTGTGGTCCCAACAGAGGCCGAGGCACCTGCCCTTTCCAGTACTCCATTCCTGGCTGACTGTTCAGGACTGCCGGGCAGTTGGAGCCTCAGGGTGGGGTGAGTTGTGCAGCCGGACAGCGACAGCAGGAGGACTAGACGACCTTACCCACAGCATCCCGAGCTGCGGAGCTTTAATTTATTTAATCAATTCCGGCCCCCAGGCTGGGGAAGGAAAACGGCAGGATATTAAATCTGTCGCTCTCACCAATCTGTCATAGGGATGTCAGCACACATTGATTCTTCTCCTCCCGCCTTTATTAACTATCTCCTCCGGGGGCCACTGGCTCTGCCAGTTCCAGGCTGGACCCTGCCCGGGAGCAGGGAGCAGATTGCAGGTGGAAAGGAGGGGTGTGGGGCGGGGGCAGTCACAGGAACCTTTCGGGAACAATTATTACAAGAAAATGTTTAGCATTAGGAGGCGAGACCTTGAAGATCATTTGTAATCCAAACCCTCGCCGGAGAGCAGAGGGGAACTGCCCCAACCAGTGCAGCCAGTCAGGGGCAAGATAGGAACTGGAATCCAGGGCTCCTGACACCCAGGCCAGGGTTCTTTTTGTTCATTTAATCAACATATTTTTCTTGGGTGACAGCTAAGTAGTGATAGCATTGATTGCTCACTAGGGACTGCGTTCAGTCCCTATTACTGCTATAATACATTCCCAAAGAAGTAGTGGCTTAAAACAACACGGATTTATTACCCGATGGTCCTGGAGGTCAGATGTCCAAGATGGGTCCCCCGGGGCTAACACCAAGGTGCCGGCTGGGCTGTGTTCCATCCTTCCACATTCAAAGCCAGCGATGGCTGGTCAAGACTTTCTCACGCTGGGTCACTGTGACATTGACTTCCTGCTTCCCTCTTTTACTTCGAAGGACCCTTGTGATTACACTGGGGCCACATGGCTAGTACAGGTTCATCTCCCCATCTCAAGGTCGACTGATCTGTAAACTTAACTTGCCCCCTGCCTTGGCCCACAGAGCCAAGTGAAGGATCTGCACTTTTAAACGGGGGTGGGGACATAGACATGCCCCCACCCCAGCCTTTGGGACGCACTTTCTGCACTAAATAATTGAGCATCCTGCCCCCCTCCCTCTTCCCAACCCACTCTCCCATCATATGATTTATTTGCTCATAAAATTGAAGGCCTTCTTCTCTGGCACCATTTTCTATTCGGCTTAGACAAATATTTAGCAGCCAGACCTGACCTTAATTTCCTTAAATATCAGGGGCCCTGGAAGATGGAGAGTCTGGCCAGTGGATGAGGACACAGTGAATCCGGGGTGGGGAGAATGACTGGGATGCTTCCCCTGGTAAGGACTGCCTCTGCCCATGACCAGGCAGGTCCACAGCCTCTCCCTCTCCCCCCACTGTCAGGTGTCCCCACTGCTGAGGCTGCAGGAAGAGGCAAGATGCAGATGACAGGGCTCCAAAGACTCTTGTGCCCGCTGGAGCTGGCATTCTGGGCCGGGGTCTCTCTGCTGGAGGTGATGGGCAGAGCTCCCCTCTAGGGTGTGGGCTGGGCTATACAAGGGGGAAAGAGAAGGCAGGAGTGGCCACAGAGGGTGGGGGTGCCTTATGAGGGGCTGCCAAGACTGGCGACCCTCTCATTTGTTCCTTTCCCACACACTGACTCTGTGACTCATTCATTCATTGATTCCCAGAGATATGTTTCCCATGTTAAGCCTGGGGATCAGAAGTCAAAGCCCAGGGCTATATCCCTGGAGGCTGACCAGTGAAAGGAGATGCAGGGAGTTTTGGAGGCAGGAGGATGGGGGGCGAAGGAGGAAGATCAGGACTATCCTCACAGAAGAGAAGTTGGCCAACATGAGTCCTGGAGAATGAGCTGAACAGGCTCCCTGCACACGTTTGGATGTGTGAAGGAGTTCGCCGGGTGTGTAGGAAGCAGGCTGGCGATACTGTCAGGACCTGGGGGGCAGCTGGGAAGACAAACGATTGGTGCCATTGGGAGTCAGGGACCCGTGGGTCCTATCCTCAGACCCTACCTCTGAAGTCACTCCAAAATCCTTGTCCCTGTCCCGAACCTGTCCCTGCCTTCTGTACTCCCTGTTTGTGGAAGTGGGGCCACCAGCATCCTCCCAGCTGCCCAAGGGGGAACGCCCACCACCTCCTCCAACGTATAATGATGGTACCAGCCACTGTGCTAAACACTCATGATCTCACAACCCTCTCACGGCCACCCTGGGAAGAAGGCGTGCATATCCCATCTTGTAGAAACTGAGGTCTACAGAGGTCAGCCCCTCTCCAGGGTCACCCACCAGCATGTCATAAAGCTGAGAGTTTGCCAAGAGGACCAAGCTGGGGAGAAGGCACCCAGGCACAGAGATGAGAGCATGTGGCCCCTTCGGAGGACAGCAGGTGGCTGGCATAGCTGGAGGGGTGGGGTGTGCCACGGGCAGTGGGCAGGAGCAGCGTCCCTACAGTCAGACCTCACGTGTCGTGGATTAAGTGGTGACATTTCTTGAAGGCCTTTCCATTCCAAACCGCCTTCACTTCTATCAACTTTTGACCTGGCTCAGTGGCTGTTGCGCTAAGTGGCCCAGAGAGGTGAGGGAGGAGTCCAAGAGCACACAGCTGCCGAGTGGCAGAGCTGGTTCCCAGCCCGGTCACCATTCCCCACCCTCCCCCCCCGGGCTTTCAGGGGATGGCCAAGACCACCAGGGCCCCTTCTGGGGAACTGGAGTCAGACCAAGTGCCTTTCACGGCGAGGGGGAGGCAGAAGGGGCCATGGGAGCCAGGGCCTCTGGCCTTTCCTTTTGCGAGGTTCCTCTCCGGAGTGCAGAGGCTGGAGCCTGTCACCCCCAGCCCTCAACACCTTGTGACCGAAGGCCTGCTCTTCCCTCTTCTGGGCCCCAGTCTCCCTGTCTGTAAAAGAACACTCCCCAGATCTCTGCTTCTGGGTCACTTCCTCCAGGAAGCCTCCCTGTACCTGTGCCTCCATCACATGTCCCTGCTGATTGCTCTCAGAGCTCCATATACGCATCCCCCTCTCCCCCTGTCACTGCTGTCATGTTCCAACTATGCCGTGACTCTGTGCAACACATTCCTGGGTCTGGGGCAGGACTTGGGGCCTGCCACATTTCAGCTACGTGTCTCTGAGCCTCAATTTTTTTCCCTCAATAGTCTGGTTTCAAAAGTGGGCCTGGTAACGGTACCGACCTCATACTTCTGTTGTGAGGATCCGATCAGACAGCTCATGTGTAGCTCCCAGCAGAGTGCAGGGCATCAAATATGCTGTCCGCAAACGTGGGGGTTGAATTGTGCACCCCCCCCCAAAAGGTATGTTGAAGTCCTAAGTCCTGGGACCTGCAAATGGGCCCTTATTTGGAAAGACGGTCTTTGCAGATGTCATCGGGCTAAAATGAAGTCCTAGTTGCTGAGGGTGTGCCTGACCCAGTGACTGGCGTCCTCAGAAGAAGAGGGAAACCTGGCCTTCAAACACAGAGGCAGAGATTGAAACAAGGCGTTGATGAGCCAGGGGACACAGGGATGGGCGGCTGTCAGCAGCTAGGGGCGAGGAGGGCACAGACTCTCCCTCAGAGGCTCCAGAAGGAGCCATTTTTGCCAACACCTTGATTTTGGACTTCCAGCCTCTAGAAGTGTAAGAGAATACACTTCTGTTGTCCTAAGCCTCCCTGGCCCCCATCTGTGTTAATGTGTCACAACAGCCATAGGAAACAAACACATGTTAGGATACAGCAACAATTCTCAGCACAGGTCTGGGTATACAGTGGTGCTCAATAAGCTCCAGCTCCCTTTGGTCTCCTTGGTGCCACCCTCTGCCTCCACACTCCCCTCCTCCCCATCCTGGCACCCGCGCCCACCCTCCTCCCCAGCTCCCCGGCTTCTCGCCCGGGCAGTCTGGGCTGGGGATGACCAGGCCGGGGATGGTGGCCAGAGTGGGTCCTGGCCCCGCGCCCGGGCCCACAGCACCTCATTACCAGGCAGAATGTAAACGCAATTTCACCCATGGGCAGCGCTGAAAGCTGGGCCTTTGCTGGGGTAATGGATGGGCCGGAAGCTGCTCTTGGAGCCTCCCGCCACCTCCCAGCCCTTCTTCCCGAGCCTGGCAGATCTCTGACGCGCCCCCCCCCCGAAGCTGGCACGCAGCACACCTCACAGCTGAGGCACCCAGATAAACCTGAGCCGAGCGCTGGGCTGCTCGCTCCTGGTCCTGAAGCAAACACCAGGAGATTAATGGGTCTCTCCGTGGGCAGCGCCTCTCAACTGGCCCCCATTCCCCCACTCCCCCACTCCCGGCTGGGGGCCTCACTCCTGCCTGCCCATCTCCTCCCCAGCCTGTCCAGGGCTTTGTTCCCTTCTTCCCTTTGTTTCCTGTTTGCGATACACACGATTCCTGCCAGCCCAGCCAGCCCGTCTCCCCGCCCGAGGACAGCTGCCTAGCTCAGCAATGAGCCGCGGCGCCTCTGGCCATTGGGTGGCGGTGGGCACCTGGAAAGCAGCACCGTGGGCCAAGACAGAGCTGATGTTGGCGCCACCAGGCCGGTAGCAGAAGGCCAGGTCTCTGGGAGGGGCCCCTGTGTACCAGGCACCCCCGGGGGCTCAGAAGAGTAAGCATGGCGGGGTGCTTTGAGATTCACCCTCTCCACCCTGACAGCTGGCAGTGGCTCAGCTCCTGGCTAGAGTCCTAGGGTTCCTGTAACAAAGTATCACAAGCCGGGGCCTTAAAAAGCGGGGAGTTTATGCTCTCACAGTTCCGGAAGCCAGAATTCCAATATTGGGGTGTCCGCAGGGCCATGCTCCCTCTGCAGGCTCCAAGGAAACTCCTACCCTGCCCCCTCCAGCTTCCGCTGGTGGCTGGTACTCCGGGGCGCTCCACGGCTTCACACGGCCTTCTTCCCTCACGTGTCTGTCTTCACATGGCATTCTCCTCCCTGTGCCTCTCTCCTCTTCTTGTAAAGACACCAGTCATATTAGAGGAAGGGCACACCCCACTTCAGTGTGACCTCATCTCAACTAATTACGTCTGCGATGATCCCATTTCCAAATAAAGTGACTTTCATAGGTCCTGGGGGTTAGGACTTCAACACAACTTTGGGGGGGGGGTACAGTTCAAGCCATAAGAGCTCCCAGGTCTCCTGGGGGTCTGGCCCCTCCCTCTCTTACTCAGATCTCATTACTGCCTGTCACACACACCTCTTATCTGGCCATTCTGGGCTACTTGCAATTCCCTAGATATGCCATGCTTTCTCTTTCCTCTGAGCCTCTGTGTGCACTGTTCCTTCTGCCTGGATGCCTGACTTGTGTCTAATTGCCCACCTGTCCCCCATGAGTGTCAGTCTTGGTGGACTCCTTGATGAATAACTCTTCCTCCATCAAGATTAAGCTTAGCTATTCCCTCTCCAGGAGCCTTCACTGACCCTCGGCCTCTGGGCTCCCTTAGTGCCCCATGCTCCCCTGCACTGCAGCTCACAACCCACGGTGGGGGGTGGGGGGGTCCTTTATTCGTTTGCCACTCCTCCTGAGCCTCTTAGCTTGCAGGCTTCGAGTGGGCAGGGCCGGTGTCTCAACTGCATCCCCAGGGCACAGGTGCCAAGTAAATAAATTACTGAATGAAGAATACTATCTATCAACCAGTATTTATTGAGCACGTACTAGGTCTTAATGCCACTCACTGTCCTAAACCCTTGACTTGAATTAATTCATTTCATCCCCACAATAATCTTACAAGGGAGGTCCATTGTTATCCCCATTTTGCAGATGAACAAACTGAGCTCACAATGGTTAAGCAACTCGTCCAAGGTCTAATGATTGATAAATTACAGAGGCGGAGATTTGAATCCAGCAGTCTGAACGAGGACCCTAGTTCTGCCTTGAAGGGCCATGCAGCTGAGCCTCAGGGAGAGGATCACGCACTTCAGGGTCCAAGGAGAGGCCCAGACCATCAGTGCTGTGGAAGCCAGGACCCACAGATGTGTCCTGGGATGAGGGTGTGGCACTGTTCTTGCACCTCACCGTGCAGGGGCCCTTCATCTTCTCCCTGAGACTGTGGCTCCCCCTGCATCTGCCCTCCCAGATCTGACAGAGCCCACAGCAGGCAGAGCCTGGCATCTCCAGGCCGGGGGCTGAACCAGGGGGACTTCTGTGTCCTCTGTCACAGCAGAGCAGCCGTCCAGGGAGTCTCAGAGACAAGCAGCTGAAAAGTACGCCAACTCGCCACAGGAAGCAGGAAAGCTTGGCTTTGGGGCCAGCTGGTACTTCTGTGGTATCAGCTGTGTGACCCTAGCCCAGTCACTTGAGCTCTCTGGCCCCTCGTTTCCTCATGTGTCCAGTGTGACAGACAAGGAGGGAGCACAGCTGGCAGCTGGTGGTGATCACCACGCCTCCCTGCCTCTCCTCCACGGTGCTCCACACCGTCCTCCTTGGGGTGATGGACGCAGCCTCCCTTCCCCCGGCATTCAACTCACATACTCAAATTCTCACCATTTTTCTTTTAAAAAATGAAGCAAAACACAGATAAACAGCCATTTAGAATCATGACTCCATAATCCAGGAATTCTCCTTCCGGTGCAATATGTTCAGCAATTACTCTGTGAAGTGGAGGGAGAGCATCATGGGTAACAGCCGCACGCCAACTCCCGGGGGGGGGGGAGGTGCAAGCCCGGCTTCTCCAGATTGGTCTTTTCTCTCCAGAAATGTCAGCAGGTGCCCCAGTTTGGGAATACAATGTCCCCTCCTGGTAAGCCCCAGAGGAGGGGGTCTCTGCCTGCCAAGGCGGGTGCAAGCAGGGAGTGGCGTGAGTGGCGTGCGGGGCAGCCAAGTCAGGACCAACACGCCTATTCACTGCTGTGAAAATGGCCAGTGGACATCCTCTGGGGGCAGCCACACACGGGGCCCCACGAACTGAGAGGGGAGATGCAGGGGGAACCACAACCCTCACCCCCCCTGGGGGAGTTCACCCAGCAGCCATGGAAATGCCCGGGTTTATGGCCAAGCTCTGGCTCTGTCACCCGATGGCTGTGTGGCTTTGGGCAGGTCCTTTAGCCTCCTTGGAGCTCAGTCTCCTTGGCTGTAAAATGGGTAACAGGCATACTTACCCAGTAGCTGGTGGTGAGGACAGAGAGGGAGTCTGGCGGTGGTCAGCATCATTTCTGGCCCACGGGAATGGCTGCACACATGGCTGTCTGGCTGTCCACCATCCCAGGCAGACGAAAGGAGAACTGCCTTGACGTGCTGCTGACGGACAGCAGAGAAAAGAGCCGAGAGTTCTACCCGACAGATTGGGAAAGGCTTCCCTTAGGAGATGGCCTTTGAGCTGGGCCTTGGATGAGGCGGAGCTGGATTCCTGTAGGGGAGGGAGACACAGGCATGAAAGCCCACTTCCTGAACCGGCATAAGGTTTAATTGTGTAGGAGGCTCCGTTCACAGAGCTTGGCCCGTGGGACGTGTTCAACCCACGTTCCCCCATCTTGGGGCCCTGGGCTTAGGAGGTATGTGCGTCCGCCTCTCATGGGACTTGGCACACAGTATGGGCTGAGTACATATTCCCCTCCTGAGGTTGGCACATGGTAGGTGTTCTATACATTTTCCTCTCCCTCAAGGACTGGCAGGGTGCCCAGTGCACGTCGTCCTCTCACAGGACATGGCTTACAGCTGTATTCATCATACACCAGGATCTTTCCCTTTCTCATCCCGGTTTAAGAGCAAGGACTGTGCCTTCTCCTTGCTGCCCCACTGCATCTCACCCATGGCTGAACGCACAGTAGGTGCTCGTACACGCACACTGAATGGGCCTCCTCCCTACGAGCAGGGCTGGCCACAGCAAATGGAAGCGCGCAGACACGCTGAGAGAGGGCAGCTTCTCCAGGTCCCTGGAACTCAGCGGGATGGGGGAGCATGCTTACAGTCCCAGCACTGCCTTCCCCGCCTCTCTGGGGTCAATAATCTGACTGCACTCACTGCCCCACTAACCTGCCCCTTGGCTCCTCGCTGGAGACCGGGGGTACAACACTGTTGCCTGTCCACCTCCCTCTCTTCCTCCTTCCTACTTTGCCGGGAAGCAGTCAGGCCAGACAGCCTCTGCAGGACAGCCTGGCAGCTCCCTGGCTCTGCACCTCTCAGCCATACACCAGGGCAGCACCAGACTGTGAGTGTCAGAGGACTGGCAAGCGGGAGATTGGCCAATATGCTGGTAGAGTGAGGTGCAGAAGGTGCCGTTAGCAAGAGCATACTGGGGCCCCTGAGGACATCTTGTCCCTGACACTGGGAATCTGGGCGTCTCATTCAATCACATCTGTCTCGAGCATTTATCCCTACCAAGCCCAGGGCTTAGCGTTAGGGATCCTGACAGGTCCCTGATCCCCAAGGGCCACAGTCCACCGGGGGAATTAGACTGTAACGCAGATGCGTAGTGCAGGCAGGTCACACTCCCTTCTCCGGGCAAGTTCAGCTGTCCCTGCCTGGAGGCACAGGGGACTTCATGGAGAAGGTGACATTTGAGTTGGGCCTCAGTGGCTGCATTAGGATTAGTCCAGAGGAGCACATCAGGGAGTGGGAACGAGCTATACAAAGCGTGGGAGTGTAGAAGGGCATGAAGGTGGGGACAGGTCCCCTGTCCCCTTGACACACCTTTCTGGCCCATGTGGATACACCAGCTTCTCCATTTCTCAGAGCCTGAGGAGGAGGAGAGAAAAAGCACTGGGTTCCAGGGTCCGGGGCCCGCACCTGCCACGAACACTGTGGAAGGGCCTCAGGTATCAGCCAGCACCTGGGATGGTGGAGAGACTTAAATGTCAGTACCAACCCTGGCCACCTGGGTGGGGGCAGTGCTGAGAGAAGTCCGGGGTCAGTCCAGGCGCGGTGGGGAACAGTGCTGTGGCAGACGGGCAGTGTGCAGGGGACTCTATGGAGGGTGGCAACCCCGATCTCCTCCACCCCTCCCTCATTTACACATATGGAAATGGAAGCGTAAAGAGGGAGAGTCCCCCACCCAAGGACACACAGAGCCAGGACAGATGCCAGAGCTCCTCTCCCAACCCTGAGCCTGCCCCAGAATCACCGGAAAGGCTGCTACAACACAGATTCTGAGCCCCATCACCAGAGTTTCTGATTCAGATGTTTGCATTTCTAATAAGCTCTGGGGCGATGCTGCTGGTCTGGAGATGTGACTTTGAGAACCACTGTTCTACAGCAAACTGCTAGGTTGAAGAATGAGGGTAATGCCATTTCTGAAAGATGGGGACAACCAGGACCTCCTGAGCTATCAGGGTTGTAGTGAAGGGCCCATGAGGTCAAGTTTCAGGATGTACTCTGTGAAGTTAGAGCAGTGGTCCCCAGCCTTGGCTGCACATTAGGATCACCTCCTGGACCCTAAAAAGTGCTGCTTGAAAAGGGATGATAATTATGTGATGTGATAAAGGTGTTAGCTAATCCTGTGGTGGTGACTGTTTTGCAAGATACAAGTGTATCAAATCATCACATGTACACCTTACACTTATATAATGTTACATGTCAATTATATCTCAATAGAGTCCTGCTACCCAGGCCACAGCCCAGACCAATTAAATCAGAATCTCTGGAATAGATCCAGGAGCCAGGGTTTTCCAAACCTCCCTGGGTGATTCTAATACGTGGCCAGCCTTGGGAAACAGTGGAGAAACTTGTTGACATTGCAGATTCACATTCAGTAGCTGCAAGATGGGACTGAGAGTCTGCATTTTTAACAAATGCCCAGATATCACATTTGGATAATGCAATAAATGCATCTGTATTTGCATAATGCAAAAATGCACCTGAATTTGCATAATGAAAAATGCACCTGCATTTTTAACAAATGCCCAAATATTGCTGATGCTGCTGGTCCACAGACCACACTTTGAGTAGCAAGGTCCAGAGGAGAAAGAGAGCCTGCTGCCATCATCTCTGAAGCTGGTCCATCCTAAGGGTTCGTCCTCATATTTGCAAACCCTCCCTCCCGGCTACCAGTGTACCAGCAGGCCATCCTGGTTGCATTGCTTCCATCCTCTCTGCAGTCCTGATTGGGGGGATCTGGGGACCATTCCAGAGCCCTGCAGGCCCCCAGCTGCTTTTTCAGGCAGGAGCCAAGCACACCATCCGCCACTGCTCATTTCCTTCATCTCCATTCTAGTCTTTAGCAAACAGCATCAGATATGATAGATTTTTTGTTTGCAAACCTAGCCTCCAGACTGGAAATTGACATCTCCCTTTCTCCTGATGCATTCTCTGCATCCTGCTGTCTTTTTGCCCATGATTGCTCCTTGTCAGTTGCCCATAAAGCATTTCAGCCAATTCATGCATTGATTGAGTACCTACTGTGTGCAGAGGAGATGACAATTTGCTCTATGCCCTTCAGCAAGTGTGTTACTCACCCCGACTGAGTAGCTTGTGGGTCGGGACCTTGTTTTCGTCACCTTAATGTCCTGCGAACTTAGTACAGTGCCTGGCAAGTAGACTGCTCAACTAGGATTTGTTAAATGAGACTGCTGAATGAATGGCATCAGGGACCCTCAGAGCCTTGGCTTCTTTGCCTGTAGAATGGGAGCGTGAAGGCCCATTTCATAAAAGTGTAGTGAGGCTAATCACTATTGGGGAAGCCTCCGCTTTTCAAGTGGACAAACTGATGCCAATATATATAAGTAGCAAGTCATTGGAGGAAGTGGAATTAGAACCCAAATTATTATCTTAGGAAGCCCATGCGGGGCAGAAGAGCTGTTTGCTTTCTGAGGAAGAGTGGCCAGGCCAGAAGTGAAGCTGGATCCAGGAGCAGTGGCCAGGTGGGAGGCCCTGTGGGTTGGAGGGGAACACAGCCAATGGCAGCCCAGGTCCTGGCAGAGAGAAGTGGCCCAGCAGCCAGTTCAGCCATTGGCACCTTTGAAGATTGTCTCAGCAGGTGGGGAAGCCAGAGCGAGGTGTGAGCTTTCATTCTCTTTCCTGAAGTATCTGCTCAGAAAGGTCAACCAGCAAGAGTGGGCACTGATGCCAAGATGGAGGTTGGCACACTGGGCCAGGCGCCTGCCTCAGAGCAGTCCAGTGTGGGGCAGGCTTCTCTGCTGGCCAAAGGCAGCTCTTCTAAGGGGTGCACCAACCACCTCTCCCAGTACTGTTGTTTGCAGTGGCCTCTCCCAGCAGCACTGCTCGCACTGTTCCAGGCCAGTTCAGACCCCATCTCCTCCCTGGATGGAAGGATAAGAGGGTGCCATGTTGAAACACAACCACGAAGGGCTGTTGCTGACACAAGAAAGCTGGAATTATGCATCTCATTGCACATGGCTCACCCAGGCCAATCTACAGTCTAGTGCTTGGAACCGCAGGAGCTCCTGGTATGGGACAAATGAGCTGGGACCAGCGAGGGTGCGTAAAGGGAACTTGGGTCTTCCCCTGCTTCACACCCATAGCTTTGAGGCCCTCTCTATATTCCTTTCAGTGAGGCTTAGTCTCTAAGGACAACTCTATGAGATTCAACAAATTTAGTATTTTTTAAAAGATTTATTTATTTATTTTAGAGAGAGAGAACATGTGCAAGAGAGCATGAACAGGAGGGACAAAGGGACAGTGAGAGAGAACCCCAAGGAGATCCACAGTGAGCATGGAGCCCAATATGGGACTTGAGCCCATGACACCGAGACCATGACCTGAGCTAAAACCAAGAGTCAGATGCCCAAACAATTACACCACCCAGGTGCCCCAACAAATCCTTGGCTTTTGCTGCCCCAAATTCCATGATTATAAGGTTCCAAGATAATTTAATCAGGACTCCTCCACTTACAAGTGACAGAAAACTTGTTCTACCTGATCACATAGCTGAAAAGTCTCAAGGTAGGACTTCAGGCATAGCTTGATCCAGGAGCTTAAGTTAAGTCTCTCTTTGTCCCTCAGTTCATGGTAGGGTTGGCACACTTTATTCTTGGAATCAACATGGTGCTGTGATGACTGTTAGTAACACAGAGTCTATAGCTTTCCAGGTTCAAGTTGTGCAGGAAAAACAGAGTCTCTTCCTGGCTTCCTCTCACTCCTCATGTCATGCCCAGAAATTTGACAAAAGTCCAGCACTGAATTCTCATCGACCTGGATTTGCCAGGGGTCTATTCCTGAATCACTCACTGTAGCCAAGGAGACAATGGGATGCTCTGACTGGCTTAGGTGTAGGTCACATGTGCATGCATCCCACCAAATCACATGGTCTAAAGGGGAAATGGTGGTTCTCCATTGGAAATTGGTATGCTGCTATAAAAAAACAAAAACAAAAATAAGGAACTGATAAAATAGATAAAAATTGCTAAAACATATCCCCACACTGAGGTTCTGAAGCTGTGTAGCTGAGTGGTCCGATGAGAACTTGACTCAAAGCTTTGAGGGGTCCCTAAATCTCACCTTTCAGATTTGGAACAATGGTAGTGCTGGAAGATGGGGGTGAAGAGAGATCTCCCCCAGTCTCCACCCTTCCAAAGTTAAACTATGTGCCTCCTTCCTCTTCCTTTACCTTCAACTCTCGGAGCCTGAGTATTCTCTTGACATTTCTTTTCCATCGCTATTTTGCAATCAACATGGCTAAGTTTCAGATGGGGAAGGTGGAGCATCGGCTGAAAGCTCTGTGGGTAGTAGCTGCAGGGAAGAAGCTAAAGAGACCTGTCTAGTGGCTTGGGGGGCAGTCAGCGATCAATTTGAATCTGTAGGAGGGAAGGTAGAGGCATAAACTGAATTATTGGTCTTAATTCTCTAGTCTCCCAGACTGGTATTTTATATTTATAGCCTTGCCATGGCTATACCGTGAGCTGAGTCTCCTTCATCACCAGTTGACTTTGGGCTTGGCCAGGGGACTTGCTCTTGTCATTGGGATGGCAGCAGATACAATGAGAGAAGAGACTTGAGATGTGTTTGTGTGGTCGTGCTTGCATTCTTGCATTTCTGCCACAGCCACAAAAGGAACCCCATCAGGATAGCTGCAGCCCCTTCTAGGACACAGGGAGCAGACATGAGCTGGACCACAGCCTGAAGCAGAGTTCTCCAGTCAGGTTCTAGACCTGTGAGCAAAATACACATATTAATGTTAAATGCTGCTGAAATTTTGAAGTGGTTTGTTACGCAGCATTATTATGGCAATCGCTGACTCATAAAAGTAGCAAGGAGGATTAGAGGCTCTGGGTGACAGACAGAGAGAGTGTGCATCAGCCCAGCTGTACAATGGGGACTTTGGGAGACCCCATAGAATCAGAAATCGGGAGCCCATGTTCTATAGTTCCCCAACAAAGTGCCATGTGATCATGGGGAAGTAACGCCTGACCCCAGCTTCTGGCCTCAGTAACTAGGTCCTGGAGCAGATGGTCCTAGAACTCCAGGCTCTGTTGCTGGTTAAGATCTGCCCTCCATGCCCCCAGCCCTTGCCTGGGAAGTGGCCCCCTCTGCAGAGTCTTCATGCACTCTTACACCTCGTATGCCCTCACGCAACAGACTCTATATAGAAAACAAGTCAGACTGTGACGAATGCAGAAATAGATGTGTGAAATTGTTCCAGGAGCAATGAAGAGAGAGAGCTGAAGACTCTGGGGGAAGAGTGGGTGTAGGGTTGGGGGGTGGCTCCATCATGGAAGGGATGAGTTGGGCCTTCAGGATGAGTAATATTTCTGCTGGTAGAGAAGAGGAGAAAGAGCCTTTCAGACAGATGGAGTGACGTGAGAAAGGCTGAGAGGCATGTCTGAGCCATCACAGGCTCTTGGGGGAGGAGTGGAGTTGAGGCTCCTGGGGGCGGGGAGGGGCTGCAGTGACAGGGTTGGAGAGAGGCCACTGAGGAGGAAAGGGCCTTGGGTGCCATATTCAGTCAGGGCTGTGTCCTGTGGGAGGAGCCATGGAGCACGTGGATCAGCAGACCCTTCAGTGGGGAGCAGAAGGGGTCTTAGGGGCTTCCTGGATGCTTAGGAGCTCTCCTGGCTTCCCACAGCTCATGCCAGCCCTGGGGGAGACCAAGGCTGGATTCTGGGCCTCTGCAAGCTCCCATGGCCTGGGGGCCCTGCAGAGTGAGCAGGTTTGGGAATAGGAGTAGCCAGGGAATCTGTCATAGTTAAACAGGAGTCTCTTTGAAATAAACGACTGAATGGGAACGACAAGAGGAAGCAAGAGGGTGGCAAGTGAGCTCATCTGGGTCACGGCATTGGAGGAGCTGACTGAGCCTCAAAGCCCCATTTTCCTCTTCCCTCCCAGACATGGCTGCAGTGCGAAACCCAGAAGCCTGGGAGTCAGTCAGAACTGGGTTCAAATCCTGCCTCTGCCATTTACTAGCTATATGACCTTGGACCAGTGACTTAACCTCTACTGGTTGTAAAACAGCGATGATAATATCCACTTTCGGAGACTGGTGTAGAGATTAAATAATAGTGGGTGACATTTATACCAAGCACTTATCAAGGCTCAGCACTGATCTCGGTACTTTCCATGCACCCCTAACTCCTCATTGCAGCTTTAGGAAGTAGGTACTGCTATAAGCTCCTTTGACAGATGAGGACAGTGAAGCACAGAAAGGTTAGGTGATTTATCCAAAGTCACACAGCCAGTAAGTGGCAGAGCCAGGATTTGAACACAGGGTGTCTGGCTCTAGGACTTATGCTCGGAACGCACACGTTCTATATGAGATGACATTACCAATTCACGTATCACACATGGGACACATACAAAAATGCCAGCTATGACCGTGCTATCTAAATCCTACCAAAAATATTTGGAAGAACAATTTCTGGGGAATGAGTACCAGGGGGACTGCCCTGGGCTAGAGGAAGTATGTTTCTCTAATTCTCTCGACCCAAAATGAGGTAGAGAAGGCCATGGCCTGTGGACTGTGTACCAGACACACTATATACACAGTCTTGTTGATCCTCATGACCACTCCTCGAGGTGAGAATTGTCTTTGTTTGACAGGCGAGAACACTGAGACGCAGACAATTCAGGCAGCTTGACCACCATCACCTGGCCAGTGACATAGCTATAAATGGACTCAAGACTCTGACCCCAGACTCCATGCTCCTAGCCACCTGCACCTCAGGCCTTAGTTACCCATGGATTGAAATGACCATGATCATAGGGTCCCTGGGCAGTTTAGTTGGTGAAGCATCTGACTCTTGATTTCAGCTCAGGTCATGGTCTTGAGGTCGTGAGACTGAGCCCCACGTCAGGCTCACATGCTGAGCATGGAGCCTGCTTGGGATTCTCTCTCTCCTTCTTCCTCTACCCCCCCCCCGCCCCAAAAGCTTTGAAATGACCATTACCACAAAGTCCCCAGGGGAGGACAGAAGTCCTCTGTACGAACGCCTGGTCCCACGTGGGTGTGGTGGTCTGGTTGCGTTTTCCTGACTTAGCGAGGATGATGAACAGCTGACTCTGGGCTATCCAATCCCCTGTGGGAAGGGAGGGATTGGAAGGTGCAGAGAACACAGCAATCCAGGGTGAGGGGATGAAATCAGCTCAGAGCTTTAAAGGAAAATCAAAAGACAAAAAAACACATCTACCAAACAATCCATCCAAGGCCAAAGAGAATGGATCACACCACCTCTGCCTTTCTTGCCCTGTGTGTGTGATGAGGTGCTGTGTCCCTAGCAGAACAAAGGGACAGGAGAGTGTGGGCCTTACATCCTGACTTCTCTGAGCCATACTTTCCTTATCTGTAAAAGAGAGATGATTATTCTCCAAGGGCCTGTTGTGAAGATCTAAGAGGATGGTGCAGGAAAATGGGGTTTATCACACAGTAAGTGCTCAGCAAATGCTGACTGTGGTCATTATCAAGGGAAGGAATAAGTATAAAGGAGGGAAAGCAAGGAGCTTGGAGGTGTTTGGAGGTGTGGGGGTAAAGAGAGGAAGGAAAATAGGGGGAGGAGGAGGAGCAGTGGAAGGGCAGGGAGAGAGGAGGAGGACAGGGAGGACAAAGAGGAGAAGGAGGGTAAGGGGACATGCCACCAGCACAGCTCCCCAGGCACAACCAGCCATGCGAGCCTGGCCCAGGCTGCTCCCCCACGTGGTCATTAAGACTATTCACGCATTCCCCCTGCATCCTGCTGCCACATCTGGCAGATGTGGCCCTGGATGCCAGCGAGAACAGCTGTCCCCAGACGTGCCCAGCTGCAAAATGAGGACTCAGAGGCGTTGGGAAGGACACAGAAGCCTTGGAGGGATGGCCAGAGGGACAGTGCTGTCAGGAGGCAACCACACCACTGCAGTCACCTGCCCTGGGCTTTCGTCTTCTCATAAATGAGAAGCTAGGAGTTGGCCTGGCATTTTGTGTCAGGTGACGGCAATCATGTAGTGTGTCTGCAGCCAACAGCCCTGGCCCCTGCATCTTGTCCTGGAAGGGATGAGTATGACCCTGCCCTTCTGGGTCCTGGGGGTTGTCCTGCCATTTTGCAGGATAGCCCTTCTAGTCTCCATGGGGGAATATTACCAGATGAAGAAATTCTCAAATTGGAATGTAAGCTCTGTCTTCGCATGTTGCCCTTGGTAGATTGGGGCTCAGAGAGAGGCAGTGACTTCCCTAAGGAAGAACAGGGAGATGAGCTTAGTTGTGTCCCCTAGGAAGGGGGCTCTGGGAGTGAGCACCCAACAGGGACCTAGTTCAATGGGGAGCAGCAGGATGAACAGATAAATGTGGTATCTCTAACAGCAGGCAAATCTTGGTTCAAATCCTCTCCGTCACTCACTCTTCTGTGACCTTAACCAGGTCCCTCCTCTCTCTGACCCTCAGTTTCTCCATCTGCAAAATGGGAATAATAATGTGGTAAAGAATCTGGGCTATAGAATCAAACTGCCTAGAGCTGAGTCCTCAGTATTTACCTGCCGTGTGACCTGAAGTAACTTAACCTCCGGGCCTCAATCTCCTCACCTGGAAATGAGGATGATAAAGGACTCACCTCCTGGGGTGGTTGTGAGTTTAGGTGAAGTAATACATATACAGGGCCTGGCAAGCAACAAATGGTAGCCATTAATTATTAATGATGCTGATGTAGTCAGTAGCATCCCTTGCTGCCTGAAAGGTATATTAACTGCCTGAGCACTGATGATCTCTCTACCAGCCCTTCATTCCAGCTCAGGGGCCCTGGCCACAGAGTTCTCTGCCACAAAACATTCCCCACCCTGCTCACACTGGATGTGCTGGAATAGGAGCTGGCACTGGGGCAGGCCATCAGGGCCGCACAGATTTCTGACTGGGAAAATGCCAGAAAAGCTCTTCCTTGCTGTCACTGCTGAGGCCCAGATGGGGCCTGGTGGTCAGGGTTAAAGCCAGCTTGGCTTCTGGTGCCAGTGGGCCAGCCAGGCTGAGGCAAAGGGAAGCACTGGCCAACTTGTGCCAGGAAGCTGAGGCCAAAGGGACAAAGGGTCAGCACAGGGTGGGGTGGGGCGGGGGAGAGAGATGGGGCTGGAATTGCATGTGTAGTCATTAAAGAGCTCACACACAGGCAGGTGCACCAGGACACTTAGATGTTCCTGGAGAGGGACTGGGAGAGAGGCTATACATGACCCTACTCTCTTAACATTTAGGGAATCCCGCTGGGCACTCAGAGCCCCCCACCAAGTATAACTGAGTTATTCTGGAATGTCAGCATCATCACACCATCTCTGAGGATCCAACTGAGTGGCCAAGTCCATGTCCCTCCTCCCTTTGCCCTCATCTCAATCATGGCCCAGGTGTTTGGAGGCGGGCATGTGCCACTGTTCATGGTCCTGAAACACTCCGCCGTAAGAACTGTGCTGGGGACTTCTACCCAGCCTCTTCCAAGTAGTTTCGAACCAGATGATGATCTTTATTCCCTGTCTTGATAAAAGGTAAGCAGTTTCTTTTACTGTTGCAGAACCAACAGATTTGTGACTCTAGGCTTAACTATTTATGTCACCGGTTTCATGTTCTCTTGGCAGTTCCATCACATGTACCACTACTGCCATTCACCCCTGAAAAATTGGGGATTCTACACTCCCCATGGCCTCCTACCCATTCTAAACTCATTCCTTCTGCTCACACTCTCCTAAAAAATCAGTTAGAGGGGCTCTAGAGCTCACTAGATTTGTGCTCTCATTTGTCAGGTCAGAACAAGAGGCCAGAGTGGAAAGGGCACCAGGACCACAGTGGAAGTTATAGCAAACCTGGGTTCAGCATCCAGGTCTCTTAACTCCCTATCTATCTCATTCCCCATTGCCTCCTATGTCTCCTATGCCAAGGCACAGGGGACCCACAGGCAGCATGGAATCTCTTGCCAGGGCTCTGTCCATATAGAAGAAAATAGCTACCATTTATTTCCAGCTCATGCCCCCCACTGTGTTGCTTTGTGTTTCTGCACAACATTCCCTGAATCTCCCTCCATGAAGAGGTGTGACCACAGTTCCCAGTTTATAGATAAGGAAATGAGCTCAGAGTCATGAAGGGATTTTCCCAAAGCCATAAAGCCAGTATGTGATTGAACTGATTCAAGCCAGAACTTTCTGAGGGGCATTTCTGACCCCTCCCTTGCCAGGACTAACAATGAGACCCTCAGGAAATCTATTTAAAACCTTCAACCTGAAGGTTGTACTCTCTCCTACACAGTGGGATAGTCTTTGCTAGTGCCACACTGTCCAGATCTTTGGCAGGGTCTTGCCCTTCCTTGCCAGTGCTTTGGCCCTGCTATGTGTAATACCCCTTAGGGTCTAATCCTTGAGTGACTTCCACTCTTGAAGACCTCAGGAAAACTCGGTCTTCTCCAGATGCTGGGATCAGAGCAAAGGCCCCTAGAAACATGGATGGGTAGTAGGGTGGTGTGGGGGGGAGGATTATGCAGCAGAGTGAATATTGATAAAGCTGTAATTGGTTTGTTGTTTGTTGTTTGTTGTTTTGTTTTTTTTTTTTTTTCAGAGTCTGCAGGCCCAGGCACTAGGGCTAATTGTTGCAGGCAATTAATAACTTGGATCGTATTCACTCTGGTGCGGGCTGCTTGCTTCCTTGGAGGAGGCAGGCAAGGCTGGGAAAGGAGTGTTAGGTCTGGCTGCTTGCAGAATTCTGGAGGCAGGAGGAGAGGGTTGCCATCTGTCCAGCCTCCCCCAGGCCCTATCTTATAGCGCCCCTATCCCAGTCTGGCCCTATCACCTTTCTCCAGAACTTCCTCTCTTCTCTTGAATTATTGACCCCTCTACCCTGTGGCCCTCCCCCATAAACTCACACTCACCTCCTGAACAGAGCTCCAGGGAGAAGGAGGAAAGATGGTGCCTTGGTAGAAACTCAAGACTGAACCCGGGGAGGCCTGGGTCCAACCCAACTCTTCCACTAACTTCCTACATGACCTTGAGTCGGAAATTCGTTCACCATGAACTTGGGCAAGTTTCCTGAGATCTTTTGCATCCATTATAACAAATGAAGTGCAGTCAACCCTGAAAGTCATGGAAAGAGGGATTGATCGTTCTACCCATCTCTCTATATAACTATAACAACATGTAACTAAATATGTAACTAATTATCAGATGGTTGCCTATAAGTCTGTGCTCCACCTCAGCTGAAAAGATAATTGCAGGCATATTTTAGGCTCAGATCATTATACTCCCATTTTGCAGTTGAGGAAACTGAGTCTCAGAGAAATGAAGTGACTTACCCAAGATCATACAGTTAGTGAAAGACTTCTACATCTAGAGCTCTTTCCAATTCACCCAAGTCCACTTTCCTCTACTCCATGGTTTCCTGGAGAAGTGAGACTAGAGGTTGGGGCCAAGAGCTCCAAAGTCAGTGTGTTAGCAGACTGAAGAGAGAATTACTTTTAAATGTAATTATTCTATTCCCTGATGCTAGAACAATGGAGCAACTGTCTTAATCTACTATATTTTTCAAGATAAACAATTCCAACCCTCCCCATATACTCTTCCCCTGAGCTGCTCAACCATCTGGTGAGAGACTTGGTTTGGATGCAGTTCATCTCATTAGGGGTGGGGCAAAGAAGTGGGAAGTGTTATGGTCATCTCCAGCAACACACCTCCAGGGCATGTCTTGCTCAGCAGGCCACCACCATCATCATCACCATCATCATCATCGCCACCACCACCTAACATTTATTTAGAGCTTGGTTTGTGCCATACACTGTGCTAAATGCTATTTGTGCACTGAGATTTACTCATTTAATAAACTCTTTATAACCACTACTATGAGATAAGTGCTTCTTCCATCCCCATTTTATAGACAAAATAACTGAGCTCAGCAAGGTGCAGTGACTTTCCCAAGGTCACACAGCTGGTAAGGGGTGGAACAGAAATATGGCTTGACTGGGAGTGGTGGACTCAGAGGTTGGGCTCAGAGGCCCTGCTTCAGACATAGTTGGAGAGAAAATGAAAACAGAAATAAAGGGATGGGAATGAAGGACAAAGCAGTCCTTTATAGCTCAAACCCCTTACAAAAGAAGCTTTTCAATTAGTCGTGAAGACAGAGTATAAGGGAAGCCGCTTATCGGCACCAAGAGGCATTTAAATCAGACCCAGGAAGAACTTCCAGCAGACAGCATTGGAGCAGGGGAGGGGTGGTAAGGGGTAAGGGGGGGGTATAGACTGTGGGGGATGGAGAGTCTCAGGCTCTGCCATCTTTCTATTGGGCAGATCACTGGGGTAAAGGAGGGTTCAGGGAGGTGCCCTGAGGTTGGGCAGGGATCTCTGAGTCCTGCATCCCCAGTCCCCTATAAACACGCGTCCTACAGGTAGAGTGGGGAGTGGAGGGAAGGAAGTCTGAGGATGAGGCCCTGCGATGAGGCTTCTCATGACTTTCCACACCCGCGCCAGCTCCCGCTGCCACCACCAGTTCCACTTTATGGCAGGCATATTTCAAAGGCCCGGTTCCATTTGCATTTTTAAAACTCTGCTGATGGCCTGGGAAAATTGCATCCTTTCAGTGTTCTTGGGCACTATGCTCCCTATCTCCTCCCCCACTCCGTGGGCCTCTGCCTCTGCATTCTCGGTACCCAGAAATCCCCAGATGAGGGCAGAGCAAGCCCATCCCCCACTGGAGATCATCTGGAGACCCCCGGAGGCAGGGAGGGCTTGGAGGAGGGTGTGGCCAAGGTGGCCACAGCTGTGGCTAGCTAGGTGGCATGAAGCTAGGACCCTCATCCGCTAAAAATATTTCCCAGGGCAGTGGGGGCTGTGTCCCCAGGTGCGGGCTGAGGGTGGCACAGCACCGTGGAGGCTCCCCAGTGGCATTCCCTGTGGATCTGTCAGACTGAGAGCAACAGTGCAGGAGGCTTGGAGAACTTTGAGGAGGCTCCCAGAAGCAGCCATCAAACCAACTGAGAACAGTAAGCCATTCACCCAGCAAAGAAAACCCTTTGCTCTCAGCTGGGCTTGGGAATACATTTTGTATCTCCCCTATTGCTCCCTTAAAAACCAATCTTTTCCCTGTTTTCCTTCCTTCCACCCTCTCCCATGGCTCCACATTTTCTGGCTTCCCTCTGGGGTGTGGCAAGAGAGACCGGAAGTGTGCACGGTGGTGCTCGGTCTGTTCCTTTATACTCCTATGTCAGATTTGGCCACCGATCTTGGGGGGCAGCAACACACGTACTCCCCACTTCTCGGGAGAGGCCTCCCATCTCTGTCTCCCTCCCCTCACAGCTCAGGGTGGCATCCTTCGAGTCAGGAGCTGCTTCCAACCCTAAATGTCTTCAAGGCCAGATGAAGCCACTGGAGTCTCTTAACAGGCTTGGCCAGTCTGGCAACGGCTCCCCTGAGGATCCTGAGCACATGGGGAGTGAGTGCTGGGGCAGGGACACTGGCTCGGGCCATTTGCTTCTGCATAGATGAGCCCTCAAGGCATCCAGGGTCATAAATACCAATGTGTCCAGTTGGCAGCGAGCCAGCGGGTACAGCTCCCAGGGACTGGACACCACAGAGCGGGAATGGCAGGTGAGCCACAGAGCGGGAGCTCCACTCAGCACCTTGAAGTTAGAGGTGCCCTCAACTCTTTTAAAGAGAAGGGCTGGAGAAACTGGCATGGGTTGAGTACCCGGGTGTGGGTGTGGGACTTGGTGTTTCTTTTTAGAACTCTCTCCTGTCCTTATCTCCCCCAGAAGCTGGGAACTTGCTGCAGGCAGAGTTGTGTTTCCCCGGTCTCTGTCTTCCGTGCTCCTCTCCATACACACTCTGAGGACCTATGATAAACTGGCTCACCCCTCACACAACAGTGGCGGTGGCCTCCCTTCTTCCTGGCTTCCGTAAGTAAAACCTCTCCATTCTGCAGCTGGGGTCCTGAGGCTACTCTGCTTTTGAGGCTGCCCCACCAGTGCCGATGCCTTCTGAGTCCTGATGGAGAGAAATGGGCCAGGCACTGGCCTTTGCTGCCCGGCCCCTTCTCCTTGTGGCCTCTCGGACAGGGGTGTCAGGCAGACCACGTGCTAAAGCTGGAGGGATGCCCTGTCCCAGGGGTTGGCATGGCTCTGGGCTCTGGTGCCAGAAAGGTGAATGGAGAAGGAGGGAAGAAGGGTCGGAGCCAGGAGCCCGGGTTTGGCAGCTCCCTCCGGAGAAGACCTGGGGATGCCCTCGAGTGTCCAGGCTGCTGGTGACCTGCCAAGGCTGTGCGGACTGGAAGACAGGAGCACAGGCAGGAGAGAGACCTGGGGACCTAGGAAACTTGGGGGCGGGGCAGGAGTCACGGCCTGGGCCTTTTGCAGAGGCGTGCATCGACCCCCAGGGGTCGCTACTCCGCTCGCAGCCCCGCCCGCCGGCATTGGGAGCCCGGTTGTACCACGGCGCGACTCCCGCAGGGGGAGAGGCGGCCACCGCGGCGCCTGGCGGCGGGCTCCAGAGACGGCAGTGCGCGGCGGACCGCAGGCCCTCACTGGACACTGACGCAACGCCAGGCGGCTCCGAGGCCGGAGGCGCCAATGGCTGGGGGGCGGCTCAGCTCCAGAGCCTGCCCCGGACACCCCCACATCCCGTGGTAGGAGCCGGGACCCAAACAAAGGCGGGCGGCGAATAAAAGGCGGCGGCGGCGCTGAGTGCTTGGGTTGCGCGCTGGGGACCAGAATCTGCACCAGGCTGTGCGCGGTCTGTGCTCTCTGGAGCGGAGTGGGGAACCCCGGCCTCCTGCAGCTCCGAAGAGCTTCTGCCTGAGACTCCCGCGAGGGGACAAGTCCTCACGGCGGGGTGGCCGCAGCCCCCAGCCCCTCCGGTGCGCCTCCTTCCCGCGCCCGCGGCTCAGCCAGCTCAGCTTGGCCAGCCGAGGTGAGTGCGACGGCCGCTGGGCGCCATCCGGGTCGGGGCTGGGGGGATGCATTCCTCGGAGGAAGGGGCAAGCCCTCCGCGCCGCCCCCACCCCGCCCTGCGCGGGGCTGTGTGTGAAGTTCTCTAGTTCTCCAGCCAGCCCTGGGTGCAGGCCTTGGCATCTCCGGGAAAGCCAGCTGGCGATGGGCAGAGCCCGGAGCTTGCCCCCGCCGCCGGGCCCCAGCTCCGCACCAACTCGTCCCGGGGCCGGAGCAGCTTCGTTCTGCCTGGGTCACTTTGATGTCCACAGTTGGCGAGGTTTCCGATCTCCGGGGAGGCTTCCGACCTCCAGCCCCCTGCTCGTCCTCGCGGGTGGATGACTGATTCCGTAAAAGTTGAGTGTCGGTCTAGAAGCCGCCCGGGATCCGGCTCTCGGCCGGGCTAGAGCGGAGGGACGAAAAGGTTAATGACCTCCTCTCCATCCACTCCCCACCTTAGCGCACTCCGTGCTTTCGGCCGGACATTTCCCGAGTCCTGGAAAGCAAATTAACCTGGCTGCAGGTCCAGTCGGGTGCGCGGGAGACCCGGCGGGCGATGGAAGCCGAGAGCGATAGGGTCCCCGGGCCCTGCCGAGACGAGAGTGAGGGTGGAGGTGGGCTGAGCGGGGGGGGGGGGGGGGGGGGGGGGGGGGGGGG
>NW_024425786.1:8398490-8400748 GCF_017311325.1 Ursus maritimus
GGAGCTGCTTCCAACCCTAAATGTCTTCAAGGCCAGATGAAGCCACTGGAGTCTCTTAACAGGCTTGGCCAGTCTGGCAACGGCTCCCCTGAGGATCCTGAGCACATGGGGAGTGAGTGCTGGGGCAGGGACACTGGCTCGGGCCATTTGCTTCTGCATAGATGAGCCCTCAAGGCATCCAGGGTCATAAATACCAATGTGTCCAGTTGGCAGCGAGCCAGCGGGTACAGCTCCCAGGGACTGGACACCACAGAGCGGGAATGGCAGGTGAGCCACAGAGCGGGAGCTCCACTCAGCACCTTGAAGTTAGAGGTGCCCTCAACTCTTTTAAAGAGAAGGGCTGGAGAAACTGGCATGGGTTGAGTACCCGGGTGTGGGTGTGGGACTTGGTGTTTCTTTTTAGAACTCTCTCCTGTCCTTATCTCCCCCAGAAGCTGGGAACTTGCTGCAGGCAGAGTTGTGTTTCCCCGGTCTCTGTCTTCCGTGCTCCTCTCCATACACACTCTGAGGACCTATGATAAACTGGCTCACCCCTCACACAACAGTGGCGGTGGCCTCCCTTCTTCCTGGCTTCCGTAAGTAAAACCTCTCCATTCTGCAGCTGGGGTCCTGAGGCTACTCTGCTTTTGAGGCTGCCCCACCAGTGCCGATGCCTTCTGAGTCCTGATGGAGAGAAATGGGCCAGGCACTGGCCTTTGCTGCCCGGCCCCTTCTCCTTGTGGCCTCTCGGACAGGGGTGTCAGGCAGACCACGTGCTAAAGCTGGAGGGATGCCCTGTCCCAGGGGTTGGCATGGCTCTGGGCTCTGGTGCCAGAAAGGTGAATGGAGAAGGAGGGAAGAAGGGTCGGAGCCAGGAGCCCGGGTTTGGCAGCTCCCTCCGGAGAAGACCTGGGGATGCCCTCGAGTGTCCAGGCTGCTGGTGACCTGCCAAGGCTGTGCGGACTGGAAGACAGGAGCACAGGCAGGAGAGAGACCTGGGGACCTAGGAAACTTGGGGGCGGGGCAGGAGTCACGGCCTGGGCCTTTTGCAGAGGCGTGCATCGACCCCCAGGGGTCGCTACTCCGCTCGCAGCCCCGCCCGCCGGCATTGGGAGCCCGGTTGTACCACGGCGCGACTCCCGCAGGGGGAGAGGCGGCCACCGCGGCGCCTGGCGGCGGGCTCCAGAGACGGCAGTGCGCGGCGGACCGCAGGCCCTCACTGGACACTGACGCAACGCCAGGCGGCTCCGAGGCCGGAGGCGCCAATGGCTGGGGGGCGGCTCAGCTCCAGAGCCTGCCCCGGACACCCCCACATCCCGTGGTAGGAGCCGGGACCCAAACAAAGGCGGGCGGCGAATAAAAGGCGGCGGCGGCGCTGAGTGCTTGGGTTGCGCGCTGGGGACCAGAATCTGCACCAGGCTGTGCGCGGTCTGTGCTCTCTGGAGCGGAGTGGGGAACCCCGGCCTCCTGCAGCTCCGAAGAGCTTCTGCCTGAGACTCCCGCGAGGGGACAAGTCCTCACGGCGGGGTGGCCGCAGCCCCCAGCCCCTCCGGTGCGCCTCCTTCCCGCGCCCGCGGCTCAGCCAGCTCAGCTTGGCCAGCCGAGGTGAGTGCGACGGCCGCTGGGCGCCATCCGGGTCGGGGCTGGGGGGATGCATTCCTCGGAGGAAGGGGCAAGCCCTCCGCGCCGCCCCCACCCCGCCCTGCGCGGGGCTGTGTGTGAAGTTCTCTAGTTCTCCAGCCAGCCCTGGGTGCAGGCCTTGGCATCTCCGGGAAAGCCAGCTGGCGATGGGCAGAGCCCGGAGCTTGCCCCCGCCGCCGGGCCCCAGCTCCGCACCAACTCGTCCCGGGGCCGGAGCAGCTTCGTTCTGCCTGGGTCACTTTGATGTCCACAGTTGGCGAGGTTTCCGATCTCCGGGGAGGCTTCCGA
This sequence comes from Ursus maritimus, assembly GCF_017311325.1. Classification (NCBI taxonomy): domain Eukaryota; kingdom Metazoa; phylum Chordata; class Mammalia; order Carnivora; family Ursidae; genus Ursus; species Ursus maritimus. The sequence continues at coordinate 8,400,399 of NW_024425786.1, forward strand.
CCTCCAGCCCCCTGCTCGTCCTCGCGGGTGGATGACTGATTCCGTAAAAGTTGAGTGTCGGTCTAGAAGCCGCCCGGGATCCGGCTCTCGGCCGGGCTAGAGCGGAGGGACGAAAAGGTTAATGACCTCCTCTCCATCCACTCCCCACCTTAGCGCACTCCGTGCTTTCGGCCGGACATTTCCCGAGTCCTGGAAAGCAAATTAACCTGGCTGCAGGTCCAGTCGGGTGCGCGGGAGACCCGGCGGGCGATGGAAGCCGAGAGCGATAGGGTCCCCGGGCCCTGCCGAGACGAGAGTGAGGGTGGAGGTGGGCTGAGCGGGGGGGGGGGGGGGGGGGGGGGGGGGGGGGG
>NW_024425786.1:8400758-8416713 GCF_017311325.1 Ursus maritimus
GGGGGGGGGGGGGGGGGGGGGGGGGGGTAGCAGTGGCGGCGCTGAGGCTTGGGGTAAGATTCCTGGTGCAAGTGGCGCGGAGTCCCATGAGCCAACCCCGCCGCTGGGAGAACTTTTCCCAACTCCCCGGGGAGACCCGCAGCTGGACTGGGAGAGCGCCTCCAAGGGCAGACTTGGAGACTTCCTTTCCGAGGCCCCTGTCTGCTCCAGAGCTGGCACCAGATTCCTGCAGTCCCCCTGAAGCTGGGCGCAGGTGCCCTCCCGTCCACGCCCCGGGTCAGCACCGCGGACAGCGCCGCGAGCCGGCCTTGGAGATCCACAACCCCCGCGCACGCCCACGGACCCACTAGCCCACTCACGCAGACCCACAGACCACCTGCAAACAATCTCCACACAGACTCATAGTCCACTCATGCAAATATATATCCACTACAGTCCATACACAGAGGGACGATCCGTCCACTCACACGTGGACAAACTCAGGTCTTCCCACAAGCGCTAGCATCTGTGCGGCGTCTTCCTCCAGGTCCTGCTGTCTCCGGACATCTTACTAAGCCCCAGACTCCAGAGCTCCTCTCTGGATGCTCACAGGGATACCCAGTGATTCACGGAGTTGCTCAGGCTCCCCACACAACACACACACACAGAGACACACGCTTCCTTGGTGGGGGGAAAGAACACCCCCCAATGCAGACCTGAGCAGGAAGCCAGGCATCTGCCAAGTGGAAGGAAGAGGCTGTGGCCCAGTGGAAGCTGTGGGCAGAGGCCCGGCCTTACAGAATCTGGATTTTAGGCTCAGAGTCCATTTTGCTCAGCTCACCACCCCCATGCCTGCTCCCCTTCCTCAGACCCTACTCCAGACAAATCTCGTACAACCAGGGTACACACCCCTCTTTCTGCATCATTTTTTGCTTGCACTTTCTCTTTGTTTCCCTGCTCTGTTCTCCTCCCCCATGTATCTCCTCTCTTTCTCCCCCCCCCCCTCTCTCTCTCTCTCTCTCTATATATATATATATTTTTTTTTTTTGTCCTTCCCAGTTCCTCCTTCCCAGCTGCCTTCACTCTCTCACCAACTTTCCTTCAGCCTGGGTCTGACGCCATCAGTCTTCGCTCCAATATGGACACAGCTGACCCTTAGGGGGAGCCGACTCCATTCTCCAGGCAGATTCCATGCCCCCCACTCCCCTCTCTCTGAAAGTCTGACACCGCCCCCTCCCTGCCCATGGCCTCGGCAGCTTCCCGCCCCTCCCTGGGAACATGTCTAGGGCCAGATGCCCCAGAGCCCCAACAGTCTCTCCAAGGGGCCAGGATTCCTCTGTTCTGGAATCACAGCAAGCCCCCACCCCATGAGGATTTTGAAGGATCTGGTACCCATGTTCTGGCTTGCCGTTTGATACCTCTTCTGCTATTGCCCTTAAAATCCAAAACTGTGTTGGAAGAGGAAGAGTCCCAGTGTGATGTGGTGGAAAGAGCACTGGAGTGGAAGTAGGGAGACCTGCATTCTAGTCTCAGCTTGACCACAGTCTCCTAGTGTGTCCTTGGTCAAGTTATTTCCCTTCCCTGAGCCTCAGGCTTCCCAACTGTGCAAGAACAGGGTTGGCTGAAGTGACCTTCAAGGGTCCCTGTTTGGTCCTAATAATGTAGAATATTAACTCACTCTTGAGTGGGGGTGGGATTGAAAATCAGGGTTTTAATCTCAGAGGTTACAGTACCTTCCCCCCTGCTCTAAGTATCCACCACTGGTGAATTCATCCTGACCCTGAAAGAGGAATGTTCAGATGATTTCCTTTATAGGACCAGAGATGTCAAGTAATTTTGTTGAGGTCACATTGCTGAAGTGCATTCTCCATTGAGGCAGACATTGATTCTGCCTCAGTTCTGCTGGTGGATGCTTGGTGAATGAATGAATGAATGAATGAATGAATGAATGAATAGAAGAGTAGGAACTTCAACCTGGATCTTCTGACTCTCAGAGCCTTAGAATTATGATTTAAGCCCTTTTCTCTGACAGTTTAAACACACTTCTCTTGTCTCCTCATCTCCCCTTCACTCATCTGGTCATCCAAAGGCAGATGGAGTTGTCTGAGTTAAGGTCCTTCCTCCCTGAGTTAAGGTCAACTCTGGGCTGGTTGTAAATAACCACAGAGAAGGGACTCACTGAGCGCACCTTTAGAGGCCTGCCTGGTGGGTAGGGTCTTGGCAATCAGCCCCAAATCCTTAAGAACTGGACCAAGTCAGCTGTCCATGGGCAGCTGGCCAAGATCTGAGGCCCGAGGGAAGACAGTCACTGCTGCCATTTGACTGAGTGGCCACTTGTTACAGCCCCACGAGCTGAGTACTGCAAAACGCCTTTACAGATGAGCACAGTGAGATGCTGAAAGATGGGGTGGTTTCCCTAAGGGCAGTCTTCCAGGCCACTGTCAGTCATAAAAACAGGCACCCAAAAGTGGTGGTGGTGGTGGTGACAACAGTGGTTGATAATAACGTTATTGGTGTTGATAACGATCAGCCTCTTTGGTTTTTTCTCCCTCTTTGAAATTGTTTCCCCACCTGAACCTCTTCTACTCCTTCCCCCACTCAAATATGGAGAGACTGAGGGCTGGACCAGTGAGGCAGGGGTGTCTGATTGTTGGTGGGTCCTAGCTGAGAGAAAGCTTGTCATTTTAAATCCTCCTCCCCCTGCCCACCCACCCCCAACCAGAGCATGTCTCCTGCCAGAGGAGCTGGGAGCAGTGTCAAAGTCTGTCAAAACACCCTTTCAAGCTGGGTTCCAAATGCAAAGCCCAGGGAAAATAAATAAAGAGGGCAGTGTCGGCCCGAAATAGAAACATGCACCAACTCACAAATATGCATGTTTTCTGAAAGTCGCATTTCACGGGCAGACAGTGCAGCTCACACTCCAGCTGCTCGACAAAGGCCAGAGGCATGGATGCTGCCAGGATAGCCCAGGGAAGGTGGCAGAGCTTCCCCCAGCGAGCCAGCTCCCTGCCTGTCCACTGGGAGACCAGACGGCCACTCCTGCTCCTCACCAGCTGGAAGGCACATGGGTGGGTGGACGGCAATTAGCGTGCGTCTGTGTGGTCATCAAAGCTCTTTGGAAATGGGCACCATTCAAGGCTGATGACCTCAGGTCCTCTGCCTTCCAATGGGAACAGCAGGCTGGTAATAACAATGCTGACCATGATGCTGCCATTTGTTAAGTACCTACCAAGTATTTACATATACTATTTCACTCAACCTTGTAACTACCTCATGGAGTAGGGGTCATTATTCCCATTTAATACGCAGGAAAACCAAGGTTTGGAGAAGTGAAGAGGCTTGCCCAAGGCAATACACCTAGAAGAGGCCAAACTAGGGACAGATTTTTATCCAATAAACCTTAAGTCCCTATTTTGCCCAGTACTCCGCATTGTTTCTGGTATTCATCCATCCGTTCATTCATTGAATGAACAGTTTTTGTCGAGAAACCATTTAACATGATGATTTTCAAAAGAATGTGAATTCCTCCACTGGCCCCACCAAGGGTGAAGGGTGAAGGGCAGTGCTGTGGCCTGAGTTTAGCTCTAGCCATCTCTCAGGGACCAGGGGTGGGTACCTGAGGTTTCTGGGGTAGGACTGGGACTGGGGGCTTTGCCTCAACGTCTTGGACTCTGTCCCCAGCCATGGGAGCCCAAACCTGTCTGCTTGTGGGTGGGCTCAGGTGGGAACCCCCTGTGAAGCTTGGACTAGGAAAAATGATTTAACTCCATGAGACGTCAGGGCTTTAAGAGGCCTCTGCAGATGGGAAAGTGACTTCCGAGAGGGCGAGCTGCCCAGCCTCACACAGCAGCACATTGATGGCAGACCCTGAATGCCAGGGAGCCAGGCTGGTGAGTGTATGGGAAGCAAGCATCCAAAGGACCCCAGTGAAGGCGCTGAACCGAGGCAGGCAGTAAACATAATACTTCCTTTCCAAGCGCAGGGGTGAAATGCAGCTGGCTTTCACTGCATTTCACACCAAGTCCTCTCCTCTGCACCCTGCACCCCTACCTCAAGTCTGACCCTGCTGACCTGCCCACGTCCCCACCTCTGCCATCATCATAAACAGCAACACTAGCAAATACAGAACATTTGTCGTGTGCCAGGCACTGTGCTAAATGCTTTACACACATTAATTGATGTAATCCCCACAACAACCCAGAGGTAGGTGTACTTACTGCACTTCACAGCTGAAGGGACAGAGGCTAAGAGAGGTTGACTAACCTGCCCAAGGTCACACAGCTAGCCAGGAGGTAGGTGGAACCCACTGAGCCCCCGTTAGCAGGTTTATTCTGGAGGTAAGGAAGGGGGAAAATCTGGAACCAAAGCCAAGGGGAAGGAGGAGCTGCTGGGCAGCAGCAGGCTATTTATATTATACCTCCAGGTCTTGTCACGCTTGCCAGCATTTGTGCCAGGAGGAGCTGTGTCTCTGCCAAAACCTGGAAAGAAGAAGCCTGGTTCAGGGTCCTGGGACCATCCCCTGGGGGACTTTACTGAAGCATTGGGTCTGGGTATGTTTCTCCCTGAACTCGGAGGAGAACCCACCGGGCAGGCGGAACCCCTGGAGCATGCGCTTGATTGTGGCATCCTGCTTCCTTCCTTTGTCGTCCTTCTGAGGGAACTAGACTGGGAACCTGGGAAATTCAGAAACAGCCATCACATGGCAGATCTAGGGTCTTGCTGTACGCAGTGAACCTGACCATTGGACATGAGAAGTTGGTGGGGTCAATGAGAAGGAGCAGCTTGGATTCAGATGCCAGTGGGTGCCATCTAGGTCTTTTATAGGGGATGCTTCTTGGAACCAGGGAATGATGTCCTGGGAGACAGTGTCCAGAGGCTTAAACCTTCTCTACCAGAAAAAGTCTTCTCCCTAATCCCCCGTCCCACACATGTCAACTCAGGCAGGCCCATTGTGTGCCAGGTACTGGGTGCAGAGATGGAAAAGCCTGTCTTTGTCCTTGTAGGGCTCACCAGAGTCTCCCATTCCTGCCTAGCATCTCCTGCCTGAAGCAGAGGCGATGACTGAAAGCGATGGCTTCTCTAGGTCCCCTACCAGAAGTAGAAGAGGGACCCCAGTGTCCCTCAGACCCCGGTGGCTCAGAGGACATGATCCAAGCAAGCAGTCATTCTAGGGTCAGGAGAAAACCTTCCCACGGGTGGTGCCTGCAGCACACTTGGGTGCTCTTCCCAGCTTGATGTCCTGGTGGGAGATGGGGTATTGTAGGGAAGGCTCATGCCCACCCAACCATCTGCCCGAAGCATCTGACATACATACTGGCACCTGGACAATGTGTCCTTTGCCAAACCTTAATAGAGGAGACATGACTGCCAGCTGGCAGCCACTCCTATCATGGAGGAGAATGTGGTGATCTTCTTGTCTCTGGGTAAGGCAGCTTAAATGGGGCTGAGTTGGGCAAAGGGTTTGGCAAACTGGTGTTCCTGGGATGTTTGGGGAGGAGTGTCCCTCTCCCCCATCCTGGCCTTTGCACTGTGCTGGAGGATTTCTCGTGTCCTTGGCTGGGAGAGCTCTGCGAGGTGACCACTCCGGTGATGATGATTCTAATAATAGCTCACATGTTTGGAATGTTTACTACTTGCCAGGGACTGGGCTTAGAGCTTTATTGGTATTACGACTTCATCTTCATACCTTCCCTGGGAGGGCATCACTATTATTATTCCATTTTAAGGATCAGCAATGTGAAATGCAGAGAGACGAAGCAGCTTGCTGGTGAGGAGTGGAACGTGGGCAGGCTGGCCTCAGGTGCTGTAAGCACAGCCACCATATGATGACTGAGGCTCTGCTCTGGCCTTGATATTAACTTGATTTGGGTCTCTAAAGATTGCAACCAAAGTACCTTTGGTTCCTTCAGTAATCTGAGCAATTTGTACGTATGGGGCTGTGTCCTGGTTGACAGGGCGACCTGGATAGACCATTTGCTTCTTGACTGCCAAGCAGCCAAACAGATCATGTTTCAGATGTCCAGATGTGCACAACATCTGGCAGACTGGCAGAACTTATCTGGCTTTCCTCCAGATGTTTCCCCTTTTCATTCCACGTAGACACAGCTGGGACTTGGATCCCTCTGGACACGACTGCATGTGTGAAATCCCTGGATGAAAAGTATTTGCTGGCTTTAAAGCATCATCTTATGACTTCCCATAGGCAGGATGTTGGTTTTTGTTCCTCTCTGCTATCCAAGCCTGAGACACATTAGGCTAAGCTAGAGAGAAATCAGGCTTTGGAAAAGTGTCAGCAGCCAGAGGAGAAGACCTTGCCTTCCCTTCTTCAAGCAGAGAAGCTGGAAAGAAGCTGACTGGTGAAGAGCATGGCAGGTAGTAGGTGTTGCATGTTCCTTGCAAGAGTTCCTGACTTTCTGACCCAGTCTTCCAGAGACTTTGAGCAGATGGTTCCAGAGTAACAGAGCCAGGAATTCGTGATGAACAGGGACGTGTCAGCCAAGAGGCACTCTTGGGCATGAATGAGCTTAAGAATAGATCTGGGGTGGGAAGTTTCGTAGAGCCTTCTGGGGAAAAGGAGTTCCAGATAAAGGCAATTTAACAGAAAGTGTTTATTTTATGTTGTGAGCACCAATGAGTGAAAGAAGGAAGATAATGAATGACTGAATCAGGGAGTGAGTGAATGAATGGCAAGTGGCCTTTGACAGTCAGGTCCTGGATTTGACCGAGCCTGATCCCAAGTACTGACAAAGGGAAGGGACCTGTTCTTGTCCCCTGAAACACCATTCAGCTCAGAATCAGCTGAGAGAGTCTGAGTCCTTGAAACTTGCCCTCTCACTGCACACCGTCCCCCCCCCCACCCATTCTGCTGGACCCTCTGGTCACAGGACCCCTCTGGCTCTGGCCATGGCAGGGATTAGAACCAGGGGGCTGCAAAGCTGATGGAGGTGGCAGCCCCAGCACCTTCACAAATCTGCAACGCTCTTCACCTTCCCAGCTGCTCCCCAAGCCCTAAGCTGCCCCATTTTCTCTCTTGTCACACTTCTGTGTCCTGGCCCTTTGAGGATTCCAGATGACAACTGGGTGGTGATCTGAAAGCTCATTGAGTCCAGCATTCCCATTTGACAAAGGGCAAACTGAAGACCCGGGAAGGAAGACTAGCCCGAGATCACAAGCAGATAGGAGACAGAGCCTCATTATTGTGGCAGGATTTGGGGAGAGTTGCCACTGACTTAGGATAACACTGCACCTTTGAACAGAGTGGGGAGGGGGGCAAAGAGGGACTGAGATTCTCGAGCCCAGGTAACTTTACTGGGGTCTCTCCTGGCCTCTGGGGCTGGGAGCAGCAGTTAGTTCCTGGGGCCCTGAATCTCCCAACCCTTTTATGGGAAAGGCAGCAGAGTTGAGGAGGGATGATACATGGAGATCTGCTCTTCATCCCAGGCCCTCTGCTCTGACTGCTCAGCTCCGACCCTCAATTCCTTCTTTGTAGGTAGCTGCACCTTCACGGAGTGTGGGCTGAGGCTAAGAGCCAGTGTCAGACTCCCCACTCTGTCAGGGGCCTCTGTGCTGGCCTCATGTGCGTGGGGGTACCGGGTACCCCTCCTAGACTGACCGCTCAACCCCCCACTATAGGCACCAGAGCTGTCCATCATCAGTGTAACCAGGAAGCCCTTCCCCGGGGCCACTGACCTGTGCGGGAGCTGTGAGTGCCTTTCCACTAGACACTCAAGTTGATGAACTTGCTTGTTAGTCCCTGATGCTTCTCTCCTCCCTTCCCTGGGGCCAGAGCTGTGCCTAGACTGTGGCCAGAAAACTCGGGACAGACACTGAGAGAGACAGGGAGAGAGCAAGAAGGAGCTCACATGTGTGCACACCAGTGGGGATCGGAAAGGCTGACTCCACATCTCAGAGAGTTTTCAAACCATGTAAGACTCAAATAAAATCAAATATAGTGAGAAGAGTATCAAAGCTTATCAGGAATCTGGTTCAAATAAATCCCTTTACTTCTTTTAGCCTCCGTTTTGTTGTTTGAAAATTAGAAATAATTCCTAAGACTTGGAAACCCATATGAAAATGATCTACAAGCTGTAAGTTGCTGCAGAGACGCAAGATCGTTCGGTCCTCCAGGATGGGAGGGGCAGGGAGAGCGGTGGCTCTGGCCTGGGAATACAAGGGCCTGGGGACACAAGGGCCCAAGCAGCCTCTGGCATCTCCTTGCTTCACTTCTTTCATCTGGCACTGACCTCCTTGGCTCTCCACAAGCCCCGGCAGCAGGGGCTGGGAGAGCCCTGAGGGTTCAGAGGGGACATTTACCCTGAGGTTTCTCCCCTTTTTTTTGGGCAATCAGGCTGAGGTCCAGCCTTCCTAGAGCTCCATCCCAAACCAGTCATGGTGGCCTCTCTGTGGGTTTGAGCACACATTATGTGCTTTGTATCTTTCAGCTTCCAGTTTACCCCCACGCTTGTCTTTTGTGGTGTGGGGCTGAGAAGGGTCTGGCAATGTCCCTAGACCCACAGATGTAGTCTGGGTGTGCTGGGGGGAGGGGAGGGATAGATTCTCCAAAGCTGCCCCCGGAGCTAAGAACTGACGGGCTGCCTGCTGTGTCCCAGCGAAGCTGATGGCACACAGCACACCCTGCTTAGCTCATGTCACAGCAGGACCCTCCCTGCATGGCCCTGGGCCCCCAGTTATACAATAGCTTCCCAATGGGATGAAAGGGAGCCCTCTCTCTGTCCTTTGTTTCCCTGTCTTGGGCAGATGCTGAGAATCCAAAGTGGGAGGGTTTGAGAGCATCTCTCCCCAGATGGGGGACCACCGTTCAGGGGTATTAAGCGATTTGCTCTGAGTCACACAGCAGGCCAGTGGCAGGGGGCGTCCCTACTCCCAGAGCCCGGGGCTGCTTTTACTGCCCCAGATGGGCATCCCCTGCTCCTTCCTTGTCCCTGAGCTTTGAGCTGCAGGGAGACCTGGCTGGAGCCAGAGATGGTAGGGGAATTGTTTTACATATTTGTTAATCAGATCTCAGAGAGAGAGAGAGAAATGGACCCCAAGTTCATCATCCACGAAGGAATCCAATTTGGCTTTTATGGCCATGGTTATTGGTCGTATTTTGTGGGGATCTTTTTATTTTTTTTATTAACCCAGCAGTCTGGGGGCTGGGGAGCTGACTGGCTACCGAGCCCAGGTGGTCCTCCGGGCTCACACTGAAGTCCAGACAGCGGCCAGGACTTGGGACTGGGGGTGGGGAAGAGATGGTGGGAGGGAGACGGGTTGGCCAAGGCATGTAGTCAGGGTTTTCAGGAACCTTCTGACCCTTCACGCAAGGGGCGCCTGGGGACTGGCTGTATTTTATGGGCTCTGTAAGTGTTACTGGTTTTACTAAGCTTTCATTGCCTTTTCTTCAGAGATGCCGAGGCTGCTTGGAGGCTGCAGGAGCCAGGACTGATGGTTCTGGGCTGTGAGGCCTGAGTTCCTAGGTGGCAAGAGGTGGGGGTGGGGGGTGGGGGGCAAGAGTGAGTCAGTCTGGGTGGAATTCCTCCTGTCAGTAGAGCACAGAGGCTAAATTGATAGGCTCTGACATTGGCCTGCAGAGGCCCGGACCCCAGGCCCCCACCCCTGCACACTGCCTCATAGAGCTGAGACTGGATCAGAGATGGCATAAATAAGTGAAGTGGCCAGCACTGGGCACGTGGCAGTGCTTGGTAGATGCAAAGCTCCCTGCCTGAGCCCTTCGTACAGCTTCTGCCAGACAGTAAGCCCTTGGCCTTCTGTTTTCTTTCACTGCTCGTTGAAGAGCTGGTTGGCAGATCTGGGCAGCCTGTTTGTGTCCCTCTCTCTGAACATAAAGTCCTGGCCCAGATGCCATCATTTCTTCCCTCCCCACGGCTGGAGGAAGAGGCGCTTGGAGGAGTGAGCCCTGGCCGGAGATCCAGGAGCCTGAGTCTATCCTCTGGACCAGGGGTGTGGTGAGCCTGCAGAGAGGCAAGTGTGAGCCCCAGGGTGGGGAAACACCAACGGCTAGGCCACCTGCTGGAAAAAGTCCCTGGGGACTGGGGAGGGTGACCAGGGCAGCAGGGTCTTTCAAAGAAAGCCAGGGTTCAAACCCAGGTTTATCCGACTGCAAAATCCATGCTTAGTTAGCTCCCCACTGCCACCCCCCAAAATCAGGCCCTGGTGCTCTCAGTACCCCACATCCTTCTTAATGTTGGGGGGATGAATTCTGTCCCCCTGAGCCCACTAGAAAGAACACAGAACGGGAGAGGGTGGCCGTGCTCTTGTGACCATTAATACTGGATTCCTCTGGTGCTGGCTGGGACGTTTCCCCGGGTGATATATTGACCAGAGCAAAGCTTGTTTGCCGGATATATATTGAGCTGTTGGGCTTATGAGTCAGTGCCCAGTTTCCTCACCAGCTGTCAACCCAGGGAGGCCAGCTGTCCTTCACAAGCTCCATCTCCGCAGTCTACCCTGCTCTGGGAAATGACGGGCTAGACAGCCTCACCGCAGAGCCCCTGCCGACTCTCTCTCCCACCCTCCCGGTTCCCGATAGATAGGTGCAGCTTTTCTTTGTGGGAAGTGGTCCTGTGCGTCCCTCTGAACTTCCTGCCCTCTGCTGGCACATCTAGCTAATGAGGCTGGTGTTCATTGGGGGGCAGGAGGTCTGAAGGGGCATAGGTGCAGGTGCTTGCTTCTGCAACAGTTGCAAAGACAGGTTTCCCCGGGGCTGGGGCTGGGGCAGGGAGGATGGGGCTGAGAGATTTAAGGACGTCTTGCTGAGGGAAGGGCTCAGATAGCCTTAAACACGTCCCTCCCTCTACAGATTTGGAGGGCATTCCCTGGCTCTTTAGCCATTTTCATTTGAGATGCTCGGTAAGCCTTGGGGCTTTTTGAGAGAAGACTCTAGGAGACACCCAAGATTTAGCTGCTAGGATGGGGCTCCCTGCCTCACCCCCACTTTTGCTCTGGGGAAATTGTATTAGAAAGAAAGAGAACCAATAGGATATAGATAGCTAGGTGGTTGGATGGATAGATAGATAGATAGATAGATAGATAGATAGATAGATAGATAGATTAAGATAGATAAAGATAGATAAGATGATAGATAGATAGATAGATAGATAGATAGATAGATAGATAGATAAAATAATTGGCTCACATAAGTATGGAGACTAAGAGGTCCCACGGTCTGCAGTTAGCAAGCTGGAGACCCAGGAGAGACGATGGTATAAATTGCTGCCCAAAATCCAGCAGGCTTGAGACCCAGGAAGAGCTGATGTTTTAGGCCGAGTCTGAGGGCTGGAGAAGACCAATGCTCCAGCTCCAGCAGCCTTCAGAAGTTCCCTCTTACTCAGCCTTTTTAGTCTCTTCAGATCTTCAACTGATTGGATGAGGCCCACATTAGGGAGGGCCTTCTGCTTTACTCAGTCTCCACACCCACACATTGGTCCAATGTCTGGGCACCGCATGGCCCGGCCACATAAAGTTAACCATCAACCCATGTTCCCATCAAAGGGAAGACCAGGCTTCTGAGATTGGTGAGGACATCCTTTAAGTCATGCCTTGAGCTGTCATGTACCAGAAGCAGAATTGACGACCCCTGAGTGATTTTGGGTCTTGTGGGGCTGGTGTAGGCTTGCTAAAGAGCCGTAGGTTTCCTCTATGGGTATTGACATCTCAGCTCTCAAGGAACTTAAGGGCTACCTGGAATGGAGAAAACATCGTGGACTTCAGAATCCGAAGACCTGAGGTTCAAACTCTAGTTTCAACCATTACTAGCTGTGTGACCACAGGGGAGTCACTTAACCTCTCTGTTTCTCATGCTGTCAAATGGGGATGCTTGTAATACCTCCCTTGCAGGGCTGATGCGAGTATGAGAGAGGGTGGATAGAGCTCCTGCACATGGTAGTCACGCAGCTGATTGTTAGGCTATGATTATCTTGATGGGTGCCAGTTTCTGCATTGAGCCGGTTGGGCTCTCGGTTTCACCCCATCTGTGTGATTCGGCCTCAGTTTCACCACCATGTCTCTAATACTTCTGCAGCCTCCTGGCCCGAGATGGAGTGCCCTGGTGTCGGAGAAGGGCTTGGGATTCAGGATGGCAGGCACACAGCAGGGGCGTCGGGAGGATGACAGGCTCTCAGAAGATGGGGCATTAAGACTTAGGACATCACTGCCCAGGAGGGACCTGCTGTCCTCCCTTCTCTGCCTCAGATGAGCTGAATTCACCAAAGAACCAGACCCAGAATCAGGAAGCAGAAAAAGACATAATGTCCCCAATCTAGCGTCAGGTGAAAATGGGACTGTTCAGCTCAAACTATCTCATTTTGAACTTGCGCCCAAATCTCTCAGCCGAAGGGTAGGAGAATCAAAGACCCCGAGATGTTTCCAAGGACCAGCGCTGCACCAGGGAGGCAAAACACCCCGAGACAGGAAGAAAAAGCTGATTAGCTCCTAATTGCCGTTAAATTATATATACATATACGTATTTTAAGTTGAATCTGCATGTCTAATGTGATCTTTTTTATTACATTTTAATAGTCTGGCTGGGATAAGGGAATGAAGAAGGAAGGTTTCTGTCACCCGTCGCGGGGAGGAGGGAAGTTGTAACCAGGGCTGCAGGCAGCCTCTGGCGTGGAGCCACATCCCTGGGAGCCACTCTGCAGGAGAGCAAGGAGGGGGCTGGGGATGTCTTTGAGGCAACATCGCCTCCCCCCAAAGTCCCATTCTGTCCAGGTGGGGCAGTCCATCTGGCCTGGGACTTGAAGAATGTTTCTTTCCCTAGACCTTAAAAATAGCTTCCCCATTTGGCTCTTTGGGTGCACATGCCTGGTCGTTCCCCAGGACTGCCGACCCCCCCCCCACCAGCCACCCAGAATCCGGTGATGGAGCAGACTGAACACTCCAAGCCGAGAGTCCTGGCTCTGCCACTGAAATAAGACCTCGGGTAAGTCCCTTCTTTTCTGTGGGTCTCAGTTTCCCTAGCTGGAGGATGAAGGAGTTGGACTGGCTGTGCTCTGTTGTCCCTTCTGGGCTCGGTGAGCCATGATCTATTCCCTGTTCATTTTAAAGGCCCCTCTGTTCATCTCAGGGGAGCAGGAGATTTCCATACTCGCTCACTCATCGGGCATTTGCCAGGTCCTTCTGCTGTCTAACCAGGGTCTCTCCTGCTGCAACTCGGTCACCCCTCCTCATTTTCTCTCCTTGGCGGACAGAACCCTCCTCCCAGGCCGATTATAGTAACTCCTCAAAGAGTTGAAGGCTGTTAGCAAAATCCCTTCCACACACATACACACACGTTCTATTTTTAAATAACAGTTATTTCTCACTCTAAAAGTAAGGCTGCACCTGATCACTGCAGAAAAATTGGAAATAGACAAGAATAAAAGAGAAAATAAAAATCACCCATAATCCTCCCAGACTGAGATAACCACTGTAAATGAGTTTGTTTGTTTTTTTTAATGCATATACACGTGGAATTTTTTTTCTGTTATAACATTGAGATTATGTTTCAAATGTGGCTTGGGTTGCCCCATGCCTGGCCCTTACAACTGGGCCAGGTTCTTCCTTCCCAGGCCCTGAGGGTCTACCATTCCCTTGCAGGCAGCTGCCCCACTCACTTCTCCCAAGAGAAGGGAAGAGAGCTTGTTTTGTGGATGTATGTCCACTTTGGTTCATGGGCTCCTGGGAGGCCCGGAGTTTAATTCTGGCCACCTCTGAGTGTGTGTGTGTGTGTGTGTGTGTGTGTGTGTGTGTGTCTGTGTGTGTGACAGAGACAGAGCGGGCAAGAGAGAGGATGTTAGTTACTGAGCAGAAGCACCCCCGAGGGCCCACCCTGATGGGAGACCATAAAGGCACGATGGAAGTCGGCTCATGACGGGCACTGTGGGGCTGTCCTTAGCTCCTTTCCACGGAGCAGCTGGAGCTCCTTGCGAAGCTAATCAATTCCCATCATTTGAGAAAGGAAAATAAATGTGCAGTTTGCTGCCGGCCCTGTGGAAGGGCCTGAGGAGGTGGTTACCCACTGAGGCGTTGCTGTCAGCCCCCAACTGCCAGCTGGGCCTCCCTGGGTTTGGGGACGGTCTCTCAGATCTCACCCACCCTTTTTGGCCTGCAGACTAGGGCTCCTCTGCAATTTGCAGAGATGTCACCACTGGAAGGATCTGGGTCTTCACCATCCCCATGCCAGATGGGTGAGACAGGGCCCCACGAAGGGAGGGACATGCCCAGGGCCACACAGAAAGTTGGTGGCTGAGCCAGACGTGCAGCCAACACCAATCTGGTGTCATTGCCCACATGGCAGCTTTTCTTTTCAGGGGTGGACTGAGAAGGTGGGCACCTGTGGGAGGGGGCACGATAGACAACTCATCGAGTCCACTTCTAGCTGGTCTGTTTCATCCTCTTCAAGATCCTTCCCCACTCCCTCCCCAGGCAGCAGTAACCACACTCTTGGCCATATGTTTGTACTGTTTGGTGACTATCCTCTGTCCAAGGGGATGTTCTACCTAACACCTAACTCAGATTCTACAGAGATTTCTTTGCCTTCCTTCATTCAACAATATCTGCTAAGCACTGATCACCACCCCACACCCCCCACCGAGTACTTTAGGCCACATGGAACCCAGCAGGGAACGTAACAGCAAAGTCGCTGCTCTCTTGGAGTTCATGTCCACCCAGCTGTGGGGCTCTCACCGGGAGGCAGAAAGGCTGTGCCCAATTTTCTGGTCACTTAAATCCAGCAAATGTTGTCTGCAGGGCATGGAGTCACACATAGGGGACAGGGCTCCACTGCAATTGTCCCAGTTACTGTTACTATGTCAGCAATCATCCCCAAGCTTGGTGATGTATGACAATCAATGCATTATGCTCATGGACTCTGCGGGTCAGGACAGGGTACGAGAGAGGGTGGCTTAGCTCTCCTCCACGGTACCTGGGTCTCAGCTGGGAAGACTTGAAGGCTTGGGTTACTCCTTGACCAGAGCTGTCTTTACCCATGTATCTGGTGGTTGATGCTGTCAGCAGGAGCTCCTACGTGTGGTCTCTCTGCCTGGGCTCGTCTGGGCTTCCTCCCAGCATGGCAGCTGGGTTCCAAGGACAAAGTGTCCCAAGAGAGCCCGGGGGGAAGCTGCCTCTCCCTTTGCCTCAGAAGTCTCAGAGCATCACCTCTGCTGTGGTCTCAACACCACCACAAGGGGAAGGAATGCAGACATTACTTCTGGATGGGAGAAGTCTCAGTCATATCATGAGAAAAGCGCTTGAAATGAGAGAGATGGCTGTGATCATCTGTGGCAGATGCAATGGGCCACGTGGGTCTTGCAGGAGTTCAGAGCCTTTGGGGAGAAGGAGAGTATAACAGAACATTAGCAGTCATTTCCCAGGCACTGTGGTCAGCCTGCTGTGTACGTCATCCAGCCATCTCTGTGAGGAGTACTGTTAGCCCCATTTTGCAGATGGGAATACTGAGGCTCAGGAAGGCTACCCTGCTTGCCCTAAGTCATACAGCTGAGATCGGTACCCAGGTCTGTCTGCTTCCAAAGCCATAGTTTTTAACATTCTGCCTCTCCCTCCTTCTCCCTAAGTAATTTTTACCCCCAAAGGGTTGTGAGAAGCTTACACAGGCAGCTGAGGGCTTCAAATCTGGGAAGGCTTCTTGTCAGAGGTGACACTTGAGCAAGACCTTGAAAGATGCCTTAGACTTGGACACCTGGGGAAGGGAGTGGCATTCCTGGTGAAATAGCAGTGGGTTACAGGATCCCCCAAATCACTCAGGGAGTGTGGCTGTGACGCAGAATCCTGGCCTTGGACCCCCAACACACACACACACATCAACATATTGTAAACTGTATACCCCAAAAGGCTGAGGACAGGGTGGATGGACCCCAGAAAAGAAGCAAAAGTGGCCCCAGTCCCTCCATCATACGCCATCAGCATCCTCCTTCCAAGGGTGGGAGTGGGGTCGAGCTCCCACCTGCCCCTCCTC
>NW_024425786.1:8416723-8588632 GCF_017311325.1 Ursus maritimus
CAAAGTCGCTGCTCTCTTGGAGTTCATGTCCACCCAGCTGTGGGGCTCTCACCGGGAGGCAGAAAGGCTGTGCCCAATTTTCTGGTCACTTAAATCCAGCAAATGTTGTCTGCAGGGCATGGAGTCACACATAGGGGACAGGGCTCCACTGCAATTGTCCCAGTTACTGTTACTATGTCAGCAATCATCCCCAAGCTTGGTGATGTATGACAATCAATGCATTATGCTCATGGACTCTGCGGGTCAGGACAGGGTACGAGAGAGGGTGGCTTAGCTCTCCTCCACGGTACCTGGGTCTCAGCTGGGAAGACTTGAAGGCTTGGGTTACTCCTTGACCAGAGCTGTCTTTACCCATGTATCTGGTGGTTGATGCTGTCAGCAGGAGCTCCTACGTGTGGTCTCTCTGCCTGGGCTCGTCTGGGCTTCCTCCCAGCATGGCAGCTGGGTTCCAAGGACAAAGTGTCCCAAGAGAGCCCGGGGGGAAGCTGCCTCTCCCTTTGCCTCAGAAGTCTCAGAGCATCACCTCTGCTGTGGTCTCAACACCACCACAAGGGGAAGGAATGCAGACATTACTTCTGGATGGGAGAAGTCTCAGTCATATCATGAGAAAAGCGCTTGAAATGAGAGAGATGGCTGTGATCATCTGTGGCAGATGCAATGGGCCACGTGGGTCTTGCAGGAGTTCAGAGCCTTTGGGGAGAAGGAGAGTATAACAGAACATTAGCAGTCATTTCCCAGGCACTGTGGTCAGCCTGCTGTGTACGTCATCCAGCCATCTCTGTGAGGAGTACTGTTAGCCCCATTTTGCAGATGGGAATACTGAGGCTCAGGAAGGCTACCCTGCTTGCCCTAAGTCATACAGCTGAGATCGGTACCCAGGTCTGTCTGCTTCCAAAGCCATAGTTTTTAACATTCTGCCTCTCCCTCCTTCTCCCTAAGTAATTTTTACCCCCAAAGGGTTGTGAGAAGCTTACACAGGCAGCTGAGGGCTTCAAATCTGGGAAGGCTTCTTGTCAGAGGTGACACTTGAGCAAGACCTTGAAAGATGCCTTAGACTTGGACACCTGGGGAAGGGAGTGGCATTCCTGGTGAAATAGCAGTGGGTTACAGGATCCCCCAAATCACTCAGGGAGTGTGGCTGTGACGCAGAATCCTGGCCTTGGACCCCCAACACACACACACACATCAACATATTGTAAACTGTATACCCCAAAAGGCTGAGGACAGGGTGGATGGACCCCAGAAAAGAAGCAAAAGTGGCCCCAGTCCCTCCATCATACGCCATCAGCATCCTCCTTCCAATGGTTCTGCTAATACAAACTGGGCCCCGGAGCAGATAGCATTCCTTCCGCAGACTTGCTTTAGGGCATGGCAAATGCAAAGTTTGATTATCTCATCATAGGAATCTTGCATATTACCAGGAGCAGTTCCCACCCCTTCTAGGCCTTTCTCCCTTTCAAGTCTTCTGCTTTGCTCTCCTCCTCTCCTACCCACCCTTGTCCCACTCTGTTTCTCTCTCTCTTTGTTTCCCTATTTGCATCTCTGTCTGCCCACCCCCACCCAATTCCACTCTCCTCTCTGTCTCCTCTTTCCAACTGTCTCTGTCTCTCCTCTCTCCCATTTCCTGTCTCTCTGTCTCTGCTTCCCTCCTTCCCCTCACCCTCTCTTCCTCACTTTCTTTGGGCTGTTGGCAGCCCCCTCTCTTCCTGGACAGACCGCCTAATTGAAATGGAGCACTCTAGAGAATGTTAATAGGAAAGGCAGCATTAATTAGCCAGCTCTGGCGTAATTAGCTTCCTCTTCTCAATGCCTGGCGTCTAACTGGATAATGAGTCTCTCTCCGTCCAAACAGAGGACAGGAGGGACAAGGGGGACAGGCCATGCCCGGGGATGCTGGAAGGCCTCCTGCCTTCGGGCCACCCTGCTGGAGTCCTCAGGCTGCCCAGCCTGCCCTCTCCTGCCAGGCCCTCCTGCTGCTTGTGCCCAAGTCTTGGGGAGACAGTTGCCTGGCCCCTGCTCATGCCCAAAGGTTTGACGTTGCTGGAGCTGCATGTTAAGTGGTCCGAGTCTGACAAACAGTGGCTGCAGCTGCAGCGTCCCAAAGAGGGGGTGGGGAGCTATTGAGAGTTCTTGAGGAGAGCCATGACAGGCATCTCGCTCTGGCACAGCCCCATGGGCAATGGATGAGCACACGACAGCACCCCCAAGGGGAGCAAAGAAATCTGTTTATGTGAGAGATAATAACTAATCTACTACACAGACTACAGTCTGCTTCCACCCTTGACCCTCCTTGTGATTGTGTGAAGCAAGAATGGCCACCTCTATTTTACAGACAAAGATTCTGAGGTTCAGAGAGGTTTCCCACCTTGCCAGTGTTCATGCTACCAGGACCCAAACTCGGGTCCATCTGATTCCAAAGATCACGTTCCTTCCCTTCAACCCTGATACTTGTGCAAGGTACTTCAGAGTCGCTGATTAAATAAAAGTGATTATAGTGGAGTAACACCTCACGTTGGCCTTGAGCTCTAAAATCAGAACATGAAGCAAAAGTTGGGAAATCATGTGTAGTCAAGTTCCCCTCTAGTAGCCCTTACGTAGGGAAGAATGTCTCCTCTGTTTGCAACTGGGCTGTGACTTTCCCTTTTCTGTGGCCTTGAAAGCCAAGATCTAGTTGGGGGAGGTGATGGACAAATAACATATTTTTTCTTTCTCTTTCGTGTATGAGTGATCAAATTCAGTTGAGTTAAATGCCTGCTCCATGCAATGCCATCGTAGTATTTGTGGACGGGGTTGATACCCAGGGCAGGGCAACTGCAGCCCCAGGGCACCATCCTCTCTCTCTCTCCAGCCCGCTGACCCTCTCCCTCTCCTGTAGGCTATGGACTCGGAGGATGACCCCTTGCTGCAGGATGTGTGGCTAGAGGAGGAGCAGGAAGAGGAGGAGGAGGCAACGGGTGAGGCCTTTAGGAGGGCCCAGAAGCCAGGGCCTCAAGCTGGGGAAGGAGGGCAGTGTTGCTGGCGGCGTTGGACCTTGCCTTCCCGGCCCCCCGCTTCGGGCTTCTGGAGTACCCTGGGCTGGGCTTTCACAAACCCGTGCTGTGCGGGGCTGGTGCTCTTCCTGGGCTGCAGCATCCCCATGGCCCTGTCGGCCTTCATGTTTCTCTACTACCCGCCGCTGGACATTGACATCTCCTACAACGCCTTTGAGATCCGCAACCACGAGGCCTCCCAGCGCTTTGATGCCCTCGCGCTGGCGCTCAAGTCCCAGTTTGGGTCCTGGGGGCGCAACCGGCGCGACTTGGCCGACTTCACCTCTGAGACGCTCCAGCGCCTTATCTCAGAGCAGTTGCAGCAGCTGCATCTGGGCAACCGCTCCCGGCCTGTCAACAGGATCCCACGGGCGGTCCTTAAGGCCCCAATGCATGGCCCAGGCCTATCTCCCGACACTTTTGCGGACCAGAAACCAGGAGCCAATCGGAGTGGGCGTCTTCGGCGCGAGGCCCCACCCCCGGCGGATCTGGCAGCCAACCAGAGTGAAGGCCCAATAAACCAGAGGCTCAAGAAGAATGGGCGGTGCCAACCCAGCGCCCCACCCCCTGCTGTGGCTGCAGCCAATCAGAGCCGAGCCCGCCGAGGTGCCTCGCGCTGGGACTACTCCCGGTCCTATGTTAGCGCCAACACCCAGACACATGCGCACTGGCGCATCGAGCTCATTTTCCTGGCCCGCGGCGACGCAGAGCGCAACATTTTCACCAGTGAGCGGCTCCTCACGATCCACGAGATTGAGCGCAAGATCATGGACCACCCAGGCTTCCGGGAGTTCTGCTGGAAGCCCCATGAGGTGCTCAAGGACCTTCCACTAGGGTCCTACTCCTACTGCTCCCCCCCCAGCTCGCTCATGACCTACTTTTTCCCCACTGAGAGAGGCGGCAAGATCTACTATGATGGCATGGGCCAGGACCTGGCTGACATCCGGGGTGAGCAGACCTGTGTGTGGCCCGGGGTGAGGCCGGGTGGGTAGGGAGGGGCTTGTAAGAGATGGGGCCCCTGGGTGGGTGGGGCTTGTAAGGGGCAGGGCCTCGATGAGGCTGGGGGTTGGGTCTTCTGGGGTTGAGACAAGGTACTTTAGAGGCCCATAGGAAACCTGGCCTTGGATTCACACCTGAAGGAGGATGGGGTGGGACTCAGCTGTGGGGCGGAGTCAGGCTGCAGCTGACTGCTGGGTGTGACCTGAAGGTGATAGGTCCAAGGGCTGGGAGCAGGGTTGGGTGTGAGATGGGATCTGAGGGAGGCAAGGAAGGAGGTTTGGGCACACATCGCGGTTGAGGGAAATTGGGAGTTAGAGAAAGCATGGGCTGGGGCTTGGGCATGAGGTTGGTTAGAGGGAAGCCCGGGTGTGGTGACAGAAAACTGGGCATCTAATCAGGGGGAGATAGGGGGAGAGACTGGGGTTGAAGGAAGACCAAGGTGGGGTAAGTGCAAGGTCATTTAGGGATGAGACTTGAAGGGGGCTAGAGAATGGTTGCGGGTCTTGGGGGCTTAGGTGTACCTTTTAAGGGACACGTGGACAGGGTTCTGGGCAGATGGAGGGGGACTGAAATGGGAAGGTGGAGTTCTAAGACTGCAAAGATTGAGACTTGGAATTAGGTGAAGTTCACATGCCAATAAAATGTGAATTTATTGGGGCCTGCCTGAGCAGGTCTAGGGGGCTGTTGCTTTTGGGCAACCCTCTCTCTGTCCCATTAGGGACAGTTGGAGACAGCCTGAGGGGGAGTTTCTTACCCCCTTAGAAAGGAGTCAGATGGCAAGCGAGGGCAGGGTGACACTGATGGAGGGGTTGGGGGGACTTGACCCTCTGAGCTCCTTGGGCCCCCACCCCTGCCCCTGCAGGCTCCCTAGAGCTGGCCATGACTCACCCCGAATTCTACTGGTATGTGGACGAGGGCCTCTCCGCAGAAAACCTCAAGAGCTCCCTCCTGCGCAGCGAGATCCTGTTTGGAGCACCCCTGCCCAACTACTACTCGGTGGATGATCGCTGGGAGGAGCAGCGGGCCAAGTTTCAGAGCTTTGTGGTCACCTACGTGGCCATGCTGGCCAAGCAGTCTACTAGGTAGGAGGTCCAGCTGCACCCAGCGTGTAGTTTGCCCTTGTGTATACCAGGAAAGGGCTGTGTTAGGGCAAGAAACTCTCTTCCAGGTGCTTCTTTCTCCTAAACCCCAGATCACCTGCCCTGAACCATCTCCCTGGGAAGTCTTTCTACCTGAATCAGGGGCAGAGCCAGTACATCCTCACTGTCACTCTGACAGCTGAAACACTGGTTTTCTTGATCAGTGCTAATGGGTAGAGAACATGACAGCTTTGGCGAAGGCAGGAAATCCCACACCTCTTGCCCCTGGGTGTGTGGTGTATTGCTTTCCTCCTGAGGTGGTGCTAGAAGGCTTTCTGGAAAGAGTATTGACCAAGGAGTATTGGCCCCTCTGCCTCTACTACCCAGGGAGATAGTTGGCAAGTCACTCTTCTTCTCTAGGCTGCAGTTTCCCTACTTGTAAAGTGGGGATGGTGAATCCTGATACCCTTCTGGAGGCATTAGGAGTGGATGAGCCAAGAGATGTGAAGGTAATCTGAGGCAGTGGGTGCTTTGGTTGTACTGGAAACCTTAGGATATGTGTCTAAGAATATAACTAGGCCCTCCCTCACCCAAAAAAGGCATTAAATAGTTCATCTGTCAGTCCTGATGGACAATAACTGGAATGCTTCTCAGTCCTCTGCCCTGACAGGCCAGCCCCAGACACAGGAGGAATCATTTTGCCTGAAATGCCCTTGTTCCTTCCATTACTCATCCATTACATTGAGCAACTACATTGTGCAACTACTGTGAAAATCAGAGCTAACATTCATGTGGCACAGAGCATGTAGAAGCCCCTTATACACATTATCTCATTTAATCTTCACACTGACCCAATGAGGTAGGTGCTATTATGATTATCTCCATTTTACATTGAGGAAATTGAGGCACAGCACAATTAAAGAAGTTGTCCAAAATGATAAAGCCATAAGTGGTGGAATGGCATTAAAATCCAGGCTTTCTGGGGCACCTGGGCTGCTCAGTCAGTTAAGCATCTGACTCTTGATTTTGGCTCAGGTCATGATCTCAGGGTCCTGAGACCGAGCCCCACGTTGGGCTCCGCACAGGGTGTGGAGCCTGCTTAAGATTCTCTCCCTCTGCCCCTCCCCACTTGTGCACATGCTCTGTCTCTCAAAAAAAAAAAAATCCAGGCTTTCTAATCTGGACCCCTTATCCTTTGTGCTTTTATGCCAGTCGCTGCACTAGGAGCCTTCTCCCAGCCATGCTTCTTTGCCAAGGAAACTTCTGTTCATCCACTAAGATCCAGCCTGGGCAGTTTCTCCCTGAAGCTGGATCAAAAGCCCACTCTGCCCCCTTCCACTGTGCCCTTCCTTCTCCCTAAATGAGGCAGGGAAAAGCATACGTTGAGTTAGATATACCTGGGGTCGCATACCAGGGACTCCACTTAGTTGTGGGAGTTTCAGTGGGCTCCTTCATTCTCTCAGCTACAGTTCCATCATAGCCCTTGGCAGTCTGTATTTTAGTTGTTTAATTCCTTGTCACTCAAAGGGCAGTCCTCAGATCAGCCGCATCAGCATCACCTGGGGGCTTGTTATAAATGCAGAATCTCAAGGCCTTTCCTTGACCTGAAGGATTCCCAGGTGACTTGTTTGCACTTTAAAGTTTGAGGAAGTCTAGTTTCACTATGTTTCAGTAGAGTGTGAGTCTGTTGTGGCCCGGGATTGTTCTTGGTTCACTTCCATAGGCCTAGCCCCAGTAGGGATTTGTCTTGGGAATGAATGAGTCTATGAGTGGATGGATGAATAAATGGAGGTGTTCCTGAGATAGGTACTTGGCTGGGTTGGAAAGGTACTGGCAGGGGCTGGCTGCAGGAGGATCTTTACGGTTTCAGATACCGACAGTTACCTCTGCGTAATACGTTCAGCTGCTGACAAAACCTCTGCCTGCGTGGAAAAGCCTCGCTTCTGCTTCCCATCCGCCTAGACCTTCACAGGTGTGCTGACAAGCAGAGTCCCTATAGACTTGACTTGAGTATCTTCTTGTGGAATAATCAGATCTTTTTATTATTCTATTATTGGTTACCCAAGAGATGACAACATGCACCTTGACTTATTACAGGATAATACACATAATCACTTTTACTACTTCCCTGATAATACTAGAATCTTAGAACACGTGCACTGCGCTTATATCCCTTCAGGCTTTTGCATTTTGTTGCATGCATTTTAATTCTATATACATCTAAACCCCGTAAGACATTACATTATTACTTTACTGAGTCAGTACTCATTTATATTTACTCACTTATTTACTTTTCCTGTTGCTCTTCATTACTTTCTACAACTACATGTTTCCCTCTGGAATCATTTTGCTTGTATCTGAAGAACACTCTTTAGTAGTTTTTTGGGGGTTTTTTATCTCAGGTTTGCTGGTGATAAATTGTGTTGTTTGCCTAGAAAACATCTTTATTTTACTTTCATTTCCGAAGTCTATTTCTGCTGGTACAGAATTATAAATAGGTAGTTATTTTCTTTTAATACTTTAAAGCTGTCAATCCATTGTGTTCTGACTTCCATCATTTCTGTGGAAAAGTCAGCTGTAAATATTTTCGTTGCCCCTTTGAAAACTTATCTTTTTTCTCTCGCTGCATTTAAGATTTCTTTTTGGCTTTGGTTTCACCGAGGCTATGATTTATGTTGGTGTAGTTTCCTTTGTATATGTTCTGCTGAGGGTGCACGGAACTCCTTGAACCTGTAGGTTGATAACTTTCATCAGTTTTAGGAGTTTTCTGGCTATTCCCTATTCAAATATCCCTTCTTCCTTTTAGGATTCTTTTTTAGGATTCTAATTACACAAAGTTAGATCTTTTCATGGAGTTCCATGTGTTTTAAGTGCTCTTTCCAAGGTTTTAGGTTTTTTTCTATGTTCTATGTTTCATTTCTTTCTGTTTTAGATATCCCAGTTCACTATTATACTCCAGTCTTCTGTCATATCTAATCTGCTAATTAATGTCTATTGAGATTTTAATGTTAATGTTATGTTTTTCTGTGGAGAATTTCCATTTGATTCTTTGTTATTGATCTAAATTCCTGGTGAAATTCTTCCATTTTATTTATTTTGTCCATATTATCCTTTCTGTCCTTAAACATATTAATTATCATTATTTTAAAGTCCTTATCAGCTGACTTTCAATATAGGGATAACCTGTAGATTTGTTTCTGTAGTCTGTTCTTTCACTTGGTTTTTGGTCGTGTGGTCCTGCCTATGAGTATGCCTGGTAATTTTTATTGGGTGGTGAACATTGTGTATAAAAAACAGAGGTGCAGATGATATTTTTTCCTGCACAGAAAGTTTATCCTCCTCTCCACTAGGCAGACAGAGTTGTGACTGATCACCTTACGTAGCCAACCATTTTGCTGAGTCAAGGCTGTTTTGCAGCCCTGCGAAGTCTCAGTCTGCTTCTTGTTTGCCCTTGGTTCTCTAGAATCTTCAACTGAGAGCCTGGTGTGTTCTGCACAACTCTTTCCCCTGACAGATTACAAACTCTAATATTTGTTTCTCAAAACTACAAAAACAAAAACAAAACAAAAACTCCATGCCACTCCATGTTCATAATATTCCCTTATTATCTTTTCAGAGGCCTTCTGCTTAGACTTTTAGTCTAATGCTTCATGCAGCTCCAGTACTCAGCACAAGTACTGAGGGAGAGACTGACCATATACTCTACTGGTCTACAAGTTTCTGCCCAAAACTCTGCTAATTCATCTGACTCCTAGCCTTGATTTTCAGCCTTCTGCCTGTGTTCAGAATCAGCAGATGCTTCCAGGATGAAAATAGCTGTAGAAGGCAACTTACCTTTCCCAGGTTCTTCTCTTTCCAGACTCTTTCTGGAGTTCCTCTGCTTCTCATTACTTTAGGAACTCTCCACTGTCATCAAACAGATGATTTCTGAATTTTATCTGACTTTTTGTAGTTCGTGGCAGGAATATTGTCTTCCACGAGCTATTCCTTTATACCTGAGAGTAAAAATTTGGGCCTGTGTCTTTTTATAACCAGCAACTAAGATAGGACCTAGAACTTCAAAGGCACTCTATAAATGCTGTACAAATGAATGAATGAATGAATGAATGAATGAATGAATGAATAAACAGTTGCTTGAACTTTCAGTGTTCTACTCTAATGAAAGATCAATTAACCTATTTAGTTCAACAAAGTAGACAATCCAAAGATCTTTTCTACTTGGCTTTTAAATGTTCCATTTGGTTTTTTAAACAGCTTTACTGAGATATAATTGACATACAACCAACTGCACATACTTAAAATTTACAGCTCGATTAGTTTTGACACATGTATACACCATAAAACCTTTACCATAATCAAGATGGTGAACATATCCATTTCCCCCAAAAGTTTCCTCCTGTACCTTGGCTGATCACTCTATCCTGCCCCTTCTTGTCTGTCCACCCTTACCTCAGGCACTACTTTCTGTTTTCCCAGAATTTTATATCCATGGCATCATATAGTATGTGCTCATTTAGTTGACCGCTTTCAGCCTAATTATTTTATGTTATATCCATGTTGTTGCAGGTATCAATAGTTTATTATTTTTAGATGCTGAGCAGTAATCCAGTGTATGGAGATGCCACACATTTTTATACAGATACCTAATTGTTCCAGCATCATCTGTTGAAAAGATTATCCCTTCAACAAAGATTGCCTTTGCACCTAGGACAAAAATCTATTGTCCATATATATGTGGGTTTATTTCTGGACTCTTGATTCCATCAACCTATTTCTTTATTTGCACACACACACACACACATACACCCACAGGGCTATTTCAATTTTTAAAAAATTAATTTAAAAAATATACTTAGTGCTTTTAATGTTGTCTATTTCTTCTTGAATGAGCTTTGGTAGTTTTGAGTCTTTCGTGAAATTTGTCCATTTCATTTAAATTGTGAAATTTGTTGGTATAAAGTGATTCATAATATTCCCTTATTATCTTTTAAATATCTGTGGAAACTGTAATGCTGTCACCTCTTTCGTGTGTATCTTCTCTCTTTTTTTATGATCAGTCTGGCTAGAGGTTTGTCAGTTTTACTCTTCTTCTCAAAGAGCTAGCTTTAAGTTTCTTTGCTTTTTTTCTCTTGGTTTTGTTTTGTCCTTCATGAACTTCTTCTCTGATCTTCATTATTTCCTTTTGTCTGCCTACTTTACCTGCAATTTTCTCTTGTTAGACTTTTTTGAAGTAGAAGCTGAGATCATTAATTTGAAACCTTTCTTCTTTTCCAATATTGGCATTTATTGCTATAAAATTCCCTTTCAGAACTGTTTTAGCACATTCCACAAATTCTCGTATGTTGTGTTTTCATTTTCATTCAATTCAAAATACTTTTTTAAAAAAGATTTTATTTATTTATTTGAGATAGAACACGAGCAGGGGGGTGGGGCAGAGGAGAGGAAGAGCAAGAACTAGACTCCCCACTGAGCAGGGAGCCTGACTCAGGGCTCGATCTCAGGACCCTGGGATCATGACCTGAACCAAAGACAGATGCTTAACCTCAGAATACTTTCTATTTTCTCTTCTGATCTCTTTTTTTGACCCATGTGTTATTTAAAAGTATGTTATTTAGTTTCCAAATATTTGGTAATTTTCTAAACATCATTTTGTGGCTGATTTTTAATTTAATTCTTTTGTGGGCAGAGAATATACTTTGTATGACTTCAGTCCTTTTAAATTTATTGGGTCTTCTTTTATGGTCCAGATTGTGGTCTGTCTTGCCAAATGTTCCCTTGTGCCCTTAAGAAGAACACATATTCTGCTATTGTTGGGTGGGGTGTTTAATAAATATCAGTTAGAGGGGCGCCTGGGTGGCACAGCAGTTAAGCATCTGCCTTCTGCTCAGGGCATGATCCCGGCGTTCTGGGATCAAGCCCCACATCAGGCTCCTCTGCTATGAGCCTGCTTCTTCCTCTCCCACTCCCCCTGCTTGTGTTCCCTCTCTCGCTGGCTGTCTCTATCTCTGTCAAATAAATAAATAAAATCTTTTTTAAAAAATAAATAAATACCCATTGGATCAAATTGGTTGATGTGTTGTCTGGATGAATTGAACCTTTTATCATTTTGAAATTGTCTTCTTTATGCCTACTAATATTCTTTGCTCTGAAATTTACTTTCTTTGTTACTAACATAACCATTCCCTCTTTCTTTTGATTTGAGTTAGCACATCTTTTTCTGTCCTTTTGATTTTTAACCTATTTGTGTCTATGTTTAAAGTGGATTTCAGAGGAGCATGTGACTCTTGATCTCAGAGTCTTGTTTTATATTTTTTCTCTTTTTCTTTTTACGTTAGTCTCATGGGGAGGGTAAATCTAGATTTCGTCTTATCACTCCATCATGGCAGAAGCAGATGTCACTCTTGTTTGTATTTTAAAACTCAATGTAACCAGCCCATTATGTTTTTGTTAAGAACAGCTTGTGTTACCTGCACACTGAATAGCCGTGTAAAACTGCATATGTGGAAGCTGGTTTGAATTTAGGTTTTTGAGGGAATATGGAGAATTGGGAGATGACAAAGTATTTGACTGTAATTGATTATTATCTGTCTCGAGCAGGGTCTCAACCTTGAGATTCAGACGTTGAATCACCTGGGAGATTTTTAAACACTGATGACTCGGCCCCACCCCAGAAATTCTGGTTTAATTGGTCTAGAGTCCGGCCTGGACATCAGGATTTTTGGAAGCCCCCAGGTGACTCAACGTAGAGCCAAGGTAAAGAGCCACTGCGGAGGTGGACAGCTCCTGTTCCTCCAAGCATCAACAGCCATCTGCAACCCACTTCCGTCTTTCCTCTCCACCCCACCCCCCAGCAAAGTCCAGGTTCTGTATGGGGGGACAGACCTCTTTGATTACGAGGTGCGCAGGACCTTCAACAATGACATGCTCCTGGCCTTCATCAGCAGCAGCTGCATCGCGGCCCTCGTCTACATTCTCACCTCCTGCTCAGGTAGGCCTCCTCAGAAGGTCCAGCAGGAGCCAGCTCCCCCCCTCCCCTCGTGCTCCTGTTCCACCAAAGCCTGCCTTCTCCAGAATGCCAGAAATCATCTCAAATCTACCATGTCAGAGCTGGTGGGGCGGGGTGTGCAGAGATCACCTTCCAACCCTAGGCAGGTGGACTGAGGTCTAGACACAGCTCGGGCCATACCTGAAGGCCCCCACTCCCGGGACCTCACATGGTTAACCTTGTGCCCCTCTGACCATCGTTTCCTTGCTAAAAATTTTGTTTTGGGGGAGTCTGGAGTATTGGACCCTCCTTTATGGATTATTCCGTAGCCTGTTTTATAGTCCCAGGTCAGCTGCCCTTGTTCCTCAGTTCACTTTAACACTGCCACCTTCCCATATCCTGGCTGCTTCTTACTGCGTATACAGTAGGTACTCTCTATTGCCCGAGTGAATGACAGATTAGTCATACCTTCAAAAATGGAAAAGACATTCATTCATCCATGTAACAAATAGTAATTGGGCACCAACTATGTGTCGGATGCTCTGAGGTACCAGAGATCCAATGATGAACATCACAGACACATTTACTACGCCCATGGAACCTCTAGTCTACTGGGGTGACAGACGTTAAATATATGATAATTCCCTACTAGCAATTGAGGTCAGTTCTATGAAGATGAGGGCCTGTGAACCACCCACCCAGATGGCACCCTTTGCCATTCTGGCCTCCTGCCTGGCCCCTTCTCTCTGGGCATGAGAACTGTTCAGGGCATACCCAGGGTGGTGAAGGGCACTCTGAGGGGACAAGAGGTGTGAGACAGGACCCAGCTGTGTCCCTGAAGGGTGTGTGTTCTCCTGGACCCTCCCACTCTACCCCATGTGCTTCTTGCCCTGCCCAGTGTTCCTGTCCTTTTTCGGGATTGCCAGCATTGGCCTCAGCTGCCTGGTGGCACTCTTCCTGTACCATGTGGTCTTCGGTATCCAGTACCTGGGCATCCTCAATGGGGTGGCCGCCTTTGTGATCGTGGGCATCGGTGAGCTGCCTCTGTGGCATGGTGGGAATGGTGGAAAGGAGGTGAAGATTTGGACTAAGGGACCTCATTCTGGGGAAGGGGTAGAGCCAGGGAGCATGGAGGGTAGGGCTTGGATTCTTGGTGGGTAGAGCCAAAGTCGGATGGGTCTTTCCAAATTCCGGGCTGAGAAGCAGGACTCCCGTGGAGCCTGACCTCTAGGGGACCACTCAGGGTTGGCGTAGGCCCAGCGTGGGTCTGATTCTGGAGACAGCAACATGATCCTGAGCCTGCCCCTGCTGGCCTGGGGCTCCCGCCCATAGGTGTGGACGACGTCTTTGTGTTCATCAACACCTACCGCCAGGCCACACACTTGGAGGACCCCCAGCTGCGGATGATCCACACCATTCAGACGGCCGGCAAGGCCACATTCTTCACCTCCCTGACCACAGCCGCTGCCTATGCAGCTAATGTTTTCTCCCAGGTGAGAGACTGCCTTTGTCCCTGGCCCGGCCTCTCCATTCCTCCCATGGGTCCTGGGCTCTACTTCTCCCACTCACCCCTTCTCTTGCAGCCATACAGCCTTTGCCTCAAAGCACCTGCCATGTCCCTAGGTGCTTGCTACTGGTTGCCATTCTTGCTACTGGTTGCCATTACCAGAACTTCACAAATGGGAAAATTATGAAAATGCAAATAGTATTTATTATTAATGCTCATTAATAGTCATCCAACCTCTGCCCTGAAGGGTGTGTGGCAATTTCCAAAGCTCTTCCACGTTTAGTTTTCAAGACATATGACAAAGGTACGGTTACATCCCTATTTTCCTAATACTGAAACTGAGGCCCAGAGAAGTAAAGTGACTTCCTCAAGGTGACACAGTTGGTAAGTGGTAAGCCTGACCAAGTCCCCTGACCCCCAGTCCAGAGCTCTTTCCACCCACCAGCTTCACCCTGCATTGTCATCCTTCTGGTCGACGTCCCTCTCACTGGCCCCATGCTCCTTCAGGCCCCTGAGTTGGGCTCAGGAGAAGGGTCTGAGTTTGGGCCAGGTCCTTGGTGCTGACAGAACCTGAAAGGCAATG
Source organism: Ursus maritimus (assembly GCF_017311325.1). Lineage (NCBI taxonomy): Eukaryota > Metazoa > Chordata > Mammalia > Carnivora > Ursidae > Ursus > Ursus maritimus. The sequence goes on from NW_024425786.1 coordinate 8,430,906, forward strand.
AGCCACCTGAGCCTTCAAAACATTTAATGACCTGGGCCAAGTGTCCCATCTAGAAACCACTAGATGCTTTGGGATTATCCAGGCCTTGCTAGCGAACTGCATCCAGAAAACAGGCAGAGCTGGGTTCTAGGTCCCCTTTGTGACTGGCCGTGTGACCTCAGGACCTCTGAGCCTCACTTGCTTTGTGTGTGGATTATCCAGGGACTGAAATGAGCTGGTCGTCAAAGTTTTTCACAAACAGCGAAGGCTTATGTGCTGCTGCTTACAGTTCCCTTCTGACTTCCACATCCCTATGCGGGGGTCCCTGCGACACCCTGGAGCACTCCCATTGCTCCCCAGCCCCAGGTGCACATGTGAGCACTCTTTCCCTTACTGTCACTCACCCGTGGCCTGGTCTAACGGGCTGTCTTTCTCTGACCCCACTTGGGTAATGACCGTTAGCGAGTGCTTGCTCTGTGCCAGGCAGCACGGTGGGCAGTGGGTTGCAGTGTGGACCTGAGCCTCCGCCCCTGAGGTGGGACTGTTCCTTCCCTCCTGTGCCTCCTTCCACCAGCCCTTGCCTTCCGATGTTCTCCTGGGCCAGCGGCTGGCAGCCTGGGCCTCCTCACCCTGCCTCATTCTAGGAGCCCTGCCTCATTCTGGGAGTGGTCTGGGGTCCTGAGTGCCTTTGGCTGCAGAGGCCCAGGCTCCCTGGACTCCAGGCCTGAGTGGCCTCACAGCCCACTGGTACCTCTCCATTGCCAGATCCCGGCTGTCCACGACTTTGGCCTGTTCATGTCTCTCATCGTGTCCTGCTGCTGGCTGGCTGTGCTGTTCACCATGCCTGCCGCCCTGGGCATCTGGAGCCTTTACCTGGCCCCACTAGAGAGCACCTGCCGGACCAGGTGAGCGGCCAGCAGGGGCGGGAGGGGCTGTGTCCTCCTCTCCCTGAATGTCCATAACAGGTCCTCCAGGGCCACTCAGAGCCCCACCCTCTCTTCTAAAAGCTTTGTGATCCCTTATTGAGCACCTTCTGTGTGCTCAGTTCTATGCTGGGCACTCCTGCGGGAGCAAGGAGGGAGAAGAGAGTCCTGCTGGGTAGTTACCCTTTGGGAACACCTGCTCCGTGCCAGGGAGTGGGCAAAGTACTTTTATGTAAGACCTTATTGCCCCCAGGACCCTCAGAGCTGGGTTCCATTGTTTTGCCCATTTTACTGATGACGAAACAAGGACTGGGGGAGGGTGGGCGACATTCTCAAGGTCACCCATTCAGGAGGCAGCAGAGCCGAGATTTAAATCCAGTGGTCTGACCAGCCCCCATGCCAGCCGCTATGTTAAATGCCTCTCGCATTCTCGCCTTGGTGGAGTAACCATATTTAGACACAGTGAGCTGTGTGCAGGGTTGGACGGGTCGGCCCATGGTTGCTGCCAGAGGTCAAGGGGTTGGGGTCTTGCAGGCTGGGTGGTCGGGGAAGGTGGGGACGGAGGGAGGAGGGCCACATGGAGTCAGGCCTGGGTGGCTGGCTGAGCTTGGGTACTAGGAATGGCAGGGGCTCTGGGCTTGGGGCGGGACACACCAGCACAGGGCACCCTCTCCTTGAATCATGGTTGCCGTCACCCTCTGTCTCCCCAGAGGAAGAGTGGTGGCACTGGGGGTCTGGGTGGAAGGGGCGGGAGACAGCCCCAGGAAGAAATCAGGCAACAGGCTTCTGGGAGCAGAGATGTCCACAGCAGTGTGCTGCCGGGGTTCATGGGGACGCTGGGGCCTTGCCCCATCCTCCCTGCACACCTGGGGCCCTCGGGGCTTAGCCCTCTCCCCTACTCTCTCCATAGCTGCCACCAGAAGTGTGGCCGTAAGAGCTCCCTGCACTTCCCCGGGGATGTGTTCGCCGCTGCTGAGCGGGCTGGGGGCTGCCCTGCCCAGGGCCCCATGCCCTACCTGGATGATGACATCCCCTTGCTGAACGTTGAGGAAGAGCCAGGTGAGTTCTGGCGCCGGCCTGCCCTGCTGACCCTGGCGAGACTCACGCCTGCATCTGCCAGGGAGGTCACTTTTGACGAGATGGTGTGACGACAGGCCGGTCCTGATGGCCTTCAGGGATCCTCGTCAAGCACTGGGACTTCCCCAGAGAGGACGGGGATCGGGGTGGGCTTTGACATCTGATGGGCCACTGCTCTGCCCTGGCAGTGTCGCTGGAGCTGGGAGACGTGTCCCTGGTGTCTGTGCCCCCCGAGAGCCTCCAGCCAGCCCCCGACCGGGGCAGCCGGGGCCAGCTCATTGCCCAGCTGCAGGAGCTACTGCACCACTGGGCCCTGTGGTCCGCTGTCAAGAGCCGCTGGGTGATTGTGGGTAAGTGGGGTCTCCGCCCTCCTTCCCCTCTGATTTTCAGTTTTTCCCCAGTGCCCGAGGCATGGGGTCAGACTCCCCCAAAGGACATACCGCCTCTGAGAGCCCAGCCCCCTCCTGCAAATGACCCTGGGTTAGGCGTCTTGCTCCCTGGGCCTCACCCCCTTCCCATGTAGAATGGAGCTGCTCCCGCATAACTGTTGTTTATGGGGCACCTACTGTGTACCAGTCATCATGCCAGGCGGTAGAGCAGAGCGCTTAATGCTTGGACTCTGGAGTCCGACCAGCTTGGCCGGGTTGGAATCCTAATTCTACCGCGTACTGGCTGCGTGACCTTGGGTGTGTCCGTCAGTCTGAGCCTCAGTTTCCTATCCGTTACTGAGGTTAAGAATAGTATCTCTAACAGGGCAGTTGTAGGGCAAGCCATGGTGCAGGGAAAGAACTCAGCCCAGTGTGTGGCATGCAGTAAGTGCTCAATAAATGCTGAGTGCTGTTATTATTATAATCACTGACAGTGTTTAGGATTATGTAGTCAAGTGGACATGCCAGCTCTCTATAAACTGTTAAGTACTCTAAGATGGTGGCTGGTTCTTGTCCAAGAACATGAGCTTGTAGCTTCTAGTCTGCCCCCCAAGTGATATGAATAACATCCAAACCCAGCCCCCAGAGGACCAATCCCTGACTAGCTTCACCCGCAGGCTGGCATGCCACACCTTTGCCAGCTCTCTGGGGACCCCATGCCACACAGCTCCCCTATAAAGGGAGCAGCTTTTCCCCAGGGCTGTGAAGGCCCCCCTGGGCCCCAGTCCCTCGGCCCAGCCTAGCGTGCCTCCTCTCCTGGCAGGGCTCTTCGTCTCCGTCCTCATCCTGTCCTTGGTCTTCGCCAGCCGGCTCCGCCCCGCCAGCCGGGCCCCCCTGCTCTTCCGGCCTGATACCAACATCCAGGTGCTCCTGGATCTCAAGTACAACCTGAGTGCTGAGGGCATATCCTGCATCACCTGCTCAGGTGAGCGTTCGGCCAGCGAGTCCCCTGTGGCTCCCTGCTCTCTTTGGAGTTCAGGTCTCAAAGACTGTTGGCCTACAAGGTGTAAGATCCGGGCTCCCCATCACCATGCGACCTTGGCCAATCACTCCACGTCTGAGTCCGAGGGTTTCCCCATTTCCTGAAACAGGTATTTCCCAGGTGCTGGGGAAACCGTCGTGGGCAGGACAGGCTTCCTGAGCTCAGGGAGTTCATTTGTCTGCTAGGCGCCAACCTAGTAATAGTAGATCTGAGCTGTGATGGAGGAAGAATGGGGAGGCTGGGAAGCGCAGCATCATGGAAGGCTTCCTGGAGGAGGCAATGTCTAAGCTGAGACTCGAAGAAAGGGAAGGAGTTAGCCAGGCTGAGAGAAAGAGAGAGAGAAGAGAAGAGGTCTAGGCAGAGGGGAAAGCACCAGAGGTGGACAAGACCAGGGCCAAGTTTGAGAGAGTCGGTCACAGGAGCTAAGGGTAGCCAGGTAGGCTGGGCCAGGGAGTGGAGGACTGGAGTGGGGAGTCTGCAGTTGATTCTAATTGGCAGGGGGAGCGAGTAGAGGGTTTTAAGCAGAGAAGGGCCATGATCCGGTCTCCTAGGTGCTGTGTGGAGGCGGACGAGAGGGCCAGGGTGGAAGCTAGCTAGGAGACCAGGTAGGGGGCTGGTGCCCTCATCTGAACATGAGACAGTGCGCCCGGGGCCAGCGTGCTTATGGTGACAGCGGAGTCAAGAGGTTTTTAGGAGGTGAAATCCATAGGATTTGGTGATGGAGTGGGTGTCAGGGATGAGCAAGGAGCTGAGTTAAGGATGTCCCCTTGCTTTACAGGTAGTCTGATCCAGGCCCTCATTTTACAGAGGGGAGCCTGAGGTCAGGGTTGGGGGCAGGGGAGGTTGGCCGAGGTCATACAGCTTTGCCAGGTCAGTTAGAACCAAATGAGAAGATGCGGGGCTAGTCCTTTGAGCTCCTAGGAGAAGATCCGCTGACTGCTATAATTGCCTTCATTTAATTAGGGCGGTGTTCACATTAACCTGGCCTTCCCCCCGGTAATGGCATTAGCCAAATGCATGATAATCGACTGCAGCTCAGAGAAGTGCCCGAAGAGTCCCTCCTAAATTGGAACCAGCCCCGGCCGCATGCCGGGCTCCTCTCCCGCCCGCCTGCGCATACACATTAAACTCCATTGCCACTGCTGCTATGAGGCCACCTGCCATCCCTCGGGGCTGGAGTCAAAAAGCCACTCCCCTTTCGTGGATGGACAAAACCCAGGATGGTGCCAAAGCTCCTGGAACTGTCCAGAGAAGGGCCAGGACATGAGCCCAAGTCCAGCTACCGGCCCCTTGCCCCTCTTAGCTCTCTGAGCTGCCCTTAGGGAGGCCTGTTGGTGCTGTAGCAGAAAGGGTTTTCGGGCCGTCAGGACTGGATCCAAATGAGGCTCCGCTTCTCACTTCCTCTGCGGGTCACAGAACCTCCCCGAACCTCTCTGCTTTCTGCTCTGTCATATGAGGTTAATGATAGCGACCTCCGAGAATTACCGTGAAGATTGCGTCTTTGACGGTGTAGAATTTCTCTCGTGAAACAACAAAAGAAAACAGAAAATTCATCCCCAGTGGTTGAGGCGAAACAGGACAGTCTCCTGTCATCTCTGCTAGTTGACGACATCCCATGTCTAATTGTTCCCACTCATCAAGCATTTGTCACGAGCTAAATGCATGAGATGCAGTGTCCCGTTTGGTCCTTCCGCCACCCTCTGGCGGTTCCACATCACCCCGTTTGACAGAGGAGGGACTTGAGGCGTGGCGAGGATGAGGAGGGAAAGCGTCCGAGTGTCTTTCTCTGGATGGAGCTAACGGGTGCCTTTCTTTGGCCAAGATTCAGTATTTGGCTTCTTTTTTCAGTTCCATCCAGTTTCTTTCAGACCCCCGTCACCCCTCCCCCAAGCCGGGGGGCCCCATGGCCCTGGGGGGGGGGCCATCTCTCTCCATCTCCGCCCTTGCCTGCTGGGCTCAGCCAGGAAGGCCCTGCCGTCCCTAACGAGGCGCGGGGGTAGGTCTGTTCCAGGAGAAGCCCCACAGCGTGCAGAACAACATCCGGACGTCCCTGGAGAAGAAGAAGTGGGGCTCAGGGGTCCCCTGGGCCAGCCGGCTTGAGGCCGCCCCACAGGGTTAGTGGGGAGTGTGGTCTGGCTGGGGTGGGGGAGCTTCGGGAGATCCTGCCTAATATGAGGGTGTTCCTATGGGAACAAGAGTCTGTGTTTTGGGGTCACTGAGGAGGGGTTGGGTTGAGGGGTGAGCTCGAGGCCCTCGCCCACTATTCTGCTAGTGCTCCTCACTAAGAACAGTGGCATCCCCTCCTGCCACGACCTCAGCCAGTCCTCTGATGCCCCATGATCATGCAGTGTGTGCCAGATCCATCCTGAGTGTCCGGAGGAGGGCAGAGGCATCCTGAGCCCTGGAGGCTGGCTTATCCCTGCCTGGGTCCCCATCAGAGGCTGGGATGTTGGGACATGTGCAGGAATGAGCCCCCCTATGGGGCAGTTCTGTGTGTCCTTCTCGCCCCATGGCTGTCGTCACCCCCTGTGCCTGCCGTTATCATTTGCAGCTCCAGCTCCTCCCCCTAACACAGTGGGACCACCACTACCCTAGCCCAGATGGCACAGCTTCACCACAACTTGTACCATCATTGTCAATGCGCCCACCTATGCTGTCACTCCATCCTGGTGACCACCTCCACCTCCCACTTCATATATGCCACCACCCCGTCCCCACGTCCACCACCAGCACCCCCATCATGGCCATGGTTTCAGTCCAACAGAGAGGAACAGAGGCAGCATTTAGAGAGGAGCCCAAGTCAGGGCTCAGCTCCTCAGTCCACAGAACAGAGAGTGGGCTGCTCCAGGTCGGGGGAAGCCAGGCAAGGTGACTGTCCACCCCTCCTCCATCCTCCATTTGTCTCCCAGACTCTCCAGGCACTGTGTATGTCTCCAAGGTGAAGAGTAAAGGCCACCCGGCTGTGTACAGGTTCTCTCTCAACGCCAGCGTACCGGCCCCTTGGCAGATCGTGTCCCCTGGGGACGGGGAGGTACCCTCCTTCCAGGTGAGCCTGGGCTGCCGGGACATAAACCACCAGTATGGGGGAGGGGCCCTCAGAGCTGCATGGGTGGGCCCTCGCCATGTAGGGAGGGAGAGGCAGGGACTGTGAGGCATTCGAGGACGCTCTCCCAGCCAGGTCTTTGGCACCTACAGTGGTGACAGCATGGGCTTCCAAGTCAGCCAGACCTGGGTTCGAGTCCTGACTCTGCCATTTATAATCTGTGTGTCTTTGGGCAGATTACTTAATCTCTCTGAGCCTCAGTCTCCTCATCTGTGAAATGGGGTGCATGAAGCACAGCCAGGGTTGGAGGTACGTGGGGTAAAGCCGGCATGGTACGTAGCATGTGGGGCACAGGAAGTGCTCAGCAGGCAGTATATGGTTGGTCTTGACAGCTGCTCCAGCACCCCAGAAAACAGCCTCTGAGGGCCACCCCGGCAGGTCTCCTGTTTCTCCCTCTCAGAATCATGTGGTTTTTTGACAAGTTATCCCTGTGTCGACTCATTTGTTCAGGGTTTATATTTCTATCTGAACGATGAGGTTCTGAGGCGTTTTCTGACTCTGAGCCTTTGCATTGCCGTTCCCGCTGCTAGAAAGTTTTCCTTTCAGCGTAACGCATGGCAGGCCCTTCACCGACGCCTCAGCATAAATGCCATCCCCTCCTAGAGCCCTGCGCTGGCCCACTTCTCAGTTCGCCCTCGTCCTCCCCTGCCCCTTTATCCCGTGTCCTATTATCCTGTTACATTCCTAGCCCCTAAAAGAACCTGAAGCCACCGTGACTGGCAGCTCCACGGGGGAGGGACCAAGCCCATCTCGCCCGCTGCCGTACGCTCAGAGCCCCGCTCAGGGCCTGGACAGAGGCGATGCTTGCTGGAGGAGGGACTGAGGCTCAGACAGGGAGGGAAGCATTTGCTCCATCTGCAGACTCGAACCCAGGCCTCCTGAGCCACTGCCCAGGGGTCTGCCCCCTCCCCCCCCATGGCGGGGGCTGGGACAGGGCGGGGGGCCTGCCTTGGAGGGAGGGGCCGGAGCCTGAGGCCGGGCCCAGGCCGAGGCAGCCCCCGGAGTCACCTGTCTTGTCTCTGTCGATCCACTGCTTAGGTGTATCGAGCGCCTTTGGGTAACTTCAGCAAGAAGCTGACCGCTTGTATGTCTACAGTAGGGCTGCTCCAGCCGGCGAGCCCCTCCCGCAAGTGGATGGTGACAACCTTGGCCTGCGACGCCAAGCGGGGCTGGAAGTTTGACTTCAGCTTCTACGCGGCCGCCAAGGAGCAGCAGCACACGCGGTAACAGCCTCGAGGATAAGCCCCTCGCCTCCAGCCAGATCCCCTCTCCCCCGAGAGATGTCAGCGGGCACCTTTAGGAAACTCCTGTCCATGTGCACGCATGCATTCAGAGATTTCTCGGCCCAGGACTGGGGTGTGGGGGACCCCGGCGCAGAGGACAGGCCAGTGACCTGCTCCCCCCTCTACCCCTCTGCCTCGTGCGGGCCCCGCTGCTCCTTCACGTGCCAGCCAGGTGCCATCTTAGGCCTTTTGCCCTTGCCGCTCCCTCTGCCTAGAATGCTCTTCCCTAGCTCCTTGGGTACGATGACTTCTCTCCAGGATGCAGGTGTCCACTCCAATGTCCCCTCTTGGGAGAGGCTGTCCCTGACCGGAACTCCCTCCCTGTCCGGAAGAACCATGCCCGGTCCCGCTCCATGTGTTACCTCTGCTCCCTTTCCCATCCCCATCGCCACCTGGAATCACTCTGACCTGTGATTTATAACCTGTCTTTCCTTGGGAGCATCCTGCGGTGGGCACCTTGACCGTTTCCCCTGCTGTGTCCCTAGCACCTAGCGCAGGGCTTGGCACCCAGGGGTGCTCAGTCAACACTTGCCGAATGAGTGGATGGGTACGCCCTGTACCTTTTCTCCAAAGCACTATTGACTCTCTCTATATAATGAATTCAGCAAGTATTTAATTAATGCCACCCCCCCTGCCCTGCCAGACCATAAGGAGACAGGAGAGAGACTATGTCTATTGTATTTACCTACTGTATACTCAGGCCCTGCCTAGTGCCTGGCATGTAAAAGTGCCCCCAAAATACTTAACGGGTGACAGCACTCTGTTCCCTGAGGGGCGGGGGACTCCAAGCAGCTGGGGGCGCCTGTGTTCTGACCAGAGCCCCACATTCATGTGTCCATTGAGGCTGTATTTCATTGTTAATTGATCAAACATGCGGCACCGACTGTGTGCCGGCACCCCGCTGATGCTGGGGATACAAGACAGACGTGGCTCCTGCCCTTAGGCTGGCTAGCAGGAGACAGCAGCTACCAAGTCAGCCACAGCGTCGGTACACATGATGGCACGTGCTCTGCTCTGGAAGGGGGAGCGGTGCTGGGCCTAGAGAGCAACAGTGAGGGCCCTGCGCTGGTGACACGCAGGGCTCTGGCCTCTGATAGAGCCTGGCCTGCGGGCGCCAGGCACCCATAGAGGTTGGACGCCACTTGAGGCAGAGGGCAGTGGCATAGAGGTGGGGGCAGGTGACCAAGACGGGCTCACTGGGCCCTTCCAGCCCAGGGTACCTTGGCTCAGGGGGTGGGGGTCCCTCTGCCCATTCTCCCCTGAGCCCAGGGCTGGGCTCACTCTGCACATACACAACAGCAACCAGGATCAGGCTGCCTGGACGAGCTTAGAACATTCTAGAAAGAACCTTGAGGCATGTCAGGTGCAATGGTGAACAAGCTAACCATGGCACCCTGGCTTCATGCAGAATTTTAAGGCTCAGTAACTGTTCAGGTTAAGGCGGGGGTGCTCCTGAGCAGGGAACTGCAAGGCTGGCCTGGGGCCCCTCTGTGAACTCTTGCACCTCCTGAAGGACAGTTTGGAAACTCCTGGTCTCCACCCCTCATGCCGCAGGTGGGGAGACACACACAGAGCCACAGAGCCGGAGGCTGTGGAGCAGGCCACATGATACGTCCTGGCAGTGGCGAGATCAGAAGTGACCTCCAAACCCCAGCCCCCAACCTGAGACTAAATCCTTGTGCTTGGGGCCCCCCCAAGTCCGTCCCTGCATTCTTCCAGCTGTCGCACATAGCCATACGCGGCTGTGCTTGCCTCACCTCCCAGGCTCCTCCTGGCCTTCCCAGCCTCAACGGGGCTCCTTTGCCTCCACAGGAAAGTGTACTTTGCTCAGTCCCACAAGCCCCCTTTCCACGGGCGTGTATGCGCGGCGCCTCCTGGCTGCCTGCTCAGCTCCAGCCCCGACGGCCCGACCAAAGGCTTCTTCTATGTGCCCAGTGAGAAAGGTACATGCGGGGAGGCTGCACTGGGGCCTCGGGAGGCTGGGCCCCGCCTTCCCATACAGATGTGACTCCCTCTGCAGTGCCCAAGGCCCGCCTCTCTGCCACCTTCGGCTTCAACCCCTGCGTGAACACGGGCTGCGGGAAGCCAGCCGTGCGGCCGCTGGTGGATACAGGGGCCATGGTCTTCGTGGTCTTTGGAATTATTGGCATCAACCGTACGCAGCAGGTGGACAACCATGTCATCGGAGACCCGGTACGTGGACCCACTTTGGGCAGATGCCAAAGGGCCGGACAGCACCAGGCTTGCAAACAAGTACCGGCTCAGGTGGCCACTGGCCCAGCTCCCCATAAGCCCTCTTGCTCCTCTGACTGCTCACGAGGCCCAGACAGGACCATCGCGGGCCCTCGAGGGCACTGTTTCTCTTGAGGGCTGATCAGGGTTGAGCTCTTAGACTTGCCCAGGAATCTGGGTACATTGTGGGCCTGAGCTGGTTGCCCTTCACCATGAGGGGCTGAAATGGAGCTGAGGGAGATACAAGTGTGTAACTCCCCCCCACCCCACCACTCTCCTCTTTCTGCTGGAGGCCCCTCCCTACACCCACAGCCCCAGCTGCATGCCTGACTGCGGGGCCCTCTTCTCTATGTGGGCTCCTACCCCTGTGGATCCTTGTGCCCTGCGCTGGGCTCTCGGGTGTTGGAAGGGAGAGAAACTGATGGAGCTGTGGCTAGGTCTGTCTGGCGTGGAATGGGTGCTGAGCAGGTGGTGGGAAGGACCGTAGGGTCAGAGCTCCTGCCTTGAGAAGTCAGTCCGGCTGCGTATACAGGATTTCAGACCCGAAGTAATTCGGGAGCCAGGACAGTCCGCGATCTGTGTGCACAGTCCCCAACCGAGAGTCCCCCAGGTGTTCGGAGGAGGGTGGGGAGGCAGGGAGGAGACAAAGCAGGTGAGGGAGGACAGGGAATTTGGCTGTGCAGAGGGAGGAGAGACAGTAGAAAGCCCAGGAAAGAGCAGTGAGTCAAGCAGGGGTGAGCCTAGGGGCCCTGTGCAGGATGGGCAGTGTTGGGAGCAGAAGGTGCTGGTGGGAGCAGGACAGAGTGGGCTCGGGCAGGGACCTCAGGCGACCATGCAGAGGCTCCAGCCTGATGTCTGTGACGGTGGCAGGGAGCTGTGGACGTTCTCTCCCTGGGGCGGGGCTCAGGACCGAGTTCCCAACTCACTGAGCGGCCCGCACCCACTTGTGTCTCCTTGGGAAAGGGCAGTGTCATCTATGACAGCAGCTTTGATCTCTTCAAAGAAATCGGGCACCTGTGTCGCCTCTGCAAGGCCATCGCAGGGAACTCGGCGCTGGTGAAGCCGGGCGGGGCCCAGTGCCTGCCCTCAGGTGCGCGGAAGAGCTGTTTGTCAGAGGGAGGACACGCTGGGGAGGCCACGCTTCTCGCAGGGTGGACAGCCACGAGGACACCCATGCCTGGCATGAGTCCTGCAGACACGCGTGTGTGCTTGAGTTTGCATCCACACTGGGGCGAGGGGAGTGTGAGTCTTTAGAGCCGTCTTGTGCACGGACATGCTTCGGTGCAGAGGAGCACGTGTGTGGGGATGTGTGCAGTGGGTGTGGGCACACCTGCTGGCGTGGCTTTTCCCACTCAGGAGCCAGGGCCGGGGCGGACACAGATAACCCGGGTGAGGTCATGCCAGGGCTCTGCTCAAGGGGCCACAAGGTGTCCTTTTCCACCCTGATGGCAAATGACTGCTGTAGGTTACCACTGGTGACAGACATGTTTTGGAGGTTGGGGGAGGGCTGTGCCCCTCCCACACGCTCACCCAGTGGGTGACTACACATGCCCAGGTGGAGTGGGGGGTGGGGAGGGGTGCTCTCCCAGGGTCCCCAGCCCGACCCCCTCTCTCCCCTTCTCCCCGCAGGATACAGCACGTCCTCCTTCCTGCAGATGCTACATCCCGACTGCAGAGAGCTGCCCGAGCCCAACCTGCTCCCCGGGCAGCTGTCGCACGGGGCGGTGGGCGTCAAGGAGGGCCGGGTGCAGTGGATCTCCATGGCCTTTGAGTCGGTGAGCTCCCAGCGGCCTCTCCAGGCACAGTGCTCGCCTCACGGTGCCTGGCCCAGATCAGAGGGGTGGCTCTTAGAGGTGAAATTACTCCCCCCAGGTCCCCATGGTTATGAGTGTTGACATCAAGTGTTCAAGCAGGCACCGGACCGCAGGACGCTGCCCTTTCTACCACGTAGGCTGTTCGCACCAGCCCAGGGTCTGTGTTGGTTTGTCACCTCTGGGCTAGGGAGCCAGTGGGGCTGGAACCTGGCAAAAGTCCAGGACGCTTCCCTCTGCCACTCTGGGGGGGCCGGGTTCTGGGCCACAGACCTGGGTGCTGGGCCTCCCCCAGGAGAGCTTGGTAGCCAGGGGCCAGCCATCCACACACCTCACTACTTCCTCTCAATCTGACACTCCCTGGACTCCGTCCAAGGAGGGAGGCCCACGTACACAAGCACGACTGACCTGGGCCTCTGCGGGGCCCCGTGGCCGTGACACTTGGCTCCAGAGGCTTGCCAAGCCTGCTGCTCTTGCCCGTGTGCTGAGACCCAGGGTCCAGTCCCAGCTGTGGTCCTGGTCCGCTGTGTCTCCTTGAGCCAGTCCCGTCTCCCCGCCGGCCTCCAGTGCGTCCTCTGAAGCACAGGGTTGTAGATCCCTGCCCTCCGTCTGGCAGGCCCCGGGAAGCAGCAGGGCCATCACGTAGAGACGCGGGGAATGAAAACCCATCCTTGTTCTCTGGCCCCCCGCCCTGCTTCCCTTCCTGCCATCTGCCACTTGCCGCATAAGCAGCCACACCAAGTCAGGAGGCCCCAGAGCCCCTCCTGGTCCTCCTCCAAGGGAGCCCCAGGCTAGTGTAGACACCACTTCAAAGCCCCGGGCAGGTTTTTTTTTTTAATTATGGTAAAACACACATCGTAAAATCGACCATCTTAACCGTTCTTGAAGTTCAGTTCAGTAACACTAAGTACATTTACATTGTTACGCAACCGGCACCACCATCCGCCTCCCGAACTCTGTCCCGTGAAACACGACCTCCCTCCCCCCCTCCCCCAGCCCTGGCACCCACGGTTCTACTTCGTGTCTCTGTGGACGTGGCTACTGTGGGCCTCCGAGGTAACTGGAATCCACACCGGTCTTTTGGTGTCTGGCCCATCCCGTTTGGCATAATGGTCTCCGACTCACCCATGCTCTGCCCTCTGTCCGAATCCCCTTCCTTTCAAAGGCTGAAGCCTGAGACAGTTTGAGAGAGGACAGAATCCCCTCTCGGGCTCATCCACACCACAGGGCGTCCCTTCCAAGCTGACCCCACCAAGGTGCAGACACACATGCTGTAAGCGTGTCTGTGCGCAGGGAGAGCAGAAGTGGGCGTGGGAGCATACGTGTGAAGGTCCCAGAGCAGGGTGAGGGCCTGTCTCCCCGCTGAACGGCTCCGCAGAGCTGGGGGCTGGAGGTGGGTGGGTGGCTTGGCAGTGACAATAGCTCTGATGGGGACACGCCGAGGCCTGGCAGAGACCAGCAGAGGCCCGTCTGGGGCTTCCAGGAAGGTTTCCTGGAGGAGACAGAACCCGTGAGAGCCTCGAAGGATGATGGGAGCTGGCTGTGGGGGCAGAGGGAACAGCATGTGCACAGGCTGGTGCACGAGAGCATGGGGGCCCTGGGGGCTGCCGCTGGTCCTGTTGGAAAGGGATGGGGACTTTGGTGGCATCAGAACCTGCTGCCCTTGTACCCAGAGGCCAGTGGGAAGTAATCCTGGACTGGGGCACTCTCCGTGTCCAGGTGGCCAAGGGCCGGCTGCACCTGCCACAGAGCGGACCAGCCATCACCTGGGAAGGGTGAGTGGGCACTGCCCCCCCCCCCCCGTCTCACTGGCTCGTGTGCCCCACAGACCACGTACAAGGGCAAGTCCTCCTTCCAGACGTACTCAGACTACCTGCGCTGGGAGAGTTTCCTGCAGCAGCAGCTGCAGACGTTCCCCGAGGGCTCAGCCCTGCGCCGAGGATTCCAGACTTGTGAGCACTGGAAACAGATCTTCATGGAGATCATAGGCAAGCGGCAGCCCAGCTCCTCACCCCCCTAACTCCCCAGGACTGGAGGGGCAGGTGGTAGCAGGGGGGATGGAGAGGTGACCTGGGCAGGGAGGGCATGGCATGGCCTGTCTGAGCTGCAACTTGTCATCTTCTCCATTCTGGCCAAGAGCCCTGGGGCAACCGGAATGGCCCAGTGGCCAGGAGCCCCAGTCAGAAGCCGAGTATGGGTCTCCTTCTCAGGGGCACCTGACCGCATTCTTTGCTCCTTAATTTGGCCACCTAGACAGTAATAGCGATCCCGTAATGGCAGTTCTCTCCCTGTTACCATGGGCCTTCCCGGGGCCACGCCCTTGCCAAGGGCCTGACTGTGTTCCTTAAACTCCAGAGGATGCGTGTGGGGAGGGTACTCTCACTGCCCTGTGTTGCCGAGGCGGCTCAGGGAGGTTCTGCGGCTTACCCAGAGTGACACGGCTAGCTGTGACGGTGCCCATCTGTGGGACCCCAGTAACCTGAACCACGGAGGGGTGGGGGGGGTAGTTATAGGCACGCCCCCCATGAAGCCCAGCTGCGTACCCTCTTCTCTTGCCTTCCAGGGGTGCAGAGCGCCCTGTACGGCCTGGCCCTGTCCCTGCTTATCTGCGTGGCCGCGGTGGCCGTGTTCACCACCCACGTGCTCCTCCTGCTCCCTGTGCTTCTGAGCATCTTGGGTACGTGGGCCTGGGGTGGGGGGCAATAGACGTCGGGCTGTGGGCCCAGGAGTGGGCAGGGGTCCCGTTGATGGCCTCAGGTCAGCGGGATCCTCCCCGTCCTTAACTGTCACATGTCCTTGGTGAAGGTTTCCCAGCCACCCCCACCCCAGGCAGAAAGACCCTCTGTGACGCTCATTCACAGGACAGTGCCCCACCAGCCTGTGTGTTCTCAGGAGGGACCTGGATGTCGCCAGGTGGTAGCTCCTGGCCCAGTGACATGTTGCTGCACCTGTCCCTCCCCCCAGAACCCCCACTTCCCTCTGGCCCTGGTCCTCCTGGTTCCTCCTGTCACCAGAGGTGGGGGCTCCACTCTAGGCTTCGCCCCATTCCCCAGGGCCCCCTGAGTTCTCCCACCTCCCCTCCAGGACTGTGTGGGGGAGGCTGGGTCCAAGCCGCCTGCCCGCCGTCCCCTGCCCTTGCAGGCATCGTCTGCCTTGTGGTCACCATCATGTACTGGAGCGGCTGGGAGATGGGGGCCGTGGAAGCCATCTCCCTGTCCATCCTCGTCGGCTCCTCCGTGGATTACTGCGTCCATCTGGTTGAAGGCTACCTGCTGGCCGGAGAGAATCTGCCCCCCCACCAGGCTGAGGTGAGTGCCCTGCCAGCCCTACCCCATGCATCTGCTGTCCCCAGTGCAGCTGAGGGGCTGCCAAGGCCAGCTGGACACCCCTGGTGCCCCACTCCCAACCAGACTGTGTTCTAGGGGCTGAGGTTTTCACGGCCAATCTCCACGTCCAGGGGATGTGGGTTCAAAGGCAGCTCCGCCAGAGCGGTGTCGTGGGCCTTGGGAGGGCCCGTCCCCCAGCCTGTTTCTCTAATGAGCATTAGGGGTCGGACAAGGTGAGGTCCAAGGGCCCTCCCTGCCTCCCTGAGTCCCAGTCTCCTTCTCCAGCCTGGGGAGCGGGGCGGCCCATTCTAGTCGTAACTTTGTGGCTTTGCAAGAACATGCTCGTAGACTCCGTGCCAGCCCCAGCTCTGGGTCTTGTAAAGTGTTTTGTTTTCTCCTAATTCAGAGTTGTGGTGGTATGGAAACGTTCATAAATACAGAAATTAAATCAGTTATGTTTTTAGCTGCTTTTGGTCAAAAGAAAGGAATCTGTTTCAATCAGAGCCATTTCTGAGGACCTACTACGCAAGCAGCAGCAGCCTGGTTGTCCTAGCAACCGCGGGGCACCTGCCTGTGCGCCCTTGTCAGGGAATCTGTCCATCTTCCCACCAAGCCTGGGGAGGAGGTGCTGTCACCGGCCCCATTTATTGAAGCAGAATGGGGGGCATCTGGGAACGGGCCGGCCCCAAGCAGGGAGGGACCCCACTGGTGTGTCAGGTTCCCCAGCCTCAGCCTTTGCCCTCACCTCGCACCCAGGATGCCCACTCGCAGCGCCAGTGGCGGACCCTGGAGGCCGTGCGGCACGTGGGAGTGGCCATCGTGTCCAGCGCCCTCACCACGGTCATTGCCACAGTGCCCCTCTTCTTCTGCATCATCGCCCCGTTCGCCAAGTTCGGCAAGATCGTCGCTCTCAACACAGGTGTGTCCATTCTCTACACGCTCACGGTCAGCACGGCCCTGCTCGGCATCATGGCTCCCGGCTCCTTCACCCGGACCAGGACTTCCTTCCTCAAAGCCCTGGGCGCCGTGCTGCTGGCAGGGGCCCTGGGGCTGGCCACCTGCCTCGTGCTCCTCCGGAGCGGCTATAAGATTCCCCTGCCCACTGGGGCCTCCCTATAGCCCCTGCCCTGGGTCCTGACTGGTGCACATTTTGTCCAGCAGGTGTGGAACTAGGCTTGTTTTGACCCCAGTGGCACCTTGTTTCCCAGCTTGACTGTAACCAGTTCTGTTCCCAGGCCTGGGCAGGAAAAGCGCCCCATCACTCAGTGTGGGAGCTGACGCCCACCTGGGTGGCCCGCACTGCCTTCGACGGTGCCCAGCCAGAGCTGGGTGGGAAGCTGGCCGTCACCCCATTCTGTTGGGCTGCCAGCAGCTGCGTCAGGCACCCCCTGACAGTGGAAGAGCCCAGCCCCCCTCCATGCCGGCTCACCACAAGGGTGTCCCTCTCGTACTGCCTCAGTGCTGACGACAGCTTTCCCATGGTGGGGGGTTACAGGGCCCCCATTCTACAGATGTGAAAACTGAGGCACCAGGAGGCCAATGGATTGACATGTAGCTGGGTTGGTGGCAGAGCCCAGCTGCCTCCTGAGCCCCGTGCCTCCCTCGGGGAATTTGCAGGAAGAGCACAGTGGGTTCAAGGGCAGGGGCCTTGCACCCCCTCCCCCCACCTCCCCTTCCCCCAGCTTTATGGCGGCCCATGCTGGGTGGTCCTGTGGTCCCTCCCAGGCCTTTTGGTCCTGGCCGGAGAGCACAAGACCCTGGCCTGGGGTTCTGCATGTCCTACCCCTGGCCCTAGCCTCAAGGGGCTCCTCCTCCCCAGGGGGCTGTGGGGCCCCAACACAGCCTTCCTCACTGATCCAAGCCCCCATCTGCCCCATTCGACTCTGGGGAGTGGAATTGGGGGAGGCAGTCCCCGGTGGGGGGCTGGCTGAGCCTGCTGCCAGCTCACAGCAGATGGTTCCTGGCCAATGACAGTGCAGACCGCCGTTAACACGAGCATTGTAAGCATCACTGGCTCCACCGCGTTCTTCAAACTGTAGTAACTAAGTGCTCTCAGGCCGCTTGGCCTGAACCGGGCACGACAGGTGGGCCGGGGCCTGGAAGGAGATGGAGGTGGGTGGAGGGTGCCAGATTCCCAGGGACCAAGGTCCCAGAGTGCTCTGCGTGCCAGGGTTGAGGGTGGGGGCCTCAGGTGGCACTGTGGGAGTGGGGCTCAGTACATGCCCCTTCTTCTAAGGGGCTCATCTGTTTCATCAGCTGGGGCACTTTTTTTTAAGATTTTATTTATTTGAGAGAGAGAGAGAGAGAGAGATGAGTGGGGGGAGGGGCAGAGGAAGATGCAGACTCCCCACTGAGCAGGGAGCCCGACTCGGGGCTCGATCCCAGGACTCCGGGATCATGACCTGAGCCAAAGGCAGACGCTTAACCTACTGAGCCACCCAGGCGGCCCAGTTAGGGCATTTTCGAGCACCTGTGGTGTGCCAGGTCCTGTCCTTCCTTGGGGCAGACATTGCCCCGCCCCCAGGCATTAGGAAGCTGGCCACGGACTGGTGGGAAAGATGTCCTGGGTGACCTCCAGGTTAGCTCACCTGGTCATCTGTAAATATTGACTGGGGGGCTAGGTCTGCAAGGCAGAGGTGCAACGGCGTGTCCCCACCTCGTGCTTGCCTGGGACCAAGTGGGGACTCAGTATTTGTATGGGGAGGAGCAGACCTTTGGACCCGCCATCTATGGTGAAGCCAGACCCCAAGTAAGTCATGGTTCTAGTTACTGTGCCAGATGTTCTCAGGATTTGTATGTCTGCTGGGGCTGCAAGAAAATGCCACCAGGGGTGGGGGTGGGGGACTGTGCTTAAACAAGAAGTTTATTCTCTCAGTTCTGGAGGCTGGAAGTCCAAACTCAAGGTGTTGGCAGGGTGGTTCCTTCTGGAGGTTCCAAGGGAGAATCTGTTCCAGGCCTTTCTCCTGGTTTCTGCTGGCTGCAGGCAGTCTTCAGTGTTCCTGGGCTTGTAGACACGTCACTCCCATCTCTGCCTCCACCTTCACATGGCCGTCTTCTGTCTGTGATGTTCACGTCCTCTTCCCGATACAAGAACACCAATGGTATCAGATCAGGGTCTATCTTTAATGGCTCCAATTGATCATCTGCAAAATCCTATCTCCCAAGTAAGCTCACATTCATAGATTAGGTTAGGGTTAGGACTTCAGTGTATCTCTGGGGGGACACGTTTCAACCCACAACAGGCAGGGCTCAACACGCATCAGCTCATTCGTTAGCCTTACGGAGTGCGTGCTATGATACCCATTTTACAGATGGGGAAGCCAAGACTCTAAGAGATTGACTTGCCTAGGTCACACAGCTGGTAACACCCCCACCCCCCAGCCAGTCTGCCCTAGGGTGCGAACTCAACCTTTAAAGGTATATAACCTCTGGGAGAATTGTAACAAAGCCTGACAGATGGGGACATTCAAGGTTGGTGGTCAAATCAAGAGGCCTGTTCTTAGAAAATCTGGGATGGAAACCCTTGAATGTGTACAATACTTCACCCTTAAGTACTTTCTCGTCAGCCTTCTGTGAAACCCGAGCCCTCAGAGGCCCAGCAAAGAGCACTGAGGCTCAGGGGCAGGTCGTGGCTGGGACCACACAGCCCTGCAGGGGCTGCTCAGGGGTTCAGGCCGGAGAACCCAGGGCTCCGGCAGCCCTTCTTTGGGGGGCCAGTGATTGACGCTGTGGGAGGATTGGGCAAGCTCCTGGGAGGAGTTCAGATGGGAGGGGGTGAGGGAGGCAGCTGGCAAGGTGATAAGACACCCTGGAAGACGCTCAGAGAAATGACTGCCCCGTCCAATAACCTCTCCAATAACCTAGTTTTAATGTGGAGGCTGAGTCGTTTGCATGTCATTTGCATACAAGCCAAATAATGCCCATTTGTAAAGAAACCCTCAGCCCATTTCCTTTTAAGAAACTGCTCCTCTTCCTTCCCCTTGGTCTCTGCCTTTTTCGGAGTATTGGGAGGTGTTGAGCAGGCAGCCAGGCCTTGGTGTCACTGTCACCTCCCCCCAGGTGACTAGGGCGGGCCCGCCCATGTACAACTCTGGTGTCCCTCACAGCTTTCCGGTGAGCTGGGTTCCCACCTTACAGATGAGCTCCTGGGGTCCAGAGAGGGGAAGGCAGTTTCGGGCAGCACCAGGCTGCTTCTCCTGCCCCTCCCTGCCGCCCTGCCACCCTCACCCTCTGCAGGTGGCATTCTCAACTTTGCATCTTTATTTCCTCATCAAAACTGACCTGTCCTGGTCCCTCAGGCCCTGCATCTGCCCAGCTCCTGGCCAGTAATGCTCTCCCTCCCAGGGGCAGGGGCAAGGCTGGGGGAAGGATGTGGGTGACTATCTGGGGCCACATAGCTTGGCTGTCTACTTGCCTACAAATAAATCCCCCTTTCTCTTGTTTGTGAATATCGGCACACAGAGTCCCAGAGGCACAAACTCCCATGAAAAGAACCTTGACCTTCCTTTGTTACTGATGCACAGCTCGCGGTCTTAATGAGCTTTTGCCGAGCGTTAATGAGATGGCCTTCATTAGCCCGGTAGCTCGGGCACAGCAGTTAGCCTGGGGTCTGCGAGGAGGTGCAGGCCTTCAGTAGGCCAAGAAGGGCCACAGGGCACAAGGGGAGCCCAGGGGAGAGACCCCTGTCACCTGCCAACGTTCCCTGAGCCCCTGCTTCTCTCCCTCCTTCTCTTGGAGGCCAGGAGATATTATTAATGAGAGCCAGCTTTTTTGGAGCACCTACTGTGTCCTGGGTCCTATCCACGCATTCTGGGGAATCCTCACAGCATTCCTTAGAAGGGAATGTTTTCGTGTTTGTTTCACTGCTAAGGGAAATTAAAGCTCAGAGACATGAAGTAACTGGCCTGAGCTTACACAGCTTGTGAGAGACAGAGCCGGGCTTCCCCCCCAGGGCTCTTGGCTCCTGAGTACATGCTCTCTGTCCCCCACAGCCTCTCAGGATGCACCACATTTGACTGCAGGGCCAGCTGACCAGCTTCCCTCAGTTGCTGTCCCCTCACCTGCGTGCTACTCCTAGAGAAAGGAGCACCCGATCTGGAGTTGAGAGTCCAGTATCCGAGTCTCAGCTCCAGCCCTGCCCGGGTGAACAAACCACTGAACACTGATTTAATCTGGGAAATGGGGCAGGGGACAAAATGACATCCAAAGCTCTGATCCACTGCTATGCTGGCAGGGTTTGAGTCTCTTGAAGTCAAGCTGCCCCCTGTGCCCGCCATGGGTGGCCGTCCCCTGAGAGTCTTGTTCTCATCATTGTTCACATCTCATAAGCAGAAGAATGCCCACTGGAACTGTGCGTTCATGGGGGTTCAACAACTTACTTACTGAGCACCTACTATGTGCCAGGCACCGTTCCAGGCCTCAGTGATACAAGGGAACACAAACACAGACCCAGACCCTGACCTCATGGACCTCACCGGTGAGGTGGGGAAAAGAACTTTCATGAAAGAGCTCCTCGAACATATAACCCCAAACCAGAGGGCAGTGAGGGAGAAGAGTGAGGCATAAGGGCACAAAGCCATGAGGCTGGGGCTGGCAGAGGGGTCCCTGGAGAAGAATGATGACCACTTGCCTTGCCTCTGGGGAGCTGATCCCGCCAGCCACAGGCCTTCTGAGCCAAAGGACAGCCTACTGCAAGCTGACGTGAAGGCATAAAAGAAGAGAATCATTGGATCCTAGAGGGGATAAGGCCAGAGCCTTCTTGGTGCAGCAGACACGGAAACGGGCAACACGCTGGCCCAGGAGAGAACATCTGGCTCAGAGTGACACACGTAACCCACCAGGTGACTCAAGAGAGCCAAGCAAAGCACATGGAGTGGCCCTGTGCCCAGGGCTCTCAGGCCAGCCTCGGCTCCGATGGAGAAAGTTGCTCTGGAAGAACACAGTCTCCTTTGTCTCTTGGGGCCTCTAGAGGAGTTGGGGTGGTGGCCACACCTGCTCCAGCAGGCTAAGTACCATTGCGTTTGGCATTCAAGGCCCAGCAGAGTCCTGTGAAATGCTGGCCACTCTGAACGGATGTACAATAGGAGCCCACCCTGCAGGGGCTGTGGGTCCACACAGCACTGTCCCTGGGGGGTTCAGACTGGCACAGGGCCTGATGTCTTTGCCCAGCCCTGCCCTCCAAGGCTACCTGGATTTGCCTTAGAGACGAGGTCTGCATCCTGAGACCAGGATGGCAGAGTGCACCTCCCAGCCACAAAGAAGCGCTTAGGCCCCCCACACCACACCTCCAACAGTGGGGCTCCAAGGGAGCCTCTTCCAGTTCCCCCATCCTCTTTTCAGCCTTGACTGTCTCCTCCTTAGTTTCCCCACATTTAATCTGTCTCTCATGCAAACCTGTTCTTCCCTTTTCTGGTTGCTGCGCCTTGATTGATTTTTTTTTTTTTTTTTTTTGAGGATCTGCCCGCATCCCAGACCTGTGGTGCAGATGCAGCTGAGGCCACCCTCCCCCATACACAGTCCCGGGTTACCCCCTTACATTACCTCCCAACCAGGTGTACATGGCAGGTAACCCAGGGCTGGCCAATCAGTGCATTCCATCTTCTGGCCATTGTGATGGGTTGAGGGATGGAATGACCCAAGCCAGTCCAATGAATGTCTTCCTGGGGACTTGTGGGAATTATGGCAAAGATAGACTCTCTTTTGACTAATATTTCTAGGTTGTGGGAGGAAAGCCTGGAGCCTGCGTAGGAGTGAGGCCAAAACAGAGGAAAGCAGACCAAAGGGTAAAAGTCAAATTTCTGATAACATCACTTAAGCTACTGGATCCAGCCATGCCTGAAGCTAAATGCGCCTAGATTTCTTTTTTAAGCCAATAAATCCCCTTTTCCTTAAGCCACTTTGAGTAAGGTTCTTTTTCACTTTAAATCAAGAGTCCTAACTAAACAGTCTCCCCCAAAGGCTTCTAGCGTTTCTATCATTTACAGGTTTAAGCCCCAACTCTTAACACATGACATTCAAGGCCCATCCTGACCTGGCCTCAACCCTCCCTTCAGGCTCATCTCCTTTGAGGTCCTCCAGCCATCCTAGACTGCTCACCTGCCCCAGACATTCCCCATCTCCATTCTGGACTATGTGTATATGTCCCCCTCTCTTTTCCCCATTAACACCTGTCAAACTCTGACCTGTCCCTCAAGGCTCAGCTCGGATGCTACCTTCTCCATGAAGGCTTCCTCTTCTCTCTCATGGCTCCTTGATGGGACACCAAGCTCCATGCTGTCATGAGTTGTGTCCACATCTACCTTCCTGGATGACAATAAGCCCTTGAGAAAGGAAAAGGCTGTGCCCATCCCCAGGACTCCCCAAGAAAGCCGGACTCTATCCCAAGGGAATGGGAATATAATGGGGTTTTTTAAAGCAGCAGGGTTTTTTTTAACCATTTTAGGTTTATCCAATTGGTAAAAATCTATACATTCGACAACACCCTCTGTGGGCAAGGCTATGGGGAAACAGGTTCTCTTATGCGTTGCTGGTAGGAGTGTAACCAACCATCAAGGAGGGTAACTTGGCAATAACAAATTCACAACCGCATGATCCTTTTGATTCAGCAAACCCACTTCTGAGAATTTATCCTGAAGATAAACTTACACTGGTCAAGTGTAGATATTAATCACTGAAGCCTTGTCTGGTATAGCAAAGGACTGGGGGCTCCTAAATGTCCATCAACACAGGGACCAATGAAATAAATTAGTCCCTTCCAACAGTAGGATACTCTGTAGCTGCAAAGAAAGAAGGAGGAAGCTAAGTGCCAGCATGTGAAACATTGCCCACCTATATCAAACAGGGCAATATTGCAAAATAGTGTGTAAAATGTGCTAGTTTATGTGTTTAAGAAAGGGGGGGTAGGTGAGAGGATATATATACTGATTTTTGCTTGTGTATGCATAAAGAACCCCTGAAGGAAGAATACTAAAAGCTAAAACACTGGTTACCTGGCAGTATGGGGGGGGGGTGCTACGAGGCAGATGGCAGACAACAACTGAAGGAAGACTTTTTTATAAATCTTTTCACATTCTTGGATTTTTTGACTGCAGGAATATAGTACCTGGATGATTTTTTTTTTTAAGCAGAGGAGAGATGTGGCTTTCATTTGCTCCTTGGAGAGCTCACTCTGGCTGCAGGACAGAGGGTGGACTGGAGGAGGGTGGAGTGATGCACAGACGGCAGTGAGAAAGAAGGAGAGGGGTGCACCCCCCCACCCAGAAAAGGCATCAACAAACATCAGCTGAGGTTGTCTGAACCCAGGCACTGCCGGAGCTGGTGCAGCCAGCAGCAGCCTCCCTGCCTCCTTCTCTAAGCAGAAACATGGGGCAATCACCTGCTTTGGAGTCAAAGAGTTTAATCAGAGCCTTTGTAGTGATTGGGAGTGTGGCACTGCCTGTTGCCTCTCCCTCTCCCCCTTGGAGTTGAGCAGGCAGAGGGAATGCTTGGAAGGGGCAGCACAGGGTGATAGGAAAGGGCTGGGGCTGGGCCCTGTGGCCGTGCCAGTGTGGAATCCTAGAAATTAGGGCTTGTGTCCTCATTCTGCCTTCATTAACTGTGTGAATTTGAGCAAGTCATTTGCTCCATCTTAACCTGTTTGCTCATCCATTAAATAGAATAATCCATGGTGCATGGTTGTTGCATTTTTGAATGAGGTAATATAATGCCAAGGGCTTGGCCATAGCGATACCTGCTCAACCATCATCACTACCATCGGCATTGTTATAAAACAGATTTCTCCCAACTCAGGGTAGCATTTATGTGCTTAGAGTTGCAAAGCACTTCAGCAAACAGGAACTATTTGCTCCCCAATTAGTTTTTCTCCAAATATGGGTGGAAAGTGTTTTCTTATTCCATTAATGCTGGGTCTAGCCATATGACTTTGAATTGTCTATTGGGATGCTGGCAGGAGTGAAACAAGCAAAGGCTTGAAATATGTCTGTCCAAGGGAACTCGCCCTCTGAGCTTCTGCTTCTCCAAGGGAAAGACATGCCCCAGGGAGCCCACTTGTTTCAGGAGGCAGAGAGGTATGTGGAATAGACCTGACCCAACTATAGTCTGGAGTAGAACAGAGCCAGTCCTAGCAGAGATCACCTGACTCTCAACTGACACTGGTGATTGTTATTTTAAGCCATTGAGTTTGGGGAGATTTGTTTTGCAACATTGTTGCAACAGTAGCTGACTGAAGCATAGGCCATGACTTCCACAATAAAGTTGAAGGTCCTTCAAATTCTTTTAAGATCTCATGGACAATTTTCCCATTTGTATCTCACACCACTGCCTCCACTTTGCTCCTCAGACCTCAACCGAACCAAACTTCCTTCAGTCCTGATGCATGTGGTGCTGTGGCTTACTCCAGCCTCTACACAGACAGTCCTCCCTGCCTGGAACACTCTTCCCCTACTGCACCTTCATAGCTCCTCCCTACCCTTCAGACTCAGCTTCCGCCAGGAAGCCCTCATCAGTGCTTCCAAGTCTGGGTTGGTGGTCCTGGGATATGACCCCACAGCCCTTTGGATTGCTTCTGCCCTGATTTCTACTTGTCTCTCTCTCCCCACAAGGGCATACTCCATGAAGGCAAAAGACTGAAAATCCCCAGCTCCTGGCATAGAGTATATTCACTGTAAATATTTGTTGACTGAAAGAATTTCCTGCCCCTTCAAGCCTCCATCTGCTTGCCTGTAAAATGGGAACTATCTCATCAGAACTGGGGCAGAGCGATGCCCTTGCTTTGCTTCACTACAGGGGAATAAATTAACAGGTACCTTTTACTCTCTAGCAACCCTGCATCCCTCCTTTCCTTCACCTCCTCCCCCACCTCTTGTCAAACGGACTTGAGGCGAAGGATGTGGTTTCTCAGCAGATCAGTGGAGCCTTTGCTCAGCACAAGCCTACCTGACAGAGACCCTGCTTGCACTTGTCGGCTTGTGTGCGGAGAGGAGAAGGGTTTCTGACCAGGCTGTCCCCAGAGTCACTCCACTCTGCCTCCCAGAGAGCCTTCAGGGCAGATCTGCCTTGCCTTGGTGAGAACAGGCAGAATTCTGCAGGGTGAGCGAGAGAGGGAGGGGTGGAGGGAAGTTGTCATGCAACCGAGTCCCTTCCACGTGCCTTGAAATCACTTCATCCCTACCACCCTCCCTGAAAGGAGGATTGTATCCCCACTTTTCAAAGAAGACAGTGAGTAACCCATCTTCACCCAGTGGTGGGATTCTAACCCAGGCTGGTTGATTCCAAGGTCAGTTTCTACTGCAGGCAGCTGCCTCCACACCGAGCAATGATCCTGAGCACCTCAATGGTGCAGGTAGCGTCAAAAGGGACAGAGAGCATCAATGACATTATTACAATAAAAAGAGAGATGGCCTAAAATGTGTACAGTACTATGCAATTCACAAGCCGCCATCTCACCGGTTTCTCCTAACTTTGCCAAGCAGGCCTATCACCACCCCATCTCACAGAGGAGAAAATGGAGGCTCAGCAAGGTGAAGTGATTTCTCCCAAGATCCCACAGCAAATAGCGAAGCTGAGGCAAGACTCCTCCCACCTCATCTCCTGGATCACTGAATTCCAGAGGTCCCACTCAGGAACTCTGGGGCCCTTGCCCAGGGGGATCTTGGGACACGTCCTTTCCCCGTGATGTAATCAGATCATCAGGCTGCCTAGGTTTCACCCATAGCTGTGCAACCTTGTGAAAGCCACATGAGCTCTCTGAGTTTCAATATACCAGTTACCTATTGCTCCCTAACAGACCACTTCAAAAACTAGTGGCTTAACACAGCAGCCATTTCTTTAGCTCATGATTCCGTAAACTAATTAAGTTAAGCTGGGCTCATCTGGGTGGTTCTTCCGATACTAGAGGCTCCCTCCTGTGTCTGCAGTCAGCTGTAGGTTAGCTGAGTGGTTTTGCTTTGGGGGCTTGGCTCACTGTCAGGCTGGAGGAATAGGGGTCATGGGGCCATATGTCACTCACCAGGCTTGTTCACAAGGCAGTGTCATGGTTCCTGGAGAATGAGTGGGAGCACACAAGGCCTCCTATTATGGCTTGAATTGTGTTCAACCCTCCTGTTACGGGTTGAATCCCAGGAGATGGATTATGAAGCTTTGTTTTAGAAAAAAAGAGGAAGCACGGGTAGAGGGGAGAGAAAGGACACATGCATTTACCAACCCCAAAATGCAATTTATAAAATGAAAATCTGGTGTGACATTCAACTAAATTAACAATTTGTAGATAATTCACTATGCTTATACCATTAAGCAAATGCACTTTAAATTGATTTCAAATTAGTGGGCTAATGATTTCCCCCAGGTCCAGTCTCTGCCAGCCCCCCCAGTGCAGTGTTTTTAATAAGAGGTAGGTGTGTAACAACGGCCTCTTTATTCCATAATTGAAGCCATAATTGAACTTGAGGTCATATCCAAGGGCCCTATTGATCTACATAGAGAGGGAAAGTGCTGACAGTGACCATCTTCAGACCAGAGGGGTGGGGTGGGCCAGGGGAGAATCCTGCAGCTGTGGCAGATTTGGAGATCACTTTTTGTATGACCTGCAGGTAGCCTTGATGGCTGATGAAGAAGTTAAATAACCTTGAGACAGACAGAGCTCTTAATCCCAGTCCTGCAGGGACTCCCTAAAGGCATGTGAGGGACCTATATGACCCTTCAAGATTCCCAGGGCCCCAGGGTGAAAACTGCACTCTCTCTTGTCCCACCATGCCTACCTAACCCCCAACTCCCTAGGCCAGAGTGATGCAAGTCAAGATACACCACAAATGTGTTCTACTATCCTTCCTCATCCTAAGTTTCAAGTCCTCTAACCCTCAGCTTGGCCAAGAGCTTCTCCAACCTCAACTCAGAAAGACAGTGTGG
The DNA here is from genome assembly GCF_017311325.1 of Ursus maritimus. Lineage (NCBI taxonomy): Eukaryota > Metazoa > Chordata > Mammalia > Carnivora > Ursidae > Ursus > Ursus maritimus. The sequence continues at coordinate 8,457,951 of NW_024425786.1, forward strand.
AAGGTCTTTGGTTCTTGTTGGCATAGCTCTGATTGCTTCCATTTCATAAAGCACAAATCATTATCCATCTCTATTGCTACCTCTAAAGTGGCTGTAAGAACATTTAGCTCCATCTCAAGAGAACATTGGAGTCTCGTTTTATTTTTCACTAGCCATTTTGGCTGTTCTGAACCCAGAGATCTTTTTTCCCAAAGGGTTTGCCAGACAAAAGGAAGTGGGAGGAAAAGCAGAGAGGGAAAACGAGAGGTCCAGAGGAAAGGAGTGGGAAGAATGATGGAAACCTAGTGTTTAAAAAAGGAGAGCATAGAGCAACTGAGAGAGAGAAATTTTACAGAGGAGTAAATGTGTAATGGAAAATCTCATGACCCCAAGGTCAGGGAGAAGTGCCAGGGAGGTGAAGCAGACTGTGAGCACCGGGTCTCCTAATGAATGGATCAATGTTTAGGACAATCTGTAAAATACTCCACGTGTGCCCTTGAGATCATTGAGCTGTCTATAATACAGCCCAAATTTGAATCTTAAAATTATCTAAACATTATGTACTAGCAGTAGATACAGTGCTCCCAAATCTCATAAAATCTGGAATAAAAACAAGAATGGGAAAGAACAAAGGAGAAGGAGTTTGCTATTTTCCCTGCTACCTGTCCCCATCCCATTTTTGGAACATAAAGCTCCTTGCAGATTTTTAAGTGGCCTTTGAGTGTGTGGAACTCCCAAGATTCCACCATTGCACTGAGGGGTAAATACCATGCTCCTAGCTCTTCTTGATCAGATTCTTCTCTCAAACATGTTGTACTTGGGGTATGGAGGAAGAAGGAGAAGGTTATTCCTTCTAAGCTCTGCATCGTCTCATTCACACTCCATTACAGGGGTCAGTCATGGTGATAACCAAAGAGAAGAAATGTCTGAGAGAAGGATGTCTCTGGTTTCTAGGAAGAGATTAGTAGGGAATAGTCACTGAATCAATACTGATCAATAAATGTTCCAGAAAAAAATCTAAACCCACATTATTTAAACAGAGTCTTTCCTAGAACATCTTCTCTGTTGATCAAAAGAATGAAGAAAGGCAAAATCAGAAAGGAGAAATTCCTTTTTTTTTTTTTCAAAAAATGACTGTGAATCGATGGAACCACTTTAGAAACATATGTATATACCATGATCAACAATTTCACTCCTGGGTATAAACCCAACATAAATGGGTGCTTTGTCCATCAAAAGGCATGCACAAGAATGTTCATAGCTTTATTCATAACAGTCTCCAACTGGAAACAACCCAAATGTCCATCAACAGTAGAATGGATCAATAAACTGTGGTTTATTCACACAAAAGAGTATTATACAGAAATAAAAAAGAACAAACTACTGATATGCTGTGACATGGATGAATCTCAAGTCATAATGTTGAATGAAAGAAGTCAGAGACAGAAGAGTGAATACATTTATGTGAAGTTCAAGAATAAGAAAAGCTAATCTATGGTGACAGATGTCAGAAAAAGGGTTACTCCTGGTGGGAGGCAACACAGGGAGGTGGTGCTGAAAAATGTTATGTATCTTTATCTGAATGGTGGTTACACACACACACACACACACACACACACACACTTTTAAGCTGTATACTTAAGATCTGTGTACTTTTTACAAGTTATTCCTCAAAATGACTAATAAATATTTTTAAATGGTCACTCCACTCCACTATTTAAATAAAAATTTAAATCATCATCTGTCATTCACTTCTCGAGGGCCATGAAATTCACAGAGCTTGTGCTTTATTTTCCATCTTGAGGGAAATGGAAACATACCTGCCCGTTGTGCAAATGAGGATAATGAGGCATGGGATCTTTGGGCAGAGGCTCTGCTGCAGACCACACATTGTAAGGCTGAACTGACAGGTGTCATGGTGAGTACAGCTGTGAACCGCGATCTGTGTCACCTCTGTCCTTCTTCATGGCATTATTGATGTGGTTCACAACGCCTGAGGCTGGACATGCCCCTTGGAGCTGCCAAAAGTTCTCATCATCCCACAGCCCTGCCACTCTCCCTAGAGCAGAATAGGATGGCTGTCGCAGCAACTCCTGGATTAACTTCAAGAGATGCCAAATTAGAATTGAATTATAGTCCAGCCTTGTGATTTCCAACAGCTATCAATGCAGTGACCCAACCATGGCAGGGCTTAGTGACCACACGCCACGTGTAACTCTCAGAGGCTATTTCAGCACCTCGGACAGAGGTGCCCCCCACGCCGCGAGGCTGAGGTGCCCAGCTGATTCTATTATTTCAGCACCAGGGACAGCGACTCGTGCATTAAATGGGTATGGAAGTAGACTGGTCTGGCAAAACGTATTTGCAGAGAGCAATCTTCCCACAGTTTGCTATTTACACACAACACTACTCCTTCCAGTTTTGTATAACAAATTAAATTCTGACAGCATTAAAAATATATGTGTGATGAGAAGATTGGTTTGGAAAACACCCAACATTTACCTTCCTTCCACCTCCACCTTCTTCCTCCAATCCAGGTGTTTCCCAAGGGACCCACACTTCAGGGAATGCCCAGGTAAATGGGGTTTCTCATTTGTAGATTTGTCAGTGGAGCACATGGGTAGAAGACCAGAACCCCTGGGACCCAACTTATTTTCCCTCAGCAAGATGCAAGAATACCTTCCTCTCTGAGAGAGTGAAAAGCAAGATCATTTAGAAATCTTTCCTTTAACATATGTACACTATCAATTAATTCATTCATTCAATTAATATTTATTGAGAGCCTAGTGTGTGCCAGGCCTTGTCCTAAGCACTGGAGATAAAATGGTGAGCCAAATAAATTCCCTGCTCTCATGAGCGTACCATCTAGTGGGAGAAAAAGACAGTATACACATAAATATATCAATAATGAGGATAATTTCTGTTCATTGTAAGTTCTATGAAGAAAATAAGTAGAGAAATGGGCTGTATGGTGACGGGGTGAGAACTACTCTCGCTAGGAGAGTCAAGGAAGCCTGCTCTGAAGAGATGATGTATGAGTTGAGTTTTGAACAATGAGAAGGAGCCAGACTTGTGAAGAGCTGGCAGAAAGGCATTCCAGGAAAAGGGTGCCACAAGTGCATAGGTGCTGAGGTGGGAACAGGTGTGGCATGTTCAAAGGGTGGAAAGGAGTCCATTGTGGATAGAATATAGTGCATGAGAGGAAGACATGGGGGAAATAAGGTTGGAGAAGCAGGAAGGAACCCAATCACATGGGCTTTGTGGGTCATATAAGACATTTGGATCTTAAGCATGAGAGTGATCTGATTTATGTTTAAAACAACCTGCTTTTTTAGCTGCTATGTGGAGAATGGACTGGGGAGGTGGGAGAGGAAGCTAGCAGACCAAGTTAGGCTGTTACGATGGTCCACTGAGAGACAATGGTGATGATAACCTCTTCTCACCTTCCACCACGTGCAATTTTATCTCCAAAATTAAGGATACATTCTCTGAGCCATCCATGCTCCCTTTCTCTAATCCCTCTTGTAACCAGTGCCACACACTGGTTATTGTGAGATATTATGAGAGAACATGCACAGGGTCACATATTATGGTTTATTTACCATTGAAAGAATGAATGAATGGTGGCTTCAGAGAAGCCTGTCTCATCTAGAAATAGAATCTATTGCCTCTTTGATGCCAGTTTTTCTCACTCTTTTCAATTCATGGGTTACCACTTGGGGAGGAAGGACATGTGGAGCACTTAATCCACTTCTCATGGCTCATCATCTGAGAAATAGCCTCATCAAGCCAGTGGGAACTGTAGGCTCATGCTGATGGGATGCCAATGGGGGAGACTATACACCATTAATTATGCAGTGAACAAAAGCATCAACATATATGATACTTAAAGCATTAATGTAACAGTGATATTACTTCTCAGACCAGCCAGAGGACCCGGGGAGACCACAAATGCACAGTGCACAAACTCATGCTCTACCCAATTAAGTTTGCCAGCCATAAGAGCCTTGGGAATTTGCACCCAATATGACCACCAGGAAGGGAGCAAACTGAGCAATGAGGGGAAAAACAAAGATCACTTGACTTAGCATCAGGGCCTCTGGCACTTGGTCTCATCTCATTCACGAACTCACTTGAGGATGTCAGGCAGATCCTTTCTTTTCCCTGGGCCTCATTTTTCTCAACTGTAAGATGAGGGGTTTATTTGAATCTCATGATTTTCTAGCTCAAAAATCTCTAAATATGTAATGGCCCCAGGACCTTAATTTTTCCCACATTCTTTTGACTCTCTTCTTGTACTCCCCAAATCCCAAAAAAGCATGGAAAGCATGCAATATTATGTCCATTTTTCAGGATGGGAAAACTGAGCCCTCAAGGTCACAAGTACTGTTCACAAATTTACCAACTGAATGAGAGAGGGCTTAGATGCAATTACAACTCATTCAGGTAAATCCTAACTCTTCTAGAAGGAACTGACAGCAGTGCATTCTGCGGGCCTTACTCATCTCACTCCAGACATCCACTTCCCCTTCTCCCAGGCCCTTCAAGCCCCTACTGGGCCCTGGCTATCCTGCAAACTCTCTGGTCATACCCAAGAGGGGTAAACAGGCACAAAGATGCCTGTGCTCCATGCAGCCTCTGGGTATACATTGCTACTTCAGTTTCAAGGCCACTGGCAAATTCCATCATGGCCAGGCCCTTCCACTGGGTTCATAATTGGAATATGTCAGCTCATTAGCATGGGAAAAGGGAGGAAGACACCTTGGGCTTTATTCATCCGTCCTGATTTAGTAGATGTTCCCTTTGCAGCTCCTGGGCCTTGGAGGAATCTGTGCCCCTCCTGTGTGTGCCTGTGTTTGTTATGGAAATTACCACTCGCCCATACATATAAATCTGCAAAAGAGCCTCTTCTCATTTCTAATAGTTCCACAGGCTGCACTGAGAGAAGGCTGAGCAGAGCTGAGACTATCTGGGAGGTGAGAGACCTTCATCTTCGTGTTAACATTAGAGGAATCTTGACCACCCAAAGAGCTCAGGTAATAGGTCCCAGTCATCAAGAGCTTGCAGTGTGCCCAGGACTGTGCTCATGGTTTCCCATGTGTCATCCCATTTAAACTTCCCATAACCCTATGATCTCCACATTTTAGATGAGAATAGTGAGGTTAGGAGAGATTTAAGTGACTTGCTCAATATCACAGGAATGGAAAGCAGCTACATTTAATTGCCTAACTTCTAGGTTATCTCCATGATTCTTGGATTTTGGAGGGATAAAATAATGGTGAGAGGAGAGGAAAGAATGGGGGTGATATACTCCATGGGAGGTGGAAACTCCCCAAAGCAGTCTCCATTATTTCTCCCCTGAAAGATGTTCTGCTTCCCTCTGGAGGAATTTTCTCCCCCACCAAATGAGACTTGGGCTCAAAATCTTGGCCCTTCCACTACCTTTGTGGTATAATCATCTCTCTCTCCCTTGCTTTATTGTTAAGAATTCTTTCAGTTGTGCCAGAAACATGAAAATCCTGGAAAAGACCTGGATGGGGGCATGACTCTACCCAGAGGCTCAAACAATGTTGTTAGAACTCTGTCTCTTTCCAACTCTCAGCTCTGCATGTGTCTGCTTGGAATCATTCTGCAGGCATCTTGCCCCAGCCGGTAGCCAAGAGGGTCACCACAGGCCCAAAATTTCATACTCCTAGACAAGAAAAACACCCTTATTGACAACCACACTAAGACTGAGTATATGTGTGCTGTATTTTTCCATTCATGACCCCCACAATATGTCCCATCCCACATGTTCTTTCACAGTGTAACATTGACACTCCTTCCATCTCATGGGCAAGTTTATGTCCCTTCCCCTTGAATCCAGGCACTGTGTGGCTCCGTCGGCCACTAGAATATGGCAAAAGTAATGTTTTCCTTATTTCCAGGTTCAGCCCTTAGAAACTGGCAGCTTCCATGGCACCTGGGTGGCTCAGTCAATTAAGCATCTGCCTTTGGCTCAGGTCATGATCTCAAGGTCCTGGGTTCAAGCCCCACATCGGGCTCCCTGCTCAATGGGGAGTCTGCTTCTCCCTCACTCTGCCCCTTGCCTGGCTTGTGTATGCACTCGGTTGCTCTCTCACTCACTCTATCTCTCTCAAATAAATAAAATCTTAAAAAAAAAAAGAAAGAAAGAAACTGGCAGCTTTCATTTTTTGCCTCTTGAGACACTCACCTCTGAAGCTCTGGGCCCCTATTTAGGAAGTTCAAGGCCACCATGTTGTGAAGAAGCCCAGGGCACATAAAGAGGCCAAGGGCAGGTGTTCTGACTGACAGCCCCAGGGGAGGTTAAAGTGGACAACCAACACCACTACCAGACATGTGAGTGACATCGCCTCAAGATGATTCCTGCCCCTAGAGTGAGTCCTTCTTGGTAAAGCCCCATATATCCTGTACACAAAGACAAGTCATCCCTGCTGAGTCCTTCCCCAATTCCTGACCCACAGAATCTGAGATCATAATAAAATGGTTGTTTTAAGCAATTAAGTCTAGGTGTATTGGCTTATGTAGTGAAAGATAACTGGAACTGTGTGTGCATGTGTATGTATGCGTGTGTGTATGGGGGGGGGTGTTGGAGAGGTTGTTTCCTGTAGGAATTAGAAGGCAGACGGATAAGCACACCAGACAAACAAGCACTATAGCTAACACCTGAAGGATTGCCCATGGGGCCCGCCATTTCTAAATGTACCAGCTTTCACTACTGACAGGAGTGATTGTGTGAAAAAGACAATGAACAAGTTGGTCCGTTCCAGGTGTTGGGTGTCATATTGCCCGATTATGTTAGTGGCATTGACCTTGAGGTCTCTGTCCTTTTCACCCACCAAACCCAGGCCAGTCATTCTCACAGCCCCTCCAGCCCCTTTCTGGGCTCTCCTCACTCCCCTGCTCCCCTTACAGCCTCCTGGATTCTGACTCAGGAACACTCTCTAAATTCTGCTCCTCTTTTTTTTTAATTTCTGTGCTTACTCCTTCCTTCCAGACTCTGCAAAACTGCCCTATCTCTCAGGTTTTTCTCTCCCCTTTTCTGAATGCTTAGACACTCAAGAAGTCTCCATTTTCCTCAACCTCTACTTCCCAGAATCATCAACCCACAGGACAAAATAGAACTGCCTTCCTCCAGGTACACAGCATTCAGGCTAAGAGCGTGGTCTCTAAGCCAGCCTGGCTCTAACGCTTGGTTCTGCCACCTGCCAGCTGTGTGCTCCCTGTCACCTTAGTCTCACTGTGTCTTATTGTCCTGTCTGTGAAAGAGAGATGACAATAGCCCGTGGAGTTGCTGTGAGGATTAAACAAGATAACCCAGGTAAAGGACTCTGCACCTTGTTCCTATTAATTGAAATGAGACAAGGTCTCTCAAACTCCTTGTTTAAATATGAATTCCAACAGTGCCGGGTTTGTTCATGCTCATTCATGCAGGAGAAGAGACCGTGCCCATCACCCTCCTCTGGTTTCACAAAGACGACTCACAGGTATTTATGCCTTCCAGAAAATAGAAATATCCTCTTCCATATTATCACCAGGGTAATAAATTATTAAGTAAGACAATCAATCAGAATTATGGGGGGTTTTCTTTAAGAGTGAAAACTGTTTACTAAGGAGTATTGCAACCATCTCTGAAGTCAGGGTGCCATATAAAACTCTTTTGTTCGAAATAACATTTGCAAGGATAGCTTTTTCATGCAGACTAGAATCTGCTTTCCTATAGCTGCAGGGAAAGTGGAGACTTTTTTTCCCCTCTTATCTTGCTGAGATTTCTTTCACCAGCAGTTATAAGGACCTACAGTTTCAAGACCCAATATTGGAATTCTATTAGTCAGCACCAACGGGAAAGAAAGCGGTCTTGAGGAGGTCAAAACTTACAATATAAAAGAGAAAAAAGCAGATTAGTGTTGTTAAATGAAATGTGGGCTATTTGATAGTTCTTATTCACACATCGGCCATAATAATCTTCAGTACATGGTAGGTGTTATTTTTGTCTTTGTTCTTATGACATGTAACCTTACAAAAAGCACCATCCAAATGGTCAGTGGCACCATGGTGAAGACACACAGTCCAGCAACCAAAGTTATTTAAAATTATTTCCATTCTTCATATCCATAACTCAGGCCTTTTGGAGGGGACACATACTCAGAAAAACATCCCAGTCTCCTTGTCTCAGTCACCCATATCCACACAGTATTTGGCTCCCCCAGTGCCTCCCTCTTGCCAAATCCCCCAGCCCTGACTCCTACTCCTAAGCTACAGATTTTCCAGCTGTTTCCCCCTATTCTCCCCGATCCTATATCCGAAAAGCCAAAGAGCTGGTCTGATAACATGAGGGTCTTCCCTGGAGTGGGGAGGGGGACTATCAGGTAGAAGGACCCCAGGAGACAACATCAGAACCCCCTTTATCAAGTGGGGTAGGGACAAGCTGGGGACACCCCGGGTTAATCTTTTCTGCCCTGTCATTCCGCACAAGTGTGACAAGGACCCTCCTTGGCTAATATCTCTCTTCTTCCCAGGAACATCAGCATTCCCTACTTGGCATTTATGATACATCGCTACAACCCTGATTCACCGGGGACTGCAGCAAATCACAGAGTTGGGGCTGCTGCTGTGGGGGAAAGTTTTGCTTCTCTCAGCCCCAGCTGCTTATAGCAACCAGCCTAGAACATTGGGAAACTGCCTGGTGATGCTTTTAATCTCAGTCCAGAGCCGGGGTGCTGGCCCGGCTACCAAATCCCAGTGCAAATTGGAATGAGTCCATGGGATCTCACCTGCCTGCCCAGCCTAGCCCAGGCCGATGGGACGCTCAAGCCAGGGAGCACTTTGGAAGTCCCCCTTCCCCTTTCCTCAGCAAGAGATTTCCTTGCCTCCCACCTCCCACCTCTCCCAACACACTCACCGTTCAGCTTAATTCATCAGTTCAGGAAATTCCCTCTGAAACATTCCCTGAGAGCAGGGACCCTTTGACACTGGCTGTGAGCTTCTTGACCACAGGCACTTTTGTCTGGGATATAGTAGGTGCTCAGTAAATATGGATTGAATGAATAAATGAGTGTCCAATGATATAAGAGCATGGATTCAAATTAGATCATGTTACTGATATCTGGCAGAGAGCAAGTTTTTGAAGGGACTGGGTACCGAGGTTATTCGTTCATCCACTTGGGAAATACCAGTTGAGCTTTCAGGCAGTCATTGTGCTAGGCACCAAAATGCAGGTGACCAGGGCAGGAACTGTCCCTGTCCTTGTGGAGATGAAAGGAGCTGCCCTGGTTTGACATGAGGATACCTCTGCCCCACCTCAGAGCAGAACTCAACCCCTGGGGCCTCTTCTCCAGAGAACCAGCTCTCTCCAGACCCCCTATCCCTACCCACCCTCCTACCCCCCAGGAAATTCACAAAATGAGAGACCAGAGGTGAGGGAGTGAGTGTCACTGAAAATGGCCATTATCAGATTAGACAAACCCCATGGCCTCCAGCCAGCACCGCCCACAGCCCCAGCTACCAATTTACTGGGATGAAAAAGCCTCATCCATATTTCATTTCAGGCACTCAGCATCCTCAGCTGCTGTCCCTTCCTTCAGTGGGCCCATTTCATGCCTCCCTGCCTCAGAGATGGCCCCGGACCAAAGGGGACACGCAGGCCCTGAGCTGACAGCCCATTTGCCCAAAGTCTGCCCCTATCCCCTGCAACACGCACATTCTGTGATGACTCAGGCCCCTTTCTGAGCCCAGCCCCCATCTTCCATCCCTTTCCATGGGCCAAAAGAAGAGCTATTCACCCCCCTCACCAGGGAAGGCACCCCTGCTCCTTCGTGCCCCCCACCCCAGTGTCCCCCCTCCCCCAAGGGACCTGGTGCTTGCCACAAACCTGATGGTGTTGGCAAATCAGCACAGGGGTGGGGGAGCCCATCTCGAGTCCCTGCAGGCGGATCTAGGACAAGATCAGGGATTTTCAAGCATGAAGAGGACCTCAGAGATAAGGGGACTGCTATTCACTTTCTCCCTCCTCCAGCAGACTGATGGACATTTGCCTTTTTTCTCCCTCCTTGCAGAACCAACTAGAAACTAAAGCAGCCAGAGGGCTTGGCAGGACCCAACAACCTATGGAAACTGCAGGCTTTTAGTACCTGGGTTATGGATAGGGGGCCTGAAGAGTCAGCTAAACTGTACGGGGGGCGGGCAGGAGCAGGGGGAGACCACTCTGTCCTCATCCTTAAACACAGCCGCACGAGGGTTGGCGAATTGAGGAAGAAGAGGGGAGCCCTGAGCCTCCAGGGCCACAGGGACATGAATTAGGGGATGGCGGAAATGTGCTCTCGATCAACTCTGTTATAGTGACCTTGGATGAGTCCCTTCCTGTCCCCGGAATTAGTTCACTCAGTTATAAAATGAAGAAATTGAGTCAGGTCAGTGATTTTAAAGACAAAGCTTAAAGGACACACCCCTCCCAGAGTGGGGTGAATTCGGTACTCCTTCTTGCTAACACAAGCAGTGCCAAGCTCAGAATGAGGAGGGAGTTTCTGAGCAGTGCTGCCTTTGCGGAGGAGGGGGTGTGTCTTCAGCCTAACCCAGGGGTTCCCGAAGGGACTTGATAATCTAATGGAATCGGGGGCCCTACGTGACCCACCGAGTCCCAATCTTTAAGATGGAGAACATGGCCATCGGCATTTTCCAAAAGATTTCCCAGTAAGACTAGTCACAAACCAGATTTGGAAATAGTGGAGCTGGAGGGGAGGGAGAGAAAGGAGATGGGGCAGGGACCCTCTGCTTCCAGAGCAACAGGCAGAGGAGCAAGGGGCCAGGGGCAGAGGATGTCTGGGGAGCACCTCCACCATCCACCCACAGGGAGAGCACGTGTAGGAGACACTCGTCCAGCAACCGCCCCCCTCCAAGAAGAGCTAGTACGGGGCTGGGCTTTATCTGCCTCCCTGAAGCCTTCTTTGCTGTATAGCTGCGAGCTGGGATCTCCTTTGAGGGCTCCCCTGGAGCACTGGAGTGTCTGTTTACAGTTCATTAGCTACTTGACAGAGAGGCTCCAAGAGCGAGAGACATAAAGAGGAAGTGTCAGGGCCGGGCCCTGCGCAGATCCGTCAGAAATGAAGATAAAGGTGCTTGCAGATGAAGAGGTCTGACAGTCGCCACTGCAGCTCGGGCCGGGCGCCTGGCCTCACAGGTGGCTGGTGAGCACAGCTCCGCTGCCCTGAGACCCCGGGCCCGGTGTCCCCAGCGCACCCACGGCCCAGTCTGCTGGCTCCCTTGGCTACTCACAGCCCAGAAACAGCAAAGATGCCTAGCAAGAGGGGGTTGGCTAGGGAAATGACTCCACAGCCCCTCCACGGCATATTATCAGGCCCTCAAGAATTATATTTACAAGGAACTTGTCACTACATGGGAAACGACTTCTAAACTATACGCGTAGTGGGGGGAAAGCAAGATGTGAAATTGTATGAACAGCATCAACCCTGCGGAATGAAAATTACACATGGGAATAAAATAAAAACCTGGAAGAAAATACTCCAAAAAGTAATGGCGGTGGTCCCTGGGTGCTGAGCGATCTTTCTCTACTTCCTTCTGGTCTACGTTTTCCCACACTTTCCATACTGAGCATGATTGCTATTGTAATGGCAGCAACAAACTTTACTTTTGAAATAAAAAGATTTTGTTTTTAAAGGTTGTATTTATTTATTTGAGAGGAGAGAGAGAGAGAGCATGGACAAGGGGGAGGCGCAGAGGGAGAAGCAGGCTCCCGCTGAACGGGGAGCCTGACTCCTGACTCCAGGTTGAATGCCAGGACCCTGGGATCATGACCTGAGCCAAAGGCAGACGTTTAACCCACTGAGCCACCGAGGCGCCCCAAATAAAAAGATTTTAAGTCTCTTTACCGTCGGAACTTATCCCATCCTGCCATTCACAGGGTGAGGACAGGCCCCCACTTCCCCAGCCCGAGGCCCAGCCCCCTTAAGATCCAAACCCACGTCTTCTGACTTGAGCTGCATTCCTGAGCCCATTACTCTCCCTGGAAGCTGGTGGGGTGGGGCTGGCTGGAGAAGCTGCCGTGGAGATTCTCAGCAAGCCGTTGGTCATGAGAGTAACAAGCAAGAGTACCGAGCCCTTTCCATGGGCCAAAGTGGGTTGAATTGGAGTCCCCTGAAAGATATGCCCGCTTAGAATGGATGGATATGGATTTATTTAGAAAGGGGGTCTTTGTGAATGTAATTAAATTAAGAATCTGGAGATGAGATCATCCTGGATCCATCCAATCACACCTTCCCTTATAAGAGACAGAAGAGAGACACACAGAGGTGAAGGTGATGTGCAGATGGGGGCAGAGGTCCAAGTGATAAGTCTTCAAGCCCGAGGAACATCAAGAAGGGTGGGCAACCACCAGAAGCTGAGCCTCCAGAAAGAACCAAGCCCACCAACACCTTGATTTCGGACTTCTGGCCTCCAGAACCATGAGACAGGAAATTTCTACTGTTTAAGCCCCCCAGTTAGTGGTCATTTGTTTGGGCAACCCTGGGAAAGTAACTCATGGCGAAGACCCTTATATCCCTCATTTGTCTAATGAGATTGGCTCCTCTATCATCAGCATCTGACAGATAGGGAAAATGAGGTTCAGAGTGGTTATTCAACTGTCCTAAGGTTGCAGAGCAGTGAGCAGGAAGGGACTGCAGCCCAGGTCTGTCATCCTCCCGAGTCCCTGACAGTGCCATGGGCTGAGCTAAGGCTTTATACCCATAGTCCTCAGCTCTGGACTCGGGCTCTAGCTCCATCACTCACAGGCTATACGACCCCACACAAGTTACTTAACATCTCTGAGCTTCAGCTCCCTCGTTAGCCAACTGGAGAGACTATCAGGAGCTATCCCCAGGGCTGTCGTAAGGATTTGAAAACTAGCGTGAAGCTCTGCGCTGGATGACCTCTCCCTGTCGGGGATACCCTCGGTACCCCATCTGCTCCCAAGGATCCCCCCACCCCTGCCACGGCCAAGCCATGAGCCCAGCCTCCCTCCGTGCGCATGCTCCAGACACACAGCTTCCAGCAAGCCAGAGCAGCAGCAGCTCTAATGGCAACAGCAAATTATGCTCGTAAATTAGGGTTCGGCTAATTGTGACTTTATAGACCAGTAGTAGACATTCCTTTTAAAACCCTGTCTGTAAACACACAGCAGCCCCGCTGAGCAAGTGCCGAGCTGTATAAAAACTCTTTTAGGCAGAAATATATGGGCTGTGGTAGCTGACTCTCCAGGATGGCACCTCATTCATTATGTTTCTTTCTCCTCCTTGTGCTGAACAGCACTGTGCGTCCCTAATCCGCCAGCACAGCTCCCTCTCGCTTCACCCCATAAATCCCTGGCTTACAGCCCCCGCCCCCCGGCACAGCCACCTGCCGATGGCACAACAACACAGCGGAGACTGGTTGGGGGCTGCCCTTGCCCAGTCCCTGCCTCCCCAAAAGCCTGTGAGTTCCTGCCCTCCTGAGTGGGTCACCTGGAGAGGGGAGCCCTGGGGACAGGGGGGAGGAGAAGGAACTCCAGCGTGGGAGCAAGACCCCAGATATTTCTTATTACGAACCCACTCCCCACTCCCATCCCCCATCCTCACCCGGAGATGTGGGGCTGAGCCGGAGTGTCCAGCTGCAGCATTTAGAGTTTGGATGAACTGCATGGAGGTTCGGGGTGGACAGTCGCTGAGAGCAGGTCCCCAGGGGAGGAGGCCAAGGGGAGTGATCTGGAGGCTGGAGGTGAGTCTCTCACTGTGTTCCCCCTGTCTCCTACCTCTCTCAGGAGTCAGCGACCCAGTGGTCTCCCCAAGGCCAGCCAGGAGCTTCTTCACGGGGGTGGGGAGAGAAGGATGCTGCCTCACTCCCCCTGCAGGAGAAAAGGCTCTGGCTTTGTGGTCCCACCGTCTTGGGCTCAAGTCCACTCTTTAGAGCACCGGCGACCAGCCTGCACCTTGCTTGCCTTGCTCATGGCCTCTTCACATAATACTCTGTGGTAGCTTTATGTAGGGATACCATTCTCATTCTGCAGATGAGGAAACTGAGGCAGAGAGACGTTATGAAATTTGCCAGGGTCAGCAGATAAATGGAGGAGACGGGATTCGAATCCAAGCGCCACCCCCGTGTGCTTATTCCCCATAACGTTTCCTTAGTTAGACCTCAAGGTGGCAAGTTAGCCATCCTGAGCACTCACGTGTCATTTTCTTTTTGTAAATAAACTTTTACTAGAACACGGTCATACTTGTTTACATGCCACCTATGGCTGCTTTCTTGCTACAAGGGCGGGTGGAGACTCTATGGCCTCAAAGCCTAAATTATTTACTATCTGGCTTTTTGCAGAAAAGCTTTGCAGACCTGAGCCTGAGTTTTCTGGTCTCTTCAATGGCAACAGCAGTGAGTTTGCTCTCGGGGTGGTTGAAATGAGATCATCTGCACGCAGACGCTGAACGTAGCCAGGCTTGGGAGAGGTCACTCCCTTTCATCTCCCACTTCTCTCCATCTCTCCATACACACCTTTGGCTGCCACCACCTGCCTGCCACACTGGGCACCAGAGCTCAGTCCCCTCCTCCCCCAGAGACAAGTGGGGAAGGAGGGCTGGGCCCCATGCAGGATTCCAAGTCATTAGCAATCGAAACAAAATTTCCTCCCCTCCCCCTTCTTTCCCACAAGACTCCAGCGTGCCAATTATGCTGAGCCCCAGCCTCAGCTCAGTGGAAAATGTTTCACTTTAAGAATGAAAAGTATTTTTTAAAAGAATGTTGTTATTCTATTGAAACTAAATCCCCAAATAAATCTTCAACCCTGTAGCCACACACAATGGAGAAAAGTCGCTAAATAAACAGTCACTAATTTGCACAGGATCCAGCCCTGACCCACTTCTGGGTCTTGCCTTTCTCAACAGCCTCTTTATGGTTGTCTATTCATCACCGACCCAGTTTTCTTCCCTGTGTTCCAAAGGTTGGATTCCCTTCAGCCTTTAGCAGATGCTTGTTTGTTATTTAAATTATTTAGTTTACATATTTGAGCATTTTGAATTACATTTTATTTACAACGGTGGTCAGTTAGCAAATATATGGTGCACTGAAGTTGGCATGTACAGCTGTGCAGGCTGTGCACTGCGCAAATCCAGGAGACACTGCTCACCCTTCATGTTCTTAGATTTGTATATGGATGAGGATCACTGTCTATCAGATGTCAGTCAACTCTCTTAAGGAAGGGGCACTTTTTTTTGAATTTGCACTAAGTGCCTTGGGTTGTGTTCTGAGTAAACAGCTGTCTCTAGCAGTCAGTATCCTCATGGAGCCCACAGTCTAGTAAGAAAATCAGACATTGAAGAGGGAATGACAAGGGTGATGGTAAAAGGAAAGGGATATGAGGGTGTTCTGGGGAATCTGGTTGGAGGGAGTGGAGTGAGTGGGAACCAGCTAGGTGGCAGGGCAGGGAAAGGAGGGAATTGAAGGGTGGGAGAATGTTCCAGGCCAGGGGACATCCTGCAAACGGCCTGGAAGCAGCACACAACAGGGACTTCTCTCTAAATCAAGGTCCTCGCTGACTCACTTCCAGAGCCCCAGTGCAGTGAGCTTCTGCCTCCTCAGAGGAGCACCGTGTACTTTCCCCTGAACATCCCCGAGAGAAGCTGTGTGTCATGCCTTGATGAAAGGAGAGAGAGAACATTCGGCTTGTTCCATGGTAATGACCTGCGTGGTGGAACAGGGCCAGTTGGTAAGTACACTCAGTGCTTCAGGCTCAATCACAGGCGCCCCTGACCCAGAACACGGTGTCTGAAAGAATGGATGTGGGGAGCGAGTGTGGCTCAGCAGGGGCTCAGCCCTGCAGCCAGACACAGCCCAGAGCACCGAGGGCAGGGCTGGGGCACCGAGGTTCTGCGCACGGCTCCCCCCGCCCCCACGCCTCTTCCCTGCTGGGCAACAGGCCTAGCTCTTCAGCGGCTGCCTGTGTTTAGATCTGACCTCTGCCTCGGCTGATCTGTGTGACTCCAGGCAAGTTAGGAAACCTCTCTGAGCCTCTGTTTTCTCATCTATCAAATGGCATAACAAGAGTGCCCACGTCATAGGGTGCTTCCTTCATTCAACAATCATTAATGGAGTGCTTCCTGCATGCAAGATCACAGACCCCTGCTGTCCCCGAATTCTCTCTCAGGCGTCTTGGGAAACTCCAGCATGCAAATCCACACTTGGGAAGCAGCGCATAGTCTGGCCCCCCGAAGGCCTCCTCCCGATGATCTTCGTGAGCGTTTTCCTCTTCTGTCGTTTGCTGCTCAGACGAAGGCAGCGTGGCAGCAAATCTGAGTGTGGCCAGTGTCAGCAGAAAGGGAGTTCCAGCAAATCATGGCTGTGAGCACGGAGCCCGGCTGTCCCGTGCCAAGTGCCCGTGGGTCCACAGGGAGGGCAGAGAGATGACATGGCCTCCACTCCTGATACGAGTGGAGACAGTTCCCTCGTTGCTTCCCCATCGGGGTGGCAGGACCCTGTATGGGGTGCTGAGCTCTGTGTGAGACACACACACACACACACACCCCAGGTAGGTGGACTTCATTTTCCCTTGTCTGGGATGGCTGGTGGGTTTGCAGAGAACACAGAAGCCCTCACACTTTGGGGGAGGGCTGCGGCCCTCTGAAGAGATGATGCCTCCGAGGAAATGGGACCCCAAAAGGGAGAGGAAGGAGTGAGACCTGCCCAGAGGGGAAGGGGTGGAGGCCCCCCCCGGGACCACTCTCTCCCACACACTCAGGGCATCCGCCCTGAAAAGACCCCCCACCCAGAGCCAGAGGTGCCGTGCAGGACCCAGGTAAACCCACAACCCAGGCTGGCCAATCGGTTCACTCCGTCCCCTCGGCCACCATGGTCCGTGGAGAGGAGTGACAGCTGCGGGACCAGGGCCTGGGAAGGCCTATGGCTGAAGCTGCTGGCAGCCATGTTGCCACCACAAGGGCCAACAAGTGGACAGAGAACTGGGCACGGCTGGACTGAGCTGGATTTTCTCCCCATCATTGGCAGTGGCCTTCAGAAGCACAGTATTGGGAAGGACAACGGGGTGTGCCTGGGGCCGGTGAGGATGGTCAGGACAGTTTTCAGGACCTATCCCACATGTCTAAAGAACAGAACGGGAGCATGTGTGTCACACATGCCCCGCCCCCGCGGAGGCACCATGCGGAGGCACCAGGCAGAGGCAATCAGTGCACACGGGCGGCGGCACGGATGCCAGGAGGAGGCTGGTGGTGACTCCCCGGCACTGGGGTGCTGACTCTGTAGGTTCAGATCCCAGTGTGCTGCTCACCAGCTGTGGAACCCTAGGTAATCCACTGCCTCTCGCTGTGCCTCAGTTTACCCAGATACAGGATGGGGATGAAGAGAAGAACCAAGCCTAGGGTTTTGGAAAGGACCTCCCGGGGTGTTTTCAGCAAGTGCTAAATTCACACACGTTAGATTCACGCAGTCGGTGTGAGTTGAATATTTCGGGATATAAACGCCCTCTTTCTCTCCCATACAAATGCATGCACACTTTCTCTCTCACACACACACAGCAGACACAGCAGAGAACTGGCTGAGTCAGGGGTGGCAGACATGCCCAGGGGCAGACATGGCCGCGGCTACCACACTTCAGCAGTGATTGTAGGGTCACGCCGCGAGCTCCTGAGAGCGCCATTTAGCCGATCCAGGTGGCCACCGCGGAGACCACGTTTGCCCAGGAGCTGAAGTCAGGACAACGCAGCAGCAAAAAGATCCTTTAAAAGAGCCCACCTGCAATGCAGGTTAATGGGGTGGCTTTGTTCCCATGGCGAGAAGAGGAAATTACAAGCTTGAAAAGATTCAGAGGCTGGGTAGGGGCTGTAAGGGGAGCTTTCTTCTAGAAGACCTGGAGCTAGGCTTCTATGCTGGCGTACTGGAAGCTCAGCCAAGGGTTAGCCTCCTCCCACCCCTGCCACCTCCGATTTGGGGCTTTTTCATGTCAAGGAGCCAGGGGTCTCTGAACCTATGCAAACCCGGGACAGTTTAGATGTTCTGTTGGGCACGTCTCATAATTACAAAGCAAGTCAATTGCTCTATTAGCATAAGGTCATGGGGTTTACAGTTTTTTTCTCTATTTTCACCATTTTCCTTGGTTGTTTGTGTTACTTTGAAAATAATCGTAGCTAGCACTTCTATAGCCCTTACCGTGTGCCAGGCACTGTAAAATGACCAGTATTAACCCTTACCGCAGATCTTTGCAGGAACCGAACAGGGAAGGGAACTGAGGCTCAGAGAGGTTGAACAAATTTTTCAGGACCACGCAGCTGGGAAGCGACAGAGACTGGCGGTGCAGTCCATGCCCCGGACCACTGCTCCAGGCTGCCTCACAGAAATGTGACCGCTTGTCTTTGGGCTTTGCAAGACTGATCCCTGCTTTCGACCACCTGCCCACTTACCCCATCTGAAGACACAGGAGAAGGCGGCCATCTCCAAGCCAAGGAGAGAGGCCTCAGAAGGAACCAACACTACCAATACTTTGATTTGGGATTTCTAGCCTCCAGGCTGTGAGAGAATAAATTTCTGTTGTGTAGAAATTCTGGACCAGCCTGTGGTCCTTTATTATGGCAGCCCTGGGACATGATGCCCAGCCTCAGCCCCAGGGGTAACATTCCTGCCTCCCAGCCCCGACGGTGGGTTTGGGGTCAGAGCCAACACCAGTACAAGACCCCTTATATTTCCTCCTTTGCCCCCCACCACCCTCCCCGTGGGAAGAGAGTCCTCTTCTTCAACCCCCAAAAGCGGGTTGTTTAAAAAAAAAAGCCCTCCCCAAGTGAGGGCATTTAATAGATACACAGACTGTATCTAAACACTTTCTTATAGAGAAGAGTCAACTTTGCGGGCCTGGTCACGTCTAGATTCTTCCCTCCCTGGGTCTCTAATTCCCCATGCAGTGGGTCCTGGGCCCCAGCTCCTCACAGGAGTGAGTCGGGCTCTGACCCTCACAGCCCGGCCATCTCCAGCGTGGTGTCTCTGCTGCTGTCTGGGGCTCTGCGGTGGGGAGAGGGCTCAGGAATCAGAGCCTACAGGGTGATCTCAGGAGGGGGCGGGGGAAACTGCTTGGCTGAGATTCTTTCTTTTCATTTTGCTAAACGTCTTATGGAAGCTTAAAATGCATATGGAAAAGCGTACATTCTAAGTGTTCAGCTCAGTGAACTTTCTCAAGCCCAGACCCAGACGAATAGTGCCCAATCAAAACACAGAAGGCTAGCAGTACCCCAGAGGTCCCCCTCATGGCCATTTCTACTCACAACCCCCAAGGAAGACCCTGGCAGTACTACCCTCAGACCCAGGCTGGTTCCTCTGCCTTGGGGGGCGGCCACACACTTTGGAAAACGTCCCTTCAAATTCTTTGTCCCCCTCTGGTGGCTGAGGCATTGAGGGCAAATAGTGCTTTCTGGACAAAGCACCCCAAAGCCAGACCAGGGTCTGTGGGAGCCTGGGTCTCTATTTCTCCTCTGGTGTTCTTTCTGGCCCCCTGCCCTGCTCATAGGACCAAGCAGATGCCCCCATGGGGCTCTGAGACTCACACCTATGTTTGTCCTGGGGCCCGACAGCGAGCCCCTGGCTCTGGGAGGGTGGCCTAGTGTGCAGAACGCTCCTGCTGGCCAGCATGCATTTCTTCTGTGAGATTGTGCAAGATCGGGCCATTAGAATGGTGTTGACATGCTGATTTGGAATGACTCACTCACTCTGGACAAGGGACAAGCTCAGGGCTCCGGGCTCCCATGGGGCCACTGCCACTCTTGGGCTGGAGCTGGGCGTCACCTTTTGCCCATCTGCCTCCTGGCTGCAGTGACACCTCTGGTCTGCAGCACGGAGGATGGCAGGGCTGGTGGCAAGTGTCCTTCAGCCCCCCGGCACCCAGGCCAGTGACCCGTCCTCCTCCACAGGACTCCACCTGTCAGGCAGGCTGGGGGGTGGCTGCACCCGTATGTTCCAAGGGCTTCTGAGACCGTTGCTTCATGGGGCCCATGTGCCCTTCTTGCTGGTGTTTCTCATTTTCTATCAACATGGGATGTTGTGCTCTTTCAGCCTTAAGTCATGCTGGACAAAGGACGAACACTCCTTGCATGAAAGGGACCTCTTTCTTCTTGCTCAGGCCCTGCACCCCTACCTTTCTCCCTGTGGGGGCTGGTGTGAAAGGCAGAGTATGGCCAACACGGAAAGAGATTGCATTCTGGGAATGCAATGATGACAGCCCCAAAACTCAAAAGAAGAAATGGTTGTTCCGCGTGTATGCTACAAACCTCCAAACAGTAGACCTAACACTTCCGGGACATGCGTTTCCACGCACGCGCTGGGGAAGACTTGCATCTGTGCTCATTGTCACCAAAGGTCAGCAACCGCCTCTGAAAGAGTCGTCAGAAGTGCGGACGCAGGGGTGGCACGGTGGAGGCGGCAGCATTGTGAGCGGGCCCCCGGCGGCACTGGGTTGATGCCTCAGGGAACGGCAGAGATGAAAAGATCTATACTATTTCAGTAACAACAGTTCCCAGAGAACCATAGCCCTGTGAATCGTAACAGCACTGTTACATTCTCCTCCTGGTGGGAGAAATGACATGAGCCAGGAATGGCACATCTGACAATAAAGAACACGAAGCCAGGGTTTCTGGATCTAAACGGGAGCGACGGTGTCTGGACCCGAGAAGGAAATGTCACCAGACAAAAACTGACCGTACGATATGCAAAAACATAAGTAACTCACTCTGCCCATTGTTCTAAATCTTCGTCAGTAAGTCACCATGCCTCGTGTGAACCCATAAGCTTTGTAAAATATTTCTAGTAAAATTGTCCTGCAGAAAAGGGTCCTGCAGGAAAAATACCTGCCCCGAGCCTCGCAGACGACAAGGATGGCGAGACACCTACAGGCAGAGTTGCCGGATCGTGTAGGTTTGGTTGCAGGAGATTCTGCCCATTGCCCTAAGCGGTTCCACCACTTTACACTCCTGCCAGCCTCGCCCCGGAGTTCCTGTTGCTCCCCATCCCCGCCAGCACCGGTACTTCCTTTTCACCTGTTCATCATGGTGCTGGGAAGAGTGGGATCCTATTATGGTCTTAATTTGCTCTTCCCTGATCATTCATGGAATGGAGCAACTTGTCACGTTTTCCTTGGCCATTCTGGGGGCCCCTTGCTTTGTATTGATTTGTAGGGGTTCTGCATCTATTCTCAATGTGGGTCCTTGGTCAGATAAATGTATTACAGGTATCCTTCCCCGTCCTGTGGCTTTCAGCTGGGACTTGACATTTTCGAGGGTCTGGGGCCGCCCTTCACCCGGCATATTTGGACCTGTTTAAGAATGGGAGCTCTCACCACCGCTGAGGGGCCCCGGGAACAGGCGTGGAAGAGAGAGAGAGCAGGAGTGAGGGGAGGAGAGTTTGGGAGACACCCACGGCTCCCGGTGTTGGAGGCAGCCTCCAGGAGGCTCAGCACACAGCCCCTGAGGTCCGGCAGAGCGGGGTCAAGTCCTAGCTGCTCCGGCTTTCAGCCACAGGGCCCTGGGTGGATGTCTTGATCTCGGCTGCTGGTTCTTCCACATCTGAGTCACCTGGACGGCTCCTTAGAACATTGGGCCCTACCCCAGATGAAAATTTACATTTCTAACAAGGGATGCTGATGCCCCCGGTCCAGACACCCCACTTTCGGCACCGCTGCTGTAAGCCTGGTGCCCTGTACGCCACTGTCTCAGAGCCAGGAGGGGAAATAGAAGCCAAAGCATTGGTGCACCTGCTTACGTCCTGGTCTGACCCAGTGGAAGGTGTGTGCAGGGCCCAGCTCCATTGTAGGGCCCAGCTCTGCTAGCTGTCTGGGTCTCACTGCTCCCACAGACCCCACTGAGACCCCACTGCGACCCAGCGGACCCTGCAGTCAGCCAGATCCTGGCCTCCCCCTCACTTGTGGGCTGTAAAACAGCCATCAGGACAGGAGCTTAGGGGAGGCACGAGGAATACGATACATGCACAGCGCTCAGCACAGCAACTGGCACTAAGGAAGCTCTCCGTGAGTGGCGGGTGGTCATTCTTCTTATTATTAATATTATAATAATAATTCACTCTTCTTATTAATTCTTGAGTTCCAGCTCTACAGAAAAAGAAGGAAAATAGAAAAATGGAACAGTCAGATGGTGATCTTTCTCTAGAAAGCAGCAATGACTGGTGGAATAGAGAGGAGAACCCCATATTCAAAGCTGCCCCAACAACCCTCTGCCCCCTCCAGGATGCATGTGTGTGCATATACAGACAGACACATGGACACACAGACATGGACTTGCACACACACACACACACACACACACACACGCTCACCCACACACCTACTGCCTCAAGGTACATCTGAGACCTTTTGCTGGTTGCCCTATAAATGGTCAGACTTCCTTTCTCATTATAGGACAAATACAACGTGGGGTTGCATCAACACACCCACAGGAGAGGCCTGCGCGACACAGCTGTCCCCTTAGCTGTGGCGGACAACCGCGCAGACACACTCCTGCTGACCACCCCTGATCAGCCTCCAGCCTCCCACTCTGCTCCTGTCCCTGCCCACACACTTCCCCCCATCCAAGCTTCACCCGAGATGTAAGAACTTGGGGAAAGAGGGTTGAGGGTGTCAGAAGGAACAAGAACGGAGAGAAGGGGCTTCCACTAGGCCCCCAGTGCGCTTCGTCCATTGTCTTACTCAATGCCAAAGGCAAGGAGGGAAGACAGGAGAGGAGGTGGTTTCTGGAGCCAATTGCCTGGGTTTGAGCCCAGCCTCTGACAGTCACTCGCTGCGTGACCTTGGGCAAGCTACTTAACCTCTCTATGTCTCAGTTTCCTACTCTGTAAAGTGAGGATGATAATTATATCTCCCCATAGGACTGCTAGGAAGAATAAGTGAGTTAAGGTTTCTAAAGTTCTCCTCTCTGGCACACAGTAGGCCCATGATGGCCATTGGAGGTCGTCATTATCCCCAAGATAACTCCTGTGGCAGAAACAGTGCCCTAGACTCAGAGAGTTCCACATGCAGTGGAAGTGGTGGATGGGGATTGGGGCCAGGCTCCCTTAGTACCCACCAGAAGTTTTCCTGATTCACAGAGGCAGGCCCCCTTCTCCCCAAAACAGCAGCTCCCCCAGCCTGTCCCATCTCAGTCAACTCCATCCTTCCAGATGCCCAGGCCCAAAACCTTAGTGTAGCCCTGCCTTAGCTCTCTCTCACAGCCTCAGCCAACACAGCAGCAAGGCCCATGGGCGTCACCTTCAAATGCACATAGGGTCTGCTGGCTTCCCACCCCCCACTGCCAGGCCGCCCCCAGCTGGTCTCCCCTCTGGCCCCCCGCAGCTTTGTCCAGGAACAACAGCCAGAGGGATCCAGTTGAATCTAAGTCAGATCACACCCCTGCTCTGCTTCAAACCCTCCAACTCCCATCTTGCTCAGATCACAGCCAGAGTCCTTATGGTAGCCCCAAGTTTCTACATCATCTGGCCCCCGGTCACTCTCTCACCTGACCTTATTCTGCCCTTAGTCACACTGCTCCAGCCCCACTGGATTCCTGATGGCCCTCCAATGCCTCCCTGCTCCACCTCTTCCACTGGGAATGCTCTCCCCCACAGATCCACATGGCTCACACCTACCCTTACTTCACATCTTTGCTCATAGGCCACCACCTCAGAGAGACCGTCACTGACCACTCTGCTTAAAATTGCAAACCACCCCACAACCAGCCCCACCTCCTACTTGCTTTGTCACTCTCAGAAACTATTAGTATTTCCCATTTACTAATTAATCTTACTCTATTTTCTTACTTACTTTTCAGTGTGCCTCCACTAGAACCTAGGCTCCACAAAGGCCAGAATACTGGCCTGCTACATCCCCAGTGCTTAAAACCGTGCCTGGAACACAGCAGGTGCTCAGTGAATGTTTGCTGAATGAGCGAATGACCCGACAGAGCTTGGAGGGAGAGAAGTTGCGTTCAGCTCTGTCCCTCCTCCCTTCTCACCCCTGGACGGCTTCCCTACGTGCCCACAGCAGGAGCTCCGTGAGTGGCACACGATCTAGGTCTCCTTGCCTTTGATTTTGTTGCTGGTTAGATTTTCAGAACATCTTTTCTGAGCCATTTACATTTAGATTTTCGCAGAGCAACTGTCAACTGGTAGAGAGAGAACCATGGTCCCCAAGCAGAGCAGCGGTCGGCGGAGTGGGGAGTTGCTCTATGCCACCACTGGGGCTAGTGAAAGGTTGTTCATGTCCCAGACAAGCCACCGACGGAAGGGAGACAGCCAGGAGAGAGAACAGAAAGAGAAGACAAATGCCTTTGTTACTTACTTTTCAGTGTGCCTGCACTAGAACAGGAATAATGGAAATCAGAATAGAGGGGGGGAAATCACCCATGGTCCCGACATCCTTCACAAATCATGCTGTAACATATTTATTTGTGATGAGAGGCTCTGGGCAGGAGCCATGGGCAGTGCGGCTCCAGGGCCACAGAGCAGGGAACCGGATTCCAGGGCCGCCCCTGGAGTTCCCAGCCTCGCTGCCAATGTGCCAGATGAGTCAGAACAGAAGCAGGGCCAGCTTTCACTGAGGTCCCATCTGGAAAATGGGACAGAGCAACCAGAGCCTGAAAAACGCAGGGGCAGCACATTCAGAATGAGAGGGATGCTGGGGTGGGTGAGAGGGAGGCAAGGCAGGCAGGAGTGGGAGTCCAAGGCTTTGGCACTGGACCGTCAAGAATTGATCTCAGCTCCAGCCTCCAGGCTCCCGGCTCCTGGCTCCTCTCTAGGGGCTCCTCGCTCCGGGCTCTGCGCTCCACGCTCTGGGCTCGGTGATCTCGGACAACTTCACCTCTCTGAGCCTTGGGTTGCGCTTCTGCAAAATGGGATATATATCTCACAAGGTTATTTAGGAGATGAAATAATGCAATATTTATATAGTTAGACATAATAGTAACTGTACCCATCTATATACAGTCTAGATACAATTTAGCACACAGAGAAATCAGTTTGCAGATGCAGTAAGTCCTCCTTCAGTGACAGCTGCCGTTACTACTACGACTACCGCTACTATTCTACTAAAGGGAATGGCAGAGTGAAGAAATGAAAGAAATTAGAGTACAAATAACCTTTCTTCTCATGCGCTCACCAAGGTTTTGAACCCAGTAGATAGAGGAGGAACCTCCTTTAGAACATATCATTCAAAACACAAGAAAATGGTTGTTTTCGAGCCTAGAAAAAAAAAGCATGATAACGTATCTCACACACACACACACACACACACATGCACACACACACATATCTTCTTTTATCAAAATCAAGCTCAGGCAATTAGCAAGTCTCAGAGAGCTGCCCTGGGTCACATCCCCTCCGCAGGAATTCACAAGCCTGACTCCCACTTCAGAGTCTAAAATCCCGCCAAGTGGGGAACTGACAGCTCAGAAAATTGCAAGAACCCTGTGATGTCAGGAAACACACAGCATGGGCAGTAAACAAGCTCCTGAATTCCATCTGCTTCCTGTTTCCGCAGCAGGCACCATCCTGGAAGGAGGGGCCTGGCGGGAGGGCGCACAGCCATGCATGGGGATGCAGGAGGCATGCGTGGTCCAAAGCCGGCTCACTTCCTGGGCCAGTCCTTTGGCATTTCCAAGCCTCAGTTTCTCCATCCGTTGATGGGGTTCCTGAGTCTCTGCTTCCTGGGAGATGGTGTGAGCCATCAAATAGCACGATGCCTGGCACCTAAGATGTTCTCGTAATGGATGCGGTGGGTGCCCCTTCAAGCCTACTGGCATGCACCCTTCCTGCCAAAGTCAATGGCTTCCTACAAACAGGCCTCTGTGGGTTCTTCCCTAGAGCCTTTACTCACTGCCTGGACCCTTGCAGCTCTCACAGGGACGACAGTCAGAAGTCGGCAGAGGGACACCTGGGTGGCTCAGTCAGTTAAGCATCTGACTCTTGATTTCAGCTCAGGTCATGATCTCAGGATCCTGGGCCAGCATGGAGTCTGCTTAAGGATTCTCTCTCTCTCTCTCTCTCTCTGCCCCTCCCCTTGCTCATTCTCTCTCTCTCTCTCTCTCTCTCTCTCAAATAAATAAATCTTTAAAAAAAAAAAAAGAGTTGGCAGAGAAATCCCTGGCTTCTTTGCCCCTTACCAGGCAACTCTGCTCTAAGAAGGCTCCCAAAGGTCCCCAGAAGCAAGCCCGTTTACCCACAGTGGTCACCTGCTCATTAACACCCCTTGTGTTGGCTTCCTTCCCTTACCCCTTCCAACTTTGCTTCTCCCAGTCAGTGTTCCCTGAGCCTGCCTCTGGGGAAACTCAGCCCAAGACAGGGCTCAATAAATGTCAGCTATTAAAAATTAAGAAGGGGACACTTGGCTGACGTGGTGGAGCATGTGACTCTTGATCTTGGAGTTGTAAGTTTGAGCCCCATATTGGGTGTAGAGATTACTTAAAAATAAAGTCTTAAAAAAATAGTAAGAAGAGGGTTCAAAAATATGGCAGCATCTTGTGTCTGAGGTCCCAGCAGAACATCTAGTTAACATCCCATCTACAGCTCAAGAAAGATGACTGGAGAAGACCACTGGAGATTGCCCACAGAGAAGAGATGAGGGGATTTGTTATTGTTTGGTTTTGATTTTCCAAAACTTTATAGAAACAGAAATAAGTTGGTCAGACCCTAGTTGGGGGTAGAAACAAAACTTGTTTTAGATTGAACCAAAGCACATCCCCGAAAATATTGTATTGCAGGAGATCTTTATAACAAGATCTGTAGTGAACTTTTCCTTCTCTTTTGGGGGATGTGGTTCCTAAGAACCACCACCTGTTCTGTTCCAAATCTGTCTCATGCTCCTGGGAAGCTGCAGGAAGGCACTTGAAAGCGGTTTCTTTAAAATATGGTTTTCTGTTTTGTTCTTACTGATACAATCTTGACTGTACTGAGCATAAACAATCTCGCCTTGAGGTCACTGAGATTTCAACAAGTCCCAAGGATGGCCCCTCCACTTTCGGTTGCAAGTTCTCACTACAAGGGTGATAGACACGGGGCTGGTGGTTTTGGAGGTGGGTGTCAGCCAGAGAAAGATTGCAGAGGTTGGTTTTGCTCAAATTTACGAGGGAATGTTGGGAGAAGAAAAGAGAGTAGCTGGACAGACAGCTGGGAGCACAGACATTTGTAGGACAAACGGGGAAGTAGGAGGGATGCAGACAGGACCACCAGTAAATGCAAAGGAAGAACATCAAAGAGGTGGGGGCAGGGTGGGGAGATTTTTTACCATCAAACTGGAAAAAAAATAATGGTAATACGCAGTGTTGTTGAAGTTATGGGGAAACAAGCACTCTCCAACATGATCTGTGGTTATAACTTGATATAATTTTTCTGGAAGACAACTTAGTAATGTCTATCCAAGAACAATTTTTCTCTCTCATTCATTTCTCGTTAGATTTTGCTTCTGAAATGTTCTTCTTAATTTTGTTTCTAATAGGGGAAAATTGGGATTCCTCTACATTTACTCTAAAAAGTCCCAACAATAGGCATTGGTTCAATAAATTGTGGTTTTACCCAGACTGAAATAATCAGGAGTTCTTTAAATTGATGGTATGAATGTTTACTGACATGAGAGAAATTTCAACAATATGGCAAATGGGAAAACAAGTCATGGAGCTATATGCTAAGAATGATCTCGATATTTTTTCCTGGTTGTTAATAGCTATTGATTAGAATATACAAGAATTAGGGGACCTGACTGGCTCCATTGGTACAGCATGCAATTCTTGATCTCGGGGTTGTGAGTTCGAATTGGGTGTAGAGATTACTTAAAAATAAAAATCTTTAAAATAAATAAATAAATAGGGTGGCTCAGTTGGTTAAGCATCCAGCTCTTGACTTCAGTTTGGGTCATGATCTCAGGGAGTGATATTGAGCCTTGCATTGGGCTCATGCAGGGTGTGGAGCCTGCCTGGGATTCTCTGTCCCCCTTCCCTCTGCGCCCTCCTCCTGCGTGTGCCCTAAATAAATAAATAAAACATGCAAGAATTACAACACAGTATCAATAGGGGATCCTCTTGGCGATGGGTGGTGGGATATCAGCTCCACATGGTCCATTATGACCTTCAGTGATGTCCTTCTCGATGATGCCAGCACCACTCAACTCCCTCCTAAGGTGCCTCCCCTTCTCCCGATGTTGGAATTACCCCCTCCTCAAAAACCCACTATATTCCACAAGCTCCCTTGCATCTCAGGCCCCTCGGTGATCTTAGAGCTTCTAAATACTCCTACGGACTGAATTGTGTCCTTCCAAAATTCATATGTGGAAGACTTCACCCCCAGTGTGGTGGAATTTGAAGGTGGGACCTTTGGGAGGTGATTAGATGAGGTCATGAGGGTGGGGCCCCCAGGAAGGGATTAGTGCCCTTAGAAGAGGAGACACCAGACAGCTTGCTTCCCCACCCTCTCCCTCTCCCTGCCATGTGAGGACACTGTGGGAAGGCAGCCGTCCTCAAGCAGAAAGACAGTCCTCACCAGAAACTGGATCAGTCAGCACCTGGCTCTCAGACTTCTCAGCCTCTAGAACTATGAGAAGTATGTGTCTGTCGTTTAAGACCCCCGTCTGAGGTATTTAGTGACAGTAGCCAGGACTAGTACAAATACCATTTCCATCTTTTATGTGGCAAGCCAGACCTCTGAAGTCTGATTCCCTTCCGCTTTTTTTTTAAAGATTTTATTTAACTATTTTTATGTGAGAGAGAGAGCATGAGCAGGGGGAGGGGCAGAGGGAGAAGCAGGCTCTCAGCTGAGCAGGGAGCCCAATGCGGGGCTCGATCCCAGGACCCTGGGATCATGACCTGAGCTGAAGGCAGATGCTTAACTGACTGAGCCACCCAGGCACCCTTCCTTCCACATCTTAAAGGTAAACCTCTCTTCTTTTCTAAACACTCTGAGCTCCACGGGGCTTGCTGCCTTGGCTATTTCTGTCTGATGGCTAAACTCCATTTCTGGGGAGTTCCAGTACCCTGGAATCCAGTGACCCAGGAGGGCTCAGGACCCCAGTGCTGCTGGTGTGGACGGTGCAGCTGCGTCCTGATTCAGTAGCTGGGTCAGGATGGTGGTGGTGCCGATCTGGAACCGGCCACTGGAAGAGCAGCACCTGCGCCCCAACCAACTTTACAAGAAGCTTCCTGACCATGCAAGTGACAGCCTCCCCATTGGTAGCCCAGCTCTGCTATGTGATTATAGAAATCAATGCTGAAACCACAAACTGGAGTCTGGGTCTTCAGCCCCTGATGATTTGACAGACCATTGAAGACCCTGAGAAATGTCCCATCTTTGCTCTGAAACTAGACTGAGTGTCCTCGCCTGGTTAAGCCCGGAGGAGGAGATGGGTACGTCCCTTCTACTTCATCCTGCCTATTTTTACAGCACCAACTCCAAACCCAGCTTCCCTTGCGAACTTCCCTTTGATTCTCAAAACATCTCAACAGTGACCATTCTCCTTGCGCTCTGGCCATAATTAACCCTAAGACAAGGTGATCTGTCTGCCTGACCAGGATAGCTTGTCTACAAAAATTTGATTTCAAAACTCTAGGGGTGCCCGAGTGGCTGAGTCGGTTAAGTGTGTACCTTCGGCTCAGGTCATGATCTGACCTGGGACCTGGGACCTGACCTTGATCCTGGGATCAAGCGCCGCGTCGGGCTCCTTGTTCACCAGGGAGCCTGCTTCTCCTTCTCCCCCTAATTGTGCTCTCTCTCTCTCTCTCTCACTATCTCTCTTGGTGTGTCAAATAAATAAATAAAATCTTTAAAAAAAAATCTAGTTCACCATGTCTGGATGTTTCTGATATTTACTACCACGTGTTACTGATATCATAAAAGAAGTTTCAGAAATAAAGATATCATATGGGAAGGTGAAACAGGGGCAGCATAGGAAGCTATGCTGGACCCAAGAACCCAGTGTAGGAATTGGTTCCCTGAAAAAAGACGACGAGATTTTACCATCGGGTCCTCGGGCAGTCCCCAGGGCACGTGTCATCCGATACCATAGTCACTGACTACATGTGGCTACGGCACACTTGAAATATGGTTATGGAGATGGGCTAGAAGTGTAAAATACACATGGGATCTCAAAGAGCTGGTACAAAGAAAAAAAAAGAATGAGAAATATCCCACTAATAATTTTTTTATTGATTACATGTTACAGGTTGAAATGATACTAGTTTGGATATACCGAGTTAAATGAAATACATTATTGAAATTAATTATACTTGTCTCTTTTCACTTTTTGAAGGTGGCTGCTAGTAAATGTTCAAGTCCATGTGTAGCTGGCATTCTAGTTCTGTCCCAGGGACGACGCGGCCCTAGAACCTCTCAGGGATGGGGAGAGAACTTCAGCTTTGACGCCAGGAAAGTAGTTTGCTAAGGGGAGACCTGGGTCGGGGGGGTGGGTAGCTGTTTCAGAAAACTGGCAGTAAAGAGAGAACGAGGAAAATGGCTTGGGGAGAGGAAGGGAGAAGAGGAGTTGTATTTGAGGATGGAGAAACTGAGGCGCGGCTGGCTGAAGATTAGGATACAGAAGGGAGAAGACAAAACTGCAAGAGAGAGGAAGACTAGACTGAGCCAGGCCCAGAGTGGGGATGGAAGACAGGAGAGACACTGAGAAGGAACATTTATGGGCATTGTTCCCTTAACTGAAAAGACAGGCTAAAACAGTACAGTACGCATCTGAGACAACGTGTTGCGTGTAATATGCACAAAGACAAAAGACTGGAAGTAATCGCTGGGAACGTTAGCACTCTCTGGAGCAGCATTGCCATTGTCCCCCCTGTGGGTTTTTCTGTGCGCTCCCAATCTCCTTCAACATACAGGTATTGATCTTGCAATTAGAAAAGCAAATAAAATATGTTTTTTCAAGACTCCAAGAGGCCTGGGGAGCTGCTGGGTTGGAGAAGGACACACACAAGGCAGTTAGCTGTTCTGAGTCTCCTGCGAGTCAGCCCAGGCCCCACCCCAGGCTTAAGAATTGGAATCTTGAGGAGGTGGGGGGGGTTCTCCAGCGATTTTGAAGGGAGCCCAGGTGAGAACCTTTCTGGCTTTGCTGCACAACCCACAAAGTTGCCTGGAGGCACGGGAGGCTTTGCAATACAGATGTGGGCCCTGGGTCCAGGCTGCGAGGCTATCAGTGACTTAGACGGAGGGTCTTCCAGGGAGGCTGGCTCAGCACCCACTCTCAGGCAGGCCAAAGAAGCCTGGGAGGGCTGCCAGGGACAGATCTGCATCTGGGAGCCTCCCAGCCAGACTTGAGGCTGAGGGACGGGGTCAGCACCACCCTGGCAGGGTCCTGGAACTGCCTGTTGGATTAAATTTCTCAAGCCCTCGGACCTTTAATCCCCTGCATCTTGGCAAGGGCTGATTTGGGTCATCTCAGTCTACTTTGAGATTAAGATAACATGAGCCCAGCATGGTACTGGCACAAAAACAGACACATAGACCAATGGAACAGAATAGAGAACCCAGAAATGGACCCTCGGCTCTTTGGGCAACTAATATTTGATAAAGCAGGAAAAAACATCCAGTGGAAAAAAAACAGTCTCTTCAATAAATGGTGCTGGGAAAATTGGACAGCTACATGCAAAAGAATGAAACTTGACTGCTCTCTCACACCATACACAAAAATAAACTCCAAATGGATGAAAGACCTCAATGTGAGACAGGAATCCATCAAAATTCTAGAGAAGAACATAGGCAGCAACCTCTACGACATCGGCCAAAGCAACCTTTTTCATGACACATCCCCAAAGGCAAGAGAAACAAAAGATAAAATGAACTTATGGGACTTCATCAAGATAAAAAGCTTCTGCACAGCCAAGGAAACAGTCAGAAAAACTAAGAGGCAGCCCACGGAATGGGAGAATATATTTGCAAATGACACTACAGATAAAGGACTGGTATCCAAGATCTACAAAGAACTTCTCAAACTCAATACACAAGAAACAAATAAACAAATCAAAAAATGGGCAGAAGATATGAACAGACACTTTTCCAATGAAGACATACAAATGGCTAACAGACACATGAAAAAATGTTCAAAATCATTAGCCATCAGGGAAATTCAAATCAAAACCACACTGAGATACCACCTTACGCCAGTTAGAATGGCAAAAATAGACAAGGCAAGAAACAGCAGTTGTTGGAGAGGATGTGGAGAAAGGGGATCCCTCCTACATTGTTGGTGGGAATGAAAGTTGGTGCAGCAATGTCCACAATAGCTAAATCGTGGAAGGAGCCGAGATGCCCTTCAACAGATGACTGGATTAAGAAGTTGTGGTCCATATATACAATGGAATATTACTCAGCTATCAGAAAGAACGAGTTCTCAACATTTGCTACAACAAGGATGGCACTGGAGGAGATAATGCTAAGTGAAATAAGTCAAGCAGAGAAAGACAACTATCATATGATTTCTCTCATCTATGGAACATAAGAACTAGGATGATCGGTAGGGGAAGAAAGGGATAAAGAAAGGGGGGGTAATCAGAAGGGGGAATGAAACATGAGAGACTATGGACTATGAGAAACAAACTGAGGTCCTCAGAGGGGAGGGGGGTGGGGGAATGGGATAGACCGGTGATGGGTAGTAAGGAGGGCACCTATTGCATGGTGCACTGGGTGTTATACGCAACTAATGAATCATCTAGCTTTACATCGGAAACCGGGGATGTACTGTATGGTGACTAACATAATATAATAAAAAATCATAAAAAAAAAAGATAACATGAGCCCATGCCCACCTCAGGGAGTGCCAACTATGTGCCCAGCAGTGGGAGAGCCTGGATAAGCCTCATCCCACTGAGCCTTCACAACAACCCTGCTTCCATCCAATTTTACAGACGAGGAAACTGGCTCAGAGAGGTTAAGCCATCTGCCCAAGGGAATGAAGGCCCGAGGATGATAACCAAGCCTCAAAGGCGGACTATAACCCAGGTCTGTTCACTGCACAGCCCACCCAGAGCTGGTTTGCTTTTTTTTTTTTTTTAACACATCCAATGTTTATTCAAAACAGTGAGCCATTGCCAATACTGAGGAAATCTGCAACTCACTCACCCAGATCCTTCTCTTGGCTACCCCCTGAAAAGGAAGCCAGGAGCAGGACCACCCCCAATTACCAGAGAGTAGCCAATAGGGAGTACGGGGAGATGAGGAAAAAGCAGGGAGAGGAAGGAGCAAGACAGGGTGTGGAGCTACACTCACAGGGACGTACACACACACACACAGACACACACACAGACACACACACACACACACACACACACACAAGGACCAGAGGTGTCAGTCTCTGCCCCCACCAGGTGGCCACAGGGACATCGAAGAAAGACCAGGCATGCACAAGACATTTCAATCCTTCCTGTCTTGAAGAGTCTGCCATGAGGGGCTGGGCCAAGGTCCCTGGACTCTCAGGGCACATTAGCCCTGAGCCAAGGTGGCTTTGATGGTGGCCAACAGCTTCAGAAACTTGCTCTCTGTGTCCATGTAGCCATCACCTCTCTTCTTGGAGTGAACCAACTTCCCTGCTACCATCACTTCAAAGAAGCCAATGGCCTACGGAGTCCTCTCACCATAGATGTCCAGGCATCTGAGGAACTCATCTTCTAACTTCCTCTTGAGCTGAAGATGCTTGGACTTGTAGCCTCAAGCACCACAATAAACGATTTGGGGTGAGGGCCATGGCTGGGGACCACAGCATGGGCAGTGGTGCAGACGGGCCACCCACCTGCAGTGTGGACAGGTGAGCTCTCCATCCTGAGCTTTCTTACCTTCCTTAGCCCTTGGTGTGCATATCTGAGCTTCATGGATGCCGGGTTTGGACCTGAGGGAAGATCAGAATGCTGTATCTCTCTCCATTACCCATCAGAAAGGTGGAGAGTATCCAGGCTGGCCAACCTAGGAGAGAAGATGCAGGGCGGGGGTGGCTTTCAGGGAAGGGA
This sequence comes from Ursus maritimus, assembly GCF_017311325.1. Taxonomy (NCBI): domain Eukaryota; kingdom Metazoa; phylum Chordata; class Mammalia; order Carnivora; family Ursidae; genus Ursus; species Ursus maritimus. The sequence goes on from NW_024425786.1 coordinate 8,491,928, forward strand.
CCGCTGGGAGGGGGTCCTGAAGGTACTGTGTTCAATACAGCATCATTTTCAACTTGTCAGAACCTGCCAAATGAATTACAAAATAAAGCCCCAAATGACAGAATAATGAGCAATTCATTTGAAATGTAAAATAAATAGGTAAACCTCTGGTGAGAAGGCAGGATAAATGGCATTCGGATGACATTTGGTGATTAAATTAAACAGTAATGAACTTGTGAATGATGTGCCTAGAGATGGCTGGGGAGGGCGATTTTTTTTTCTGAAGCTCCAGGACTTAAAGCTCCAGCTGTTCTCAGCTCTCATGGCTGGGAGCTGGGGGTCACCGGCTCTGGGAGTCAGAAGGGGGACAACTGGCCCACCTACCCCACCGGAGACCCAGCCTGGAGGGCAGAGCTGGCCTTGAGCTCCCAGACACCCAAGCCCAGGTCTGTCAGTACTAGGAGAACCTTCCAAATCATCTAGTCCATTTCTGTCATGATATATACCTTGAAAGCTGAGACCCAGAAAAATCAAGAGACTTGTCCAAGGGTGACCAGTAGAGCCAAGATCAAGGTCTTCTGACCTGCTTACTTCACCACATCTCCTCTTCCCCCTGTAGTAGTTGGTCCCCAGAGATGACCCCCCAGTAACCACACCTCTTGACATTCACATCCTTATGTGGTACCTCCCCTTAAATCTGAACTGGTTTGTGATTTGCTATTAACTACAAGAATGTGATGGAAGTAATGCTGTGTGACTTTCCAGGCTGGGTCACAAGAAACCTTGTAACTTCTACCTAAGACTCTTGGAATACTCCAGGGAAAGCCAGCTACCATGTTAGAACTCCAACTATCCTCAATGCTGTAAGGAAGCCCAAGCTAGCCACATGGAGAGGCCGCATAAAGGGGGAGAGATTGGGGCTCCTGGGTGGCTCAGTTGGTTAAGCATCCAACTCCTGGTTTCGGTTCGGGTCAGGATCTCACGGGTCATGAGATCAAGCCCGTGTCAGCCTCTGCACTCAGTGGGGAGTCTGCTTGAAGATTCTTTCTCTCTGCCACTTCCCCCATTTGCTAGCTGCTCTCTCTCAAATAAATAAATCTTAAAAAAAAAGAAAGAAAGAAAAAAAAAAGGAGAGATTGCTGAACAGCCTCTGGGTATTCTGGGGCACCTCAAATGAGGCACCAGACATGTGCATGAAGAAGCCATCTTGGAATCCAGCCCTGCCAAGCATTTGGACAACTCCAACACCAGCCACCCTCTGGCTGTAATCACATGAGAGATCCCAAGTGAGCTGAGTCTAGTCAATCCACAGAAATATGAGAGTTAATAATAAATTGTTGTTTTCAGTTAGTGTGATGATTAGTTTTATGTGTCAACTTGACTGGGCTAAGGGATGCCCAGATAGCTGGTAAAACATTATTTCTGGGTGTCATGTGACCCACCACTGGGTGTGCACACAATACTCCCTCATCAAATGGAAGTGGTATATATGAGATCAGAGCCAAGCAGGCCCTGAAGGCACAAGTAAGTTACATGAAGAAATGGCCCAAATGCCCATGGTCCCCATTCTTGCTACACTGCTTTCTCTCCCAGCCTGTACCTATGGCCTCATGGGGAATTCCCTATGATCAGCTGACAGAGGAAGAGAAGAACTCAGACCTGGTTTGCAAATGGCTCTGCACAGTGTACAGGTTACCACCCAGAGTGGACAGCCGCAGCACGCAGCCCTTCCCTGGGACATCGCTAAAGACACGGTGAAGCAAAAGCTCCCAAAGGAGGCAGACGACGTGGGCAAAACTTTGGGCTGTACACCTCGTTGTCCACTTTTCTTGGAAGGAAAAATGTCCAGATGAGTAGCTATATACTGATTCATGAGCTGTGGCCGATAGTTTAGCTGGATGGTTGGAAGGAACGTGACTTAAAAATTGGTGACAACAAAATTTGAGGAAGAGGTATGCAGATAGTCCTCTCTGAATGGGCAAAAAAATGTGAAGATATTTGTGTTCCACATGCATTCTCACCAAAAGGCAATCTCAGCAGAGATAACCCACTAGATAACCTAACCTAGTGGGTAGGATGGCCCCTTCCATAATACCAGTCAGCCTCTCTCAGCCACCCCTGTCGTTGCCCAATGGGCTCATGAACAAAATGGTCATGGTGGCAGGAATGGAAGCTGTTATGGGCTCAGCAACTTGACTTCCACTTATCAAGGCCAACTTGGCTATGGCCACTGCTGTGTGCCCAATTTACCAGCAGCAGAGACCAACACAGAGCCGTCAGTATGGCACCATTCCCCCAGGGGATCAGCCAGCCACTGGTAGCAGGTTGATTACACTGGATCACTTCCATCATGGAAAGGGCAGATTTTTATCTTTACTGGAATAGACACTTATTCTGGATACAGACTTATCTCCCCTGCATGTAATACTTCTACTAAAACCATCATCCATGGATTTAGAGAATGCCTCACTCACTGTCATGGTATTACATGCAACATTGCTTCTGACCAAGGAACTAACTTACAGCAAAAGAAGTATGGCGATGAACCCACGATCATGGGATTCACTGGTCTTATCATGTTCCCCACCATCCTAAAGAGGCTGGTTTGATAGAACAGTGGAATGACCCTTTGAAGACTCACTACAGTGTCAGCTAGGTGGCAATACTTTGTAGGGCTGGGGCAAGGTTTTCCAGAAGGTTGTGTATGCTCTGAATCGGCGTCCAATATATGGTGCTCTTTCTCCAGTAGGCAGGATTCACGGTGCAAAAATGGAGGGATGGAAATGGGAGTGGCACCACTCACTATTAACTCCAGTGACTCACTAGCAAACTTTTTGCTTTCTGTTCCAGAGACTTTATGCTCAATTAGCCTAGAGGTCTTAGTTCCAGAGGGACAAAGGTAGGAGACACAACAATGATCCCGTTGAACTAGAAGCTAAGATTGCCCCTCAGGGACTTTGGGATCTTCAAGCCTCTGAGTCAATGGGCAAAAAAGGGAATCACAGCGCTGGCTGGGGTGATTGATCCTAACTTCCAAGGGGAAACTGAACTATTAGTCCACAATGGAGTGTGGAAGAATATGCCTGGAATCCAGGAGATCCCTTAGAGAATCTTTTAGTGTTGCCCTGTGATTAAAGTCAATGGAAAACTCTAACAACCTAATTCAGGCAGGACTATGAATGGCCCAGACCCTTCAGGAATGAAGGTTTGGGTCATCCCACCAAGTAAAAGACCGTGACTAGCTGAGATGCTTGCTAAAGGCAGAGGGAATACAGAATGTGCAGAAGAAGGTAGTTATAAATACCAGCTATGATCATGAGACCAGTGACAGAAATGAGGACTGCAATTATCGTCAGCATTTCTTCTTTATTTGTTGTGAATATTTGTGTGTCTGTGTACATATATTAAGCAAATATCTTTGTTTTCTTTCCTCTCTTATTCCCTTATCAAGTAACCTAAGATGTTCTGACTTAATGTCAGTATTCACGAATTGTTGATTTTACATCCCAGTGTTTAAGTTATGGGACATTGAGGAGAAGAGTAAACAGCACTCAAGGACTTTGCCTTCTCTTCTGGGGAAGGAGTTAGTGTGTTTTTGCTCATATGAAGCATAGCTGTATCACATTCGGTGGAATTATGACCTTGTGAAAGGCTTTATTTGGAGATTAAGTATGGCTTATGGAGATTGGTGTGGGTGTCAAGTTGACAAGGAGTGCACTTGTGATGGTCAATCTTGTGTGGCAACTTGACTGGGCTAAGGAATGACTGGATAGTCAGTGAAACGTTAATCCTGAGGGGTGTTTCCAGAAGAGATTAGCATTTGAATTGATAGACTGAGTAAAAAGATCGCCTCGCAGACATGAGTGGGCACCATCCAATCTATCTAGGGCAGGAATAGAACAGAAAAGCAGAGGGAGGGCCAATCTCCTCTCTTTGCTTGACCTAGGACATCCATTGTCTCCTGCCTCAGACATTGGTGCTCCTGGTTCTTGGGCTTTCAGGCTCAGACTGGGACTTACACCATCAGCCCCCCAATTCTTTGGCCTTTGGACTCAGACTTATACCATCGGCTCTCCTGGTTCTCAGGCCTTTGGACTTGACGGAACACCACCACCAGCTTTCCTGTTTCTCCAGCTTGCAGACACCAGATGGTGGGACTTCTCAGTCTCCATAATCACATGAGCCAAGTCCTACAAAAAAATCATATATATATGTGTGTGTGTGTGTGTGATATATATATATATATATATATATATATATATATATATCCTATTGGTTCTATTTTCCTGGAGAACACAGACTAAAACAGCTACTAAGTTTGGGGGCAGTTTGTTACACAGCAGTTTATAATCCGCATATAACTGACTTTCAAAAGAAGAAGAAGAAGACGTTTTCAGACAGTTGTAGCAGTAGTAGACCAGGGTCCTCGGGCCCCTCCCTCTGTGTCTAACGTGGGTCAAACATGAACTTAGATGTCCCATGAGAACCACCACTCCCTGGCCTGGAAGGAGCCTGTCAGAGGTCCTAGAGAAACTGACCCTTTGATTTCTTTACTCATTTATTCAGCAAATATGAATAAAGTTCTACCATGTGAGCAGTAAAGACATGACTGGGAGTAAAGCAGGTTTTGTCCAGGGCTCACAGCTCATCAGGAAAAACAGACACCGACCGAGTAACCCTGAGGGTTGAGTTACAGAGACAAGTGCTATGACAGGAAGAAGGAGTGGCATCTCACGACCCTGAGATCAGGACCTGAGCCCAAATCAAGAGTCAGCTACCTTAACCGCCCAAGCCACCCAGGTGCCCAGTTTTTCATTATTACCACTATCACTAAGAAAAGTGGAGATGCTTTACAAAGTTCTTCCATCTTTTTCCCCAAATTAATGGAGAATCTATTGAGCATCTTCTCAATGTCTACCTTGTAACCTGTCTACAACTGGACACTTTCCAAGCCTCAGATCCAAACCCCATGTCCCCAGATCTTCCTTCTCTCAGGTTTCCCCCCAACACTGTTCGACCTGGCTACCTTGCTCTTTCAGTGAGCCCAGCATCCATGGCCTGGGGACACTAACAGCTGGCAGAAGGGGCAGGGTGGGCAGAGCTCTGGGAGAGTGGGGAGAGTAGGCTTCAACCCTCGGACTGGGAGACACAGATCTACAGCCCGGCAGGGTCGCTGGCAGCACCCACATCTCCCAGACCATAGGATCAGCTTCCTGACCCAGGAAACCAATCTCTCGCTCGGAAACCAAGGAAAGCCTCACTTCCCATTTTGCCCGAAGTGGCAGCCAGACGGATGTGCTAAACCTTGGTCTCTCTGTGCTGTAGGAGTTGGGGACAGGGACTGATGGGTATTCATACTCAGTTTCAACTGTGATCCTTCCCATTTGGAGGATGACTCTGACCTTTCTGAAGCTTTTGCACCCCAGAAACCCTCTTGATTCTCCCCCTACTCTTTGTGGCTGCTCCCCCATGATGGATGCTGTGGCACCCATCCATGCCCCTTGGCACGCCCCTCCGCACACAGAAGCCACTTACCACAAACACCTGCAGCTCATTCCTCAAGTCCCTGGAAGCACAGGTGTCCTCTGACATGGCAGCCACTCCAGCTGCACCCTGGGGTGTTTGGTGAGTCAATGAAGGTGGGGTTAAACTTGAGCTCTAGAGCAAACCATAAGAACTACCACTCCCCAAACCTTATCAATAGTAAGATTTATTGGGCTTCATGCACCTGACGCTGAAGCTCAGAAGCCAGGGCCAAAATGGAAGCCGTCTCCTTGTTCATTGATTCATTTAACACAATTTACTGAGCACCTACTGTGTGCCAGGCAATGTGATAGCTACTGGGAATACAGCAGTGAACAACACAACCTCAACCTCAGTGCTCTGTAGGTGACGTCTTCGAAGGCAGGGTGGCTGAAACCAGCTAGGGGCTTACCAATCCCCTTTCCCTTTCCTTGGCATACAGGAAAACTACATTTCCCAGCTCCCCTCGCTGTCTCTCAACCTCTCCAAGCCTCAGTTTTCACCTATGTGAAATGGAGATAATAACAGTCGATGGTGAGACTGTGTGTGGAAAGTATTTCACTTATGATGAGTGCTTTATTATTGTTCCTGCTCCTGCTGCTGTTGGCTTAATGAGTCTAAAGAAGAAGTGGGCTCTGTCCCTGGTTGTGAATTTCATCACTTGGAACAACTGTCTCTCCCAGCCCAGGGACTCCAGGGACTTGTGTCCAGCCTCCCCAGATTCCGGACCCAGAGACAGGGAGAGCAGGGTTGGAGGGAAGGCCAGCTGCACACCAACAGCCAAGAGCAGAGGCTCCTGGAGAAACATGGCCATGGGGACATATGAGTTTGGACAGCATTTGCAAAGAGTCACGGTTACCAAGAGACAAAAGAGTGTTTTCTTCTGAGAAGTTGGGAGGCCCTTGTCATCCATCCCCCACCCCCCTTCCCCAGACGCTACACGTGTACAAACTGAGGACAGCGACTTCGGTTTCCCCAAAACACCCGGAGGTTGTTGGAGAAGGAGGAAAATCAGATCCAGAGTGCGGGGCTAGGAACTTTTGCCCAGAGGTCTGTCTCCACCCCCCTGAAGTCAATATTGTTAAACTGGGGAGTACTGCTCTGCCCCCACCTCTAAGTGGGAATGTTGTGAGGTTAAAATAACATAATTGGGGTGAAAGCTTTCTGGAGGAGCAGCGTTCCAGCACTCCTGGACAGTGCAGCACGGAGGCAACCTCTATGATCACAGATAATAGCCCGGTGAAGCCATTAGGTTATTACACGGCATTATCATTAAGGTACTTCCTGTCACTGAACTGAACCCCAGCGATAGGAATGGATTCCAGAGCAAACACTTGGGGCTCGAGAGTCCTGCCTCAGGGATGGTGGGACTCTCCTTTTTTCTTTCCCAAAAAACGCTTTGACCTTCTACTCCGTGGCTCTTTCTTAAACCTAGAAATTATGGGAAAGGGAAAAAAATGTTCCTGCTAGCAAATTTTCATGAGTATGAGAAACAGAAAGATGCTTTCCTATTTTCATTAGTCCTGGAGGGTGTCTGTCCTGAGGTGCCATTAGCCTCCAGCACATGGACATTTGTGTTATGACCTCAGGGCCTTTGCACACGTTGTTCCTCCTGCCTGCATGCTCTTCCCCCAAGATATCCGTACAGCTTACCTCTCATTCACTCAGGTCTCTATTCAAAGGTCATCTCCTCAGAGACCTCCCCCAACAACCCTTCTCAAGAACATCCCCAGTCCTCTTTATCTTCTTATCTTGCTTAATTTTTTCCTAGTGTTTTTCACTCTTCCTCATCCCATTAATATATTCACGGGTTATGGCCCCTCTCAGCCACTGAAGTCTGCGTCCCAGAGGGCGCGAACGCTGTCTCTACTCACAACTGCATTTCCAGCACCTAAAACAGAGCCAGGCACAAAGTAAGTGCTCAGCAAATATTTTTTAACAAATACATGAAATATTTATGCTTTACATTCATTCCTCAACAATGTACTGAGTGGCTTCTGCCCCCAAGCACTGGGGCTAGAACAATAAGAAGAGCCAATTCTGCCCTCAAGGAGTTCACCTTCCAATGGGACGTTAGCAGTCAAACAGGAGCACGAAGTTGGGAGCTTGGACTCAGGTTTATCCACTAATACGTCTCCAGCCCTGACAGCTCCCCTGAGCCCCAGCCTCATTCATCCACCCGCCCACTTAAAATTGTTACTAGGATGGGAATTCAAAACAGAAATCCCGATTTCCCTCTACCCCCCTTCTCTTCCCTCCATTTCAGCTTCTCTTCCCTCCATTTCAGCTGCTCTCGCCAAAGCCCAGGCACCATCTCATGTTCACGGTTTGCCCACCCCCTGCACCCAACTGGCAAGTCCTGTGGGCTCTGTCTCCAAAACATATCCCAAAATATGCTTCCTCATACGTCCCTATCCCTAAATTCCTTTTCCAAGTCAACTCCCTAAATGCTTCCAGCATCCCTGCCCACTCAGCAGGCAGAGGGGTGTTTTAAAAATATAGATATGACCACCCCTCCCTTGCTCAAAGACCTTCAGTGGCTCCCGCACCAATTCAAACCCCTTGCCTGCTGACTTCTCTGACCTCGTCCCGCACATTCCGTGTTACCTACCATGCTCACCCTGCACTGTTTCTCCTGTTGCTTCCCAGACATTCCAGCCTCGTTGCTTCCACCCCAGGGCCTTTGCACTTGATATTTCCCCTGCGCAGAAAACTCTTTCTCCAGACCCTTGCAAAGCCAGCTCTGACTTCTCATTCAGCTCTCAGAGCAAATGTGTTTTCTCAGACAGGCTGCCCTTGACCACCAAACCCCACTCCCAGTCACTGCCACGGCACTGGCTCCCTACATCTCACAGAACACCATCCGAAACCCTCACGTTCACTGGGGTGCCGATCAAGTGTGTGTCTCTGCCACTGACTGGAATGGGGAGACTTGGGGCCCAGAAAGCAGCTGGTGGGCAGGATGGAAGTCCTGCTTGACTTTGTTGAGTCTGAGGGGCGTGGGGTTTTCCAGGTGGGGATGCCCCATGGGCAGGAGGACCTGTGGATCTGGAACTCAGGGAAGTGTTTGGAGTTAGAGGCGGGGATCTGGACGAGCGCTCTGAGAAGGGAGTGAAGAGTGAGAAGGGGGCCGGGTAGATTAGCACGAAAGGTAGCTGGTAGCCACAGCAGGTTCTGAGCAGGTGGCAGAGAAACCGAGAGAGAAGCACTGGCCAGACAGGCCAGTGGGCCAGCAGAGCCTGTGCCCCAGGAAACCCATCCTGGTGGTCCCCCCACAGGGGATAGAGAGGAAACCACTAAAGCAGGACCCCGAGCGTGTGATGTGCTAGGAGGGCATCCTCTCCCCTTCTGCAGACAGGGGTCTGAAATGTCGTCGGGACCACAGCTGGGGCCCCAATTCAAGCCACTCTCTTCACTCTGCTCCACAGGCACAGCCCCACCAGGCCCTCACACATCAATTCTCCTGCCCCTCGGCTTTTATGGAGCCCCTGACAATCGATGGCACCGAATGGAGTCTATAGGGCAGGGCCAGAGGGCTCAGGCGGAGAGATCATCACAGCGGTGGTGTTGCCAACATGCGTGGGGACAGATTTTCCATTAACCCGATGGCCCTCTCCTGGAGCACCCCCGCTCGGCCTCAAGCCACAGGCTTCTGGCTCCTGATCTCTCCTTGTCCCTGGCTCCCTGCTGGTGCGTGCTGAACCGGGGAGCATGCTGGCCTGGGTGTCAAGGGCCTCGGATAGTTGGCCCTCTTGCAGAAAAGAGCCTGTGGGAGGGCAGTTGGAGCTCCTCTGTACCAGGCAGGCCCAGTTCCAGGGAGCAGGAGGCACGAAAGGGGAGGTGGCCATTCCAAGGGTCCCAGTAAGAGCCTCAGTTCCCAGGGTATTGATGACAAAGTGTCGTTGGCAAGGGCAGTGCGACCTAAAGGTTAGGGGCCAGGGCTCTAGCGCCCCAATCACCTCCCAATCCCTGCCCTGCTACCTCCTAGCTGCAGGGCCTTAGGCCAGTCCCCGGAGGCTCAGCTTGTCCATCCATAAGATGGGGATAATAACAGTACCTACTCCCACTGGGCTGTGGGGAGGATTAAATAAGATAATCCATGTAAAATGCTCGGTACGGTGCCTGGCACATCAGCGCTTGAGAAATATCAATATTCGTTGTGATTTCATCTTTGAATCCTTTTTAGAATGAGGTAGAGGGGCGCCTGGGTGGCACAGCGGTTGAGCGTCTGCCTTTGGCTCAGGGCGTGATCCCGGCGTTATGGGATCAAGCCCCACATCGGGCTCCTCTGCTATGAGCCTGCTTCTTCCTCTCCCACTCCCCCTGCTTGTGTTCCCTCTCTCACTGGCTGTCTCTATCTCTGTCAAATAAATAAATAAAATCTTTTAAAAAAAAAAAAAAGAATGAGGTAGAGACAGAGGAAAGAGGACCCCAGGTTTCCCCAGTATATCATCCCCAATTTTCTTTTCTCCCAGATTATTTGGCTCGGGGAGCCTGCATTCAGTGTTATTGGTTAGAGCAGTGTTATTCTCTAGAGCCAGCTGGCCAAAGGCTGGAAACACATTGCTGCTCACTACAGCCCCCCACCCAAGAAAGATATGCTCAGGTGCCCAGGTCCCAGCCCAGAGCCCCACCTCTCAGCAATCCCTCCTCCAGGGAGCCAGGACCGCAGGCCAGCAAAGATCCCAATCAGGAGGTTCCTGGCCACATTCAGAGACTCTGGACCCTTCAGGTTTTCCCATGGTGGTGAGGGGTGCTGAGGGTGGGGGAGGGGATAGACAGGAGTCAGAGTGGGGCCAGTTATTGGTGGCAGCAGGTGGGTCCCTCTGGGTCTCCCGGGCCCCTAGGAGGCAGAGAGGTGCTGCAGAATGATGTTTGTAGCTCCTGGCACCAGGAGCTCAGAAAGGCACGGGCTCTTGCTGTCTCTCTCCAGATGGAGTGGTTTCTGTGTGACGAATCATAGATTTAATGACATCTCTCCTGGGTGGGCAGGCGGTGACTTCCTCCAGAGGAGGTCTGGACCCAGGGAAAGGGCTGCAGGTAGCTGTTGCCACCCCATGGGGTGAGCAGAGCCTGTCTCTGCCTCTTTTTACAGATTAAAAACAGAATCAGGTTGAGCACCTCGTCCCGGGTCACACATCCGTGACATGGGGAGACAGGATCTAAAGCCCAGCTTTCTGACTCCAAGTCCAGGGCTCTCTCAGGGGTGAGAGCCTCTTGGGGAAATGACTTGATCACCTGCTCTCAGTGGCTTGAGGCCCCGGACACTCGGGTCCCCACAGGGGCTGGGTCTCCCGGTCTGCCCTGCAGGAAGGCCCTGTGGTGGACGAAGTGGGGACGCAAATGGGAAGGGTGATGGCACGGTGGGAATCAGAAGGGGGTTCTGGCCTCCCTGCCATCCTATCTCCCCTTCCCTTCTCTGAGCCTCAATCTTTTCAGTTGTAAGACAGGGAGATGAGATTAACAGACCTCTTGCTCTCAAACATCAAAGGGATGATCCAACACCCTCAATTGTCAAGTGAAGGACTGAGGCCCAGAGAGGGAGAGTGTCTCACTCAAGGTCACACAGCTCTTTGTGGCAGAGCCAGCTAAGATCGTATGCTGGACCGATATGGGCCACGAGGCCAGTCATAGGTGTCCTTCTTCAGCCAGTTCTGCAACATCTCTGCCCAGCCAGGGCCGGACCCAACCCTTGGGCTGCTCCCCAGTCAAACTTGTGGCTTTAATCCCCACACTGCCCAGGCTGTGGGCCTCCAGCTGTGCTCCCAGACTCCAGGGGGCTTTTCCTAATGGGGAGATGGCAACCAGCCCCACAGGGGGACCTTTGCAACAGAATCAAAGGGGCAGGAGGGGCTCCCCTGGGCTCTTCCTGTCTCTGAGAAAACCCCTCCCTCAGCCATGGTGGCTGGAGGGATAACTGGAGGTAAAGGCGTTGGGAAGCCCCTGACCGAGGTTCCATGAATGCCAAGGACAGACCCCAGACCTAGGCCAGGCCCAAAACGGGAGGACTTATATTTTTATTTATTTTTAAATTTATTTGAGAGAGAGAGAGAGAGCAGGAGCAGGGGAGAGGGGTAGAGGGAGAAGCAGACTCCCTGTTGAGCAGGGAGCCTCATGTGGGACTCAATCCCAGGACCCCGGGATCATAACCTGAGCCGAAGGCAGATGCTTCACCGACTGAGCCACCCAGGTGGCTGAGAGAAGAGAACTTTTAAAGTCCTCCCCCGCCAGTGGGAACAAAGTACACCAACAGCTCATATTAAACATAACATTTTTGCCAACAATTTTCTACAGGGTTTTTATAATTTTGTTCTGGGAAGAGTTTGGCTACCAGGCACTGGTTTAACTTTGCCTTCCTTCTCATCCATGCTCTGGCTTACCCGGGATTTCTTACCGAGTGAGAAAATGTAGCTGACAAATTGCTTTCACGAGTAATGACACTTTTATGAATACCTAATGCAGTAATTAATGCAGTTGACCCAACGTTACATTTTGTAGACATTTAACATTTATTAATTTCGATTTCACAGTTTTCTTTTCCCATTTTGTAGCCGATAAATATTTTAAGTTCTCAGATATTTTTACAGGATCCTTAAAAGTTCGTAGGACCAAAGAGCTAGTGTGACCTTGAAAAAGGGACTGAACCTCCCTGGGCTTCAGCTTCCCACCCCCGCCCCTGTCTTGCTCCCCAGGGGCCCTGCCAGCTGTGGGTAAATCCTGCAGGGCCGAGCCACCCCAGGGGCAACATTTTAGAGTCACAGTTAGTCAGACCAAGCCCAACAGGGGCTGCCAGGCCCACGATGAAGATGCTCAGAACCACACGAAGACGGAGACAAAGATCTCCCTCTCACCCATGAAGAGCAAAGCCATAAAAAATGTTATTTTGCCAGTCGGTTGAATTTCATTTGTGTGGTTTGGAGTGTATTTTCTAGTTAATGAACCTGCCACATTTATGACCACTCTTTTTCAATTCAATGGAGAGAAAGGGGAAAAAGAAAGGGGAAAAGCCTGCCATATTTCCCCCATACAGCTGACTGGCTGACAGCAGCAGGTCTGGGCAGGGCAGGGCTGCACAGCTGTGGACCTAATAACCCAGTCAAGGGCAAGTTCACTGGGGAAGTGTTTGTTCATGCAGCATCTATGATATGGGTTAAACCCCAGGGACAAGTCCCTAGCATAGGGCACTTGCTGAAGGGAAGTCTGTCCCCAACTCCACCTCCAAGCATCTTTCCTGGGTCAAGGTGACCGGGTCTGCTGGGTTCCTCTGCTGGCAGGCTGGAGGATGCCAAGTGGCCAGCACCATCTACCCTAGTTAAACAGGTGTGGGGCAAAAGTCAAGAGACTGGAACGTGGCCAGGGGAAGAGGAGAGGAAGGTACGCCCCGGCAGACTCGTCCACCCATGAGGCACACTGTGTGTGAATAAGTCATGACTGTTGGGACCAGCAACCCCAACTACACACACACACACACACACACACACACACACACACACACACACACGGGCTCCCTCTCCTTCCCCCAGCCCAGCACCACTCCCTGGGCCACTCCAAGGAGCAATCTGAGGCCTCAGTCTCCGGGGGGATTCACAGCTGCCCACCCCACCATTACCCAAGAGGGGACACCCCCGCCCACGCCGGTCATGAACTGCAAGGGCAGCAAACCGGGAATGACTTTGCAGGGCCACCGAGGGGGTGGGCTTTGGCAGGCAAGCCCCTATCCAAGCTGGAGAAATCCCTCTTCTTCTCTGATTTCTCCCTCAATCACCCCCACGCCCCTCTCACCTTCACAGCAGCCCCTGCTCACCTGTGCAGTCGTGAACCATGTCTTCATTCATTCACACACTCTCAGTCCCATCCACTCTATGCGGGCAAACAAGGCAGACCACAGCCCCTGAGCCCAAGGAATTCTCAACACTACTAGAGAAACAAGTAAGCATGGCAGTCCCAGAGGAGGAGGCCAAGTTCTGATGGAAACACAGGTTCAGGGAGCACAGTGGGTACCCCGTCAGGGTGGTGGAGGCAGCATGCCTGGAAGACTTCCTGGAAGAGGAGACAGCTCATCTGGGAAGGGAGGAGGGGATTCATGGACGGCGAGAGGGGAGCCAGAGTTCTGAGGATGCCTTGAGCTGCAACACCCACACGGCCACAGGGTGCATGAACGAGAACTGAGGAGAGAGAGAGTCTGAGCCACTGATTTCAGGCTGCCAGGGCCTCAAATCCTCCACTTTTCAGAATAGCCATCGCAGGATGGGCTCCAGGGATTTGCATTTGAAGAGGGATCAGAGCCCCTGAAGGGCATCCTCCCAGCTCTCCATCCTGGGCCAGAGAGACTTCAACCTGGGACTCTTCTCCCTCCCTCCTCTGGTCTCCAGACCCTGCACACCCTGCACCCATCTTACGGGGAGATCACCATGATAACCCCCACACTGGGCGTCCTTCCCTTGCCACTAGACTGGGGCACACCAGGTCTTACACAGCACCTGCCTTGGCTGAACCAGCACTGAGCTCAGCGTCCCTGCTGGGCCATGGGAGGGGGGTGGGGGCAGTAACACCTTGCAAGACCTTCGCAGTGTAACAGGAGTGTCTAGAAACACCATCACCTTGAGAAGGGTAGAAAGAGGTGGCGTGGCGTTCATCGAGGCCCAGAGAGCCGGGGGCCCAGCCGAGGCTGCAGAACTTGTAGGTGTTCTGGCCCGACCTGAATCCAAAACTGTGTGGTTCCAAAGTTCGTGCCTCCACCCGCTGGGCCATTAAGCCACAAAACCCCAAACGCCCGCCACGGCTGAGTGGGTCAGAAGTTGAGTGGAATGCAAGCGGTGGTGTTGTGGGGAGTCGGCCCCATCTACACAGACAGCCAAAATTCTACCCCAGCTGACTGCTGCCGTGTGGGAAGGTTGGTCCCCCGATGTGAGCTCATCTGATCTTTTCAGAAAGCAGGAATCCAGCTTTTCATAGGAGACACTCAAGTTTATAAGGGTTATCTAATCAAAATACATGTCATTAGATGTCGTATTGGTTAGACAAGGCATGTCTACCTCCAGTTTATATGTATTGACTCAATAAATATTTCATGAGCACCTACTATATGACAGGTAGGGTAACGAAATCTTCCCAGGGCACCCAGGCTGTGCTGGTTTGAAGACTGACAGACCTACATCCTGGGAACCCCCTCAATCCCTCTGCCGGAGACTGAGGTTTGGGTCTCCAGGGGAGCATAGGACAAAGTCCCTGGCCTGTGGGAGCTTCTGCTGTGGGAGAAGGGGACAATACATGCATCATCCCCCCAGGCAAGACAGAAGGAAAATACAGGGTAAAGGATAGACTCAGTGGGGGGCAGGGGGTCTGATCAGGGACGACTGCTCTGAGGGGGTGAGAGTCATCCCCGTGGAATCCTGAAGGATGGGAAGAAAAATGGTCAAGAAAATATCTGCCGTAACAGATGCATCGGCGAAAATATGAAAATATGTCTGTACAAGCTATTCACTGCGCTCTGTTTGTAAAAACAAGATTGGGAATGACCCGGATAACATCAGTAGGGGACGTGGGTGGTGGGGCACCATGCAGCTGTGGGAGGAGCTGTGTACCCCGCTACACAGTGCCTGTTGTCAAGGACACACCGTTGAGGTTCAGAAAGCTGGGGTGGAAAGACGCATACAACAGGGCTGTCATTTATCTAAGAAATTGTGGGGGTGTGCTTACATTTAAAAGTAAATAAGTACGGGGACGCCCAGGGGCTCTGTCGGTTAAGCGTCTACCTTCGGCTCAGGTCATGGTCCTGGGGTCTTGGGATGGAGCCCCGCACTGGGCTCCCCGCTCATCAGGGAGTCTGCTTCTCCTTCTCCCTCCACTGCTCCCCCCCATGCTCTTTCTCTCTCTCTCTCTCAAATAAATAAATAAAATCTTAAAAAAAAAAAGTAAATAAGCTCAGGGACTCCTGGATGGCTGTCGGTTAAGCAATCGACTCGATTTCGGCTCAGGTCATGATCTCAGGGTCCTGAGATGGAGTCTCGAAACGGGCTCTGTGCTCAGCAGGGAGACTGCTTGAGAGTCTCTCTCTCTCCCCCTGCCCTTCCCCCCAGCTCTCTCTCGCTCTTAAATAAAAAAGTCTTAAAAAAAAAGAAAGAATGAATGAAAGCAAGCAAGCAAGCCACCTGAATCTGGAGATAGGCAGGAACCCACAGTGTCCCAAGTAAAAACTCAATAAAAATAAATTAAAACATTGCTAAAAGAAAAAATGTATGGGCCAATGGGGGAAATTTACCCACGTCCTAGATGTCAGATGGTATTAAGGATAATAGAGCTTATTTCTTGGGTGTGATAATAGTGTTGGGGTTAGGTTCCGGTAAAGAGCCTTTTTATCTTTTGGAGCTAATTCTAAAATAGCTACAGATTAAATGACAACATGCCCGAGTTTTGCCTCACAAAAACCCGCTGCGGAAGTGGGCAGGGCTATAAATAAAACACGACTGATTGGTCATGAATTATAATCCTCGGGTCTGGGTGATGGATAGTGGGGAGGTTCATTATTTTCTCTCCTATTGTATCTGTTTGAAAGGGGAAAAAAAGTAAAAACAAACAAACGAAACAGGATTTGGGGTGAGAACTTTCTAGGCAGATGTTATCAGCCACCACAAAGGCCCTGGGGCTGGTGTGAGTGTGTCCAACGCAAGGGTAGGCAAGGAGGCCAGTGTGGCTGGAGCACAATGGATGATGTGCGGGAGTGTCACACGAGGTCAGAGACACAGGGGTCCTGGCCGTGCAGGGCCTGGGGAGGGGGGAGGAGCGTGGGCTTCACCCTGACCGCCAAGCAGGAGCCATTAGAGAGCTGTGGGCAGCGGTGGGGCTGAATCTTTTGATTAACAACATGTAGCCTCCCCACAGGGTGGACTATTACTCAGCCACAAACAGGAATGAAATACTACGCACCCTATAACTTTTAACATACTAAGGGAAAGAAATCGTACACAAAAGGCCACATATTGTAGGATCCCAATTATGTAAACTATCCAGAATAGGCAAACCGATAGAGACAGAAGCAGACTCGTGGTTGTCCAGGGCTGGGGGGAAGGGGGAGTAGGGACCAACTGCTAATGGGTTACAGGATTTCTTTCTGCAGGATGGAATGTTCTGGAATTAGTTGTAACGGCTGCACCGTATAGTGACTATACGAAAACTACTGAATTACACACTTTAAAATGGTGATTCTTTATGTTATATGAATCATACGTTTTTTGAAAACCCCAAAAAGACAAGATCCTTTTGGCTGCTCTGGAGAGTAAGCAACAGGAAGGGAGCCGGGAAGCAGGAAGAACAGTCCTGGGACAGGAGGCCGTGGCCGTAGGAAGGGACCACTGCTCACACCCCTGGTGGGCTGACTGGGGAGGAGAGAAAGAGGCGTGAGGGTGGCTGGAGATGCCACCATCCACCAAGATGAGGAAGGCCAGGGTCCAGGAAGTAGCAGACTTCTGTTGCACTTTCCTTAGGTTCTAGGTGCTCAGTGGTCATTAGTACTTCTCCCCACATCATCCCAGACCCTCTCTTCCAGGCCTCCAGGTGTGGGGTGGGGCCATGCAGCCAGTTTGGGCCGATAAGGTATAAGCTGAAGTGAGGTGCTTCAGGAGACCGTCCAGAGCTTGCTGCCGAGGTGGCTTACTACATTCAAGATGGTGGCTGCTTCACCCACCTGGGTTCTGGAGTAAGAAGACACGAGCGGAGCCCCAGCAACCCCACAACAGATGTTGCAGCTCCACCATTACTAAGTGAATGACCTTGAGGAAGTTGCTGAAATTCCCTGTGCTTCTGTTCCCCACCTATGAAATAGGGACAGTAATAATACCCACCTTTCGGCATCACCAGGCCTGAAGTAAGGAATGAAATGGGTATGCCAGTCAGGCACCTTTAGTCACCAGGAACCGAAGTCCAACCCAAGCTAGTTCGTGGGGAAATGGTACTCAGCATCTCCAGTAACTGAAAAGTCCAAGTATGGTAGGCACGGCCGGATCCAGGGACTAAACAACCTCCTTCAACCTCATCTCTCTCTCTTTCTCTCTCTCCTGAACACAGCTCCCTCCATGTAGTAGGGGAGAGCAAAACTCCAGCTGACATCACCCCAATAAGCAAATTTAGATGAAAGAGAGGAAGCAAAACCCCAGAGAACCCCAGAGATTGGCCCAGCCTGGATCTCACAGGCTCTCATTAAGCAGAAAGGGATCCAGTGTGAAGAGCTCCCCACAACTAAATGGAGTGGCCAGGGGAATGTTCTCCCAAAGGAGGGGGCTCTGCCACCAAAGAAGAGGAGCACTGATGCTGAGCAGATAAAATATGGACACATCAGAGTCTCCCAGTAGATGACTGAGCAGCTAGGCAGGGTAGGGCTGCAGCCTGCGACCATCTGGGAGGAAAGGGTGTGGGAAGGGGGTAAAGGGGTGTTGGGGGGAGAAGGGGGGAGGAGGAGAGGAGTAAGAGAGGAAGAGAAAGGAAAGGAAGCATTAGGGAGAGAAGGGAAGGGGGCGTGCCTGGACCACTCCGGGCTCTGCCTGAGCTCAGCACCCATACAGGCCCCCAAACACCCTGCTTGGGTGAAGCCAGCCCCACCCCAGCCCCAACCTGCTCGCCACAAGTTCATCCCACACCCCTGGCCGTGGTACTTGGTTTCCACAAACCAGGTCTGAGCCCATTTATTCGTGTTGCCCTTCTGGCCAGTCAGCCTACCAGGGGCCAAGGACTTTTGCTGGAATTCTGGGTGGATATCTCTCCTTCTGTGCCGGGAGGCATAGCTGGGATGGTAACAGCCCTTTTGCCACCATGAAGGAAGACATCCTCCAGTCAAAACCAACACCAGGAATGGAAGAGAGTGGAGCGATGGGAAATAATTGGACAATCCATGACCACCGGGAGGCTGAGTATGGCTGCGGGGCTGGCTTACCACTGGGTCCCAGTGGCACGAGCTGATACACCCCCTCACTGGTTTAAGCCACTTTGAACTGAGTTCTATTACATTCACACAAGGGCAGCAGAAAAGCTGAGGGAAATGGAGACAAGCCACTGTCCTCTCTCTGAGCATCTGTCTGTTCTGCCTGATGCCAAAGGGGGACGAATGGCTACAGGGGGTTCTGTATTAGTCAGGGTTTGCCAGAGAAACAGAACTAATAGGATATGTGTGTGTATATATATATATATATAGAGAGAGAGAGAGAGAGAGAGACAGAGACAGAGACAGAGAGAGAGAGAGAGATTTATTTAAGGAATTGGCTGGCAAGTCCAAAATCTGCAAGATGGGCCAGCAGGCTAGAGACCCAGAGGAGAGCCCATGCTGAAGTTCGAGTCCAAAGGTGTCTGCTGACCCAGAGGTCAGGCTTTTGTTCTTTTCACACCTTCAACTAGTTGGATGAGACCCACTCACATTATGGAGGGCAATCTGCTTTTACTCAAAATCCATTGTCCACTATTTTTTTTAAAGATTTTATTTATTTATTTATTTATTTGACAGAGATAGAGACAGCCAGCAAGAGAGGGAACACAAGCAGGGGGAGTGGGAGAGGAAGAAGCAGGCTCATAGCAGAGGAGCCTGATGTGGGGCTCGATCCCATAACGCCGGGATCACGCCCTGAGCCGAAGGCAGACGCTTAACCGCTGTGCCACCCAGGTGCCCCCATTGTCCACTATTTTAAGTGTTAATCTCATCCCAAAATACCCTCACAGAAACATCCAGAATAATGTTTGACCACTTATCTGGACACCATAACCCTGCCAAGTTGACACATAAAATAGACCATCATAGGGTCCCCAGATGCACCTTGTTCAACTCCCTCAGGTACAGATGAAGAAACAGAGGTCCAAAGAGGCCCACTGGTCTGTGCCAGGTCACACAGCAATGTAGCAGCAGAGCTTGGCTGCCTCCATCCCAGCTTAGGCCAGTGCTCTCTGGAGAGTCCCCTCACTCCTGCTGTGGCTCCTGGGAACCCAGGGACCAGATAAGAGCAGGAGCCACAGGCAGGCTAGCCCAACACACCTGAGCGATTGGCCTGTGAGAAGAAATGCTGGCTGGTGTGGAATTTGCATATCGTTTACATGCTGTTCCCCAAAGTTCAAATGATACAGAAATTTCTCACATCTACCTTTTTCCCTGGAACCTTGTAGCTTCAGCTGCATTCCTTTGGAAGGACCCAGAAAGCCCTGGTTCTTCTGTGTTGGTGACCTTCCCCTTCACCTGTCCCCTGACTCCCACCCAGGGGCTGCACCAGCCATGAGGTCAGGTTCAACTGATCGAGGTTTTCCTCCACGCGGCAAATGTGGCACTGCCCATGTGGGAGTTCCTTCAGGTGGTACAAGAATAGACATTTTTTATTTTAATAGTCATGTATTCATTTTTATGTTGCTTTGAATTTATGACTAGGGATACTGGTTTCCCATTTATGGAGGTGATATAAAGTTTCCCTTTAAACTAAATTTAAGTTTTCTAAAAGTGAGTCAATGGAAATAAAAATAGTCCGTAAATAACGGAACAGGCAGTATGTCAATATGGCCAAAACAGAGATGAAATAACCAGGATTTTAGAAATGCTGGACTGACCAAAATCCCTCCCGCCACCATGTCAACCCATTTCCACTTGGCCCGGCCCGAGGGGAGGTGAGGACCGAGTGAAGAAGTGTTCACTCTCCTGTCTCAGGAGCCATGGCGTATCAAGCCATTTCGCTCCAGAATCCCCTAGACCCCAGGGGAAGGGTCCCAGCACCAGTTTGGGGGACTCAGTATCTACCCAAGGAACATCCCACTAGGACCCATTTCCTCTCCTGCCTCCCAGAAAGGGAGTCATGGTTTCCCACCTAGACCACGCACCAGCATGGAAATAAGCCATTACTCCATACATAAAAGCCTGCAAGGTAATTAATATCCCAGCCATTTAACTCAGCTGTAATACCCTCACCGTTAATAAGCTAGCTAAGAGCTCCGCTTGAAATTAATAACTTGCAAATGACCCAAGAGCCCTGGTTTCCTACCTTCTTTTTTTTTAAACCAAAAAAAAAAAAAAAAAAAACCAGAAAAAAAAAACCCAGAATTTAAATAGAAAAGCAATTTTCATTTATGAGCCAGTATCATTATTCGTAACTGGAGAATTGCAAGGAGTAAAAGCCTTTTCCACTTAATTAGAATCGTGAGTATCACAGCAAAGGGGGGAGGCCACACCTAGCACAGGGCATTAAGGAGGCAAAAGGTACAAATCGAAAGGAAGGAAGTCCCTTCCAGGTAGCTGCAGGTCTGCACAACGGCCCGAGGGGAAGGACCCGTCCTCTGGCATCTTCTGCCCTGGGAGCCCAGCGCTTGCAGCCACCGGGGGCCGAGGCCGGCAGGGGAGAACTGTGCAAAGACGCCTGCGTGTCACGTCCATGTCCTCAAGACACAGGCGATAAAGCCTAATCTTAAACTACAAGGGAAGAGGAAGGGAGAGAGCAGAGCCAGCAAGAGAAGCCGCAGAGACCCGATGAGAGGCTGGGGGGAGGAAGGACTGGAGGCAGGAGGGATGAAACGGGGAGAGAGAGCTGTCTGTCCGTCCTCTCATATGGAGGACCCTGCCCTGAGGCTCCTGACCCCCAACCACCCCACCCCGTGAACCAGATGCTAGGCAGGTGCACTCTCAGTTTAGCCTCACGGTCACCAGCAAACCTCACAAGACAACCCGTATCTCTGTCCTAGGGAGGAGATGAGACTCAGAGAGGGGAGGGACATGCCCTGGGGTCACCCAGCCGGTGTTGGGCAGAGCTACAAAGCAGACTCAAGTCCTTGATTGCATGCCAGGCCCAGCATCCAAGGCCACCAGCTAGCTCTGCCTTCCTTTCATTTGTTTATTTTTTAAGATTTTATTTATTTATTTATTTGAGAGGGAGAGAGAGGGAGTGGGGAGACGGGCAGAGGGAGAGAGAGAATCCCAAGTAACCTGCTGCTCAGTGCAGAGCCCGACGCGGGGCTCGATCTCATGACCCTGAGATCATGGCCTGAGCTGAAACCAAGAGTCGGATGCTTAACCAACTGAGTGACCCAGGCGCCCCAGCTCCGCCCTTTCTTTTAAACCTCCCAGCATCCTGGTAAAGAGGACCTCATCGTCGCAGCTGAGGCTCCGGCTAGCTGAGGGCAAGTCCTGGCCAGGGCCAAGACCAGGACTTGAACCCAGGCCTTGGACTCAAAGTCCAGAGCTTGCTTCACACCAAGGCACAAACATCAGGGAAGTTGATGGTTGAACCAAACCACAGAGTTCAGCTGAGCCCCTGGAGGTTGGCGTCTAGACTCGGAATGTCCAAGCTCTAAAGATCCGCCAAGGGCGCCTGGGTGGCTCAGGTGGTTAAGCATCTGCCTCCGGCCGGATCATGATCTCAGGGTTCTGGGATCAAGCCCCGCACCAGGAGTGGGGAGTCTGCTTCTCCCTCTCCCACTACCTCTCCCCTCTGCTTGTGTTCTCGCTCTCACTCTCAAATGAATAAATAAAAACTCTTTTAAAAAAATAAAAATAAAATAAAGATCCCACGAGTCACTTCATCCCCTGCCAGGCTCATTCCACAGGTGGGGAGACCAAAGTCCTAGAGAGGAGGCCCTGACTTGGCCAAGGTCACATGCTCCTCCCCTCCCCCCCCCCCACTGGCCTCCTGGGGCAACCCCAGGCCTGCACCCTCACCTCCTCCCCGCAGCCCAGCCTGGCCCGGCCCCAGGCACGGGCATACAGTGAAACCTGACAGCGCCAGGAAGCGCTCTTAGCTCCCAGATGCTCTGCCAGCTGGCAGGCCTGGGCCTCACTGTGGGCCGCCTACCACGTGTGGACGCAAACCAGTCCCCACCAGGAGGCTTAGGTTGGAGTCTGGGCTCAGCAGCCGCTGCCTCTCCAGCCGTGTGCAAGGCGTACCCTGCCCGCTCACAGGGGAGCAGAGGAGGCAAGGCGAGCCTCAAACAGGAATGAGCTCAGCAACCCCAGATTTCGTAGGCAGTGGTTCATAGCTGTCAGGTGATGAACCCACTACATCAGAATCACTTCTCCAGAATACAGCCCCTGGGCCTCACTCCCAAGAGAGTGTGACCTGGCAGGTCTGAGGGAGGGTCCCGGACTCTGTATCTGAAAGCCCCCTGCCCCGCCGTGCAGCTAACTCGGGCGAGCAGGCTTGGGGACCACGGCTCACAGCCCTTTACTCATGAAGGGTCAAACTTGGGGGCATCTTAAGAACTCTCTAGCCCAGCCCGTCCATGGTACAGATGGGAAAACTGAGGCTATGGGACTTGTCTTGATTCAATGGTGGTGCTATTACTCAGAGCCAGGTGTCCTGGCTCCCAGACCAGGCTGTTTGCCCGTCTGTGAAGCCGTCTTGGGGGACAGTGGGAAAGGGCTTCTAGCCCAGGACTGTAGGCCATGCTTGGCACGGAGTGAGACTTTCGTGGAGAATTGATGGATGGGAATAAAGAGCATTGACCTAGGGACAGATAGTGCCTTTTTCTGCCCATCTCTCCCTGCCCCATGGGGTTCTGAAGGATCTCAGTCACAAAGGTTTGTGGGAAACATCTCTCTCCTTCCCTCCCTCTCTCCATCTCTCTGTCTCTCTCTCTCTGGATCTTTGTCTCTGTCTTTCTGTCTGTCTCTGTCTCTCTCTGTCACACACTCATACACACACACACACACACACACACATACACACACACACACATGCACACACACAACGTGGGTGGGTGGGTGACAGGACCTGGCTGCCTAGAGTTCTTATCCCCCTGACCTCTTCACCCGCTCTTCTTGGGATCTGTTGAGTAACAGCAGTTGCCTCCCAATCTATTGGTCTCACTGCACCTAAAAAATCATAAAACTAGACCATAAAACACCCTCTGCACCTCAGTTTCCCCACTCACAACCTGGGGTTGCGTCCACCCATCCTGCCACAGGGGTCGGCAGGTCGGACGTGATAATGCTGTAAAAAGCCTTGAAACCACAGAGGGCTCTGACCTTCAGGGAGAGAGAAGGCACATCCAGAGCCAAAGGCGGTCCTTTGCGAAGCCCACCATCAGAGCGCCTCCTCGGGACGCCTCTTGGAGTAGGTGGGGCCAGAATGACCCCCCTCTTTCCAAAGAGGTAAAATGAGGCATGGCAAGGTAAATGACTGACCCAAGGACACACACTGGTTATCCAAAGACCCAGGACTGGAAATCAAGAGACGGGAGAAAGTGCCATCCAGGCCGGTTGGGGTTAACCAAGGAGAGTGTCTGGGGGGAGGGAGGGAGATGGTGGAGCAGCCGGTTGCCTGTTGCCAGACGTGGTGCACGTGCACTCACACACACGTTCGCACCCACTCTTTCCGCCAGCCCTGGCAGAATTAGGAATGCAGGCAGTGTAGGGAACCGGCTAGACAATTACCCTGTCACTCCCGCTCCTAATTCCCCCTCCCTGTCCTTGGACACAATTGAGCGTCTCTTGTAGGTTCACAATTAGACCCCTTCTCCAACTGGCATTGTTTCCGCGCCTCAGCACGTGACTTCCCCTCTCCCCAAGCTCTTCAGCGGCAGACCTCTCAGCCCAGCGAAGCCTGACAAATCCTTCCTGCAAACGTGTCTCAGGCTCAGAATAGCCTCCCCAAATAAAATAAAAACCCTTATGAAGTGACTCCAGGTAAGTCAGAGCGTTCTGCGCACAGCAACATTCCCAGCGTGTCTGCCTTCTCCCCAGGTCACGACCATTTCTCATCTCCGACAGCCATTCTGGCCAAGGCCACGGACAGCCAAGGGAAGCCGGTTGCTCCAAAGACCCCCAACGACCAGATCACAGTGATTAGACGCCCCCACCTTCCCGTCTGGAGCATGCTGGGGGTCGGGCAAGGAAGACATCTGGTCTCCCGTGCAGAGACAGAATAACAATGCTCAGGGATGTTGGCGATGCGAGCTGTTGTCGCTAACTACGTGCCAGACACTACTCTAAGCCCCGTGCGTTTATTAGCTCACTTAGCCCTCATACCAGCTCTCTGAGACAGGTATCATTACTGTGCCCCTTTTACAGATGGGGACCGAGACCATCTGAGGACAAGATCAGCATCCTCTCAAGGCAATGATCATTGGAGCAGAGAAATGGCTGCCTGTTTAGGTGGGACAAGCACACTTCAGTTTGCCCTAGTCCCCACGGCCCCCTACTATATAATACCCTGTCTGCCTGGCCCATTTAAATCACTTGCTTCCCCCCCCCCGCAGCTAAGTTTTTAACCCATATAGCATGCTGCCTCCTCCCCCCTACTTCCTCCGCCCCCCCAATCTGGCTCTTAAGGAATTGGGATCTGGCACCTACAGACCTGCACAAGGCTGCACCCTTCCTTCAGACCAGCCCCTCCTTCAGACCAGCTCCTCCAGGAAGCCTTCCCTGTTTAACCATCAACCTGTAAATGTCTAAGCCGAAAGAATTCCTGGAGTCCATCTGGTGCTCACCCATCAGTTGCAGAAAAGAGCCTGAGGCCCAGAGAGCCATGACATGCGGCTACCCCCTCACATGATCATGAAGGCCTGTCCCACCAGCAAGGTCCCCACTCCTGCTCCTACCGGTGGTGGGGAGCTAGGGCTGGGGGTTGTTCTCATGCTCATTTTACTGAGGCAAGATGCTGGGTCTCTCTTTGCCACATACAAGGTGGCTCTCACTTCCAGGGTTTTCCTGCCCACAAGCCAAGGCTGCTTGCCCTCTCACTCCTCCTGACTTTTCTGTTAGTCCCTGAGCTCCAGGACCAGGTCTGGGCCTTCCCCGCCCTGCTGCCTTCACCTGGGCACAGCCTCAGGGAGCCCGAGCCTGGAGTTCCCACTGATTCTCCTGTCCCGATATTTGAGTCCTTCGTTCTGCCTCCGTTTCACACCCACCCTAGTTATACTCTCCTCCTGGGCTGAAGTGAGGCCTGATTCTGCCCCGAATTTCCCAGCTGACAAAGGAGTATCACAGAGAAGCTAAATGTGACCCAAGGTCACAGCTGCTCCTGCCCCCGGATTCCTATTTTAGCTTATTTCCCCCTCCACCCTGCATTGCCCTCCACAGAAGCCAAGAAGAGATTCTGACATCGCTCGGACCATTCCCCCTGTCTTGGACCTCCCCCTGGGAACCCTCATCACTCAGAAGACATCCCATTTCCTGGAATGGGCAGTGGAGACTTGGACCCCCCAAAGTAGCTACTTTCTCAGAGCCTTTGCTATATAGGCCCTGGCAGATCCCCAAGCTCCCACTCCCTGGTCTTCCCCAGGACTCTGCCTGTCTGTGGATACCCCTGGGACTGTCTGTACAGCTGTGCAAGTTGTGCACTGCTCCCCCAGCACAGCCACATGCTGCAGTCCTAATTGTCACTCACTAGGCATCGCAATGCGTCCTACACGATGCGGCTGCCAAGTGCAGGAAGAGCAGCAGCATCCCCGCCACTCCCGCAGGCTGGGGAGCCTCCCCTTCCCTCCGCTCTCCTCCCCCACCCCCCGCCCCGCCCCAGCCACTAAACTCCCTCAAGCAACTGGGAAGGGACCTCCAGGACTGACAGGAAAGGTCCCCCAAGCAGGGGAAATCTTGCTTGGCCGTAATTAAACTCCACTGCTGCACGGGCTGCAGACAAAAGGGAGCCCATAATGGGATTAGAATTGTCATAAATTAAAATCATAAATTCAATAAACGCCTTATCGGCCTCCCTCTGGAAGTGGCTGGCCCACAGCGGCTGGCTTTGATAGGCATAGTGGAGGGACTGTGGGAAGACGGGTCACTGCAACCAGGTGGGCTGCAGGTGGGGGAGACTCTGGCTCAGCTGAGGGGACCAGGTCAGGGGGCCCTTTTCCAGAGAACACTCCCACGAGGACAAACCATGACAGCTGATAGTGCTCCCAAACCAGCGGTGGCTCCTTATCACCCCCAGGACTTAATCCAGCCTAGCTCTTCACCAACTTCCTGCCTTAGAATTGGTTGACACGTACCTCTGCCACCCACGACATGGGCACCATGAAATGGCCTTTGGCTTCAAATGCGTGGTGCAGTAGAAGGACATAGGTTGGCAAAGCAAAGTTCCGGGTTTGAATGCCATCTCCAGCAGGTGTGAGCTGCATGGCCTTGGCCAGGTGTCTGCATTAAGAAGGATCACCATCCCTACCACCCTGAAAGCACCATCCATCTGTCCGTCCATTCATCCCCACGTTCAGCACATAGTTATAGTGTTTGGACTAAGTGTCAGACTGTGCTAACCCCTGGGGGAAATGGCAGTGAGCAAGACACATAAGATCATGGAGTTGACCTTCAAATGTGGAAACAGACATAAGCAGGCAATTTCACAAATAATTGATTATATTTTCAGAGGGGCCACGAAGGAGAAGCCCAGAAGACCTGACCAGGTTGGAAAGGAGGATGTGCAGTAAGAGATTTTTGTGAAGAACTAAAGCTTGAATTGAGATCTTAAGGAAAAACCAAGAGAACAGGGTGGGGGAAGCATAAAGAGCTCTAAACATCAGAAAGAGTGCGTGCAAAGGCCCTGAGGTGGGAGCAGCAGGGGATCCTAGTTTAGTGGGACCTGAAGTTTATGCAACCTGGGTGGGAGACAGGGCTTAAAAAAAAAAAAAAGAACGCAAAATTATTCATCAAAGTTAATGTTTATTTAGAATGAAATAAAGTTCTAAATAAAGTTTAGAATGAAATAAATAAGGTCTATTTAGAATGGAAAACGTGTTACAAATTACATACTTTCTGAAGCTGACAAATACCACAGACATCACAAAATCCAGGAGGGAAAAATTTACTTTTATTAACTGTTTAACACATCTCTATAATATTTTCTTCTTACATTTATTGGCTGCAGACTCTTGGATTCCGTCTTCCTATGTCAACATGTCCTGTGAACATGTTAGGTTACACGGCAAAGGGCAACTAGGTGGCAGCTGAAATCAAAGTTGACCTTGAAATAGGGAGATGATACAAGACTATCTGAGTGGGCCCCATGTAATCCCAAGGGTCCTTAAAAGTGGAGGAGGGAGGCAGGAGAGAGAGAACCAGAGACAGCAGCGTGAGGACTCAGCCCAGTGTCACTGGAGGTAGGGGCCACAAGCCAAGGAGAGCAACCAGCCTGCAGAAACTGGAAAAGGCCAGGAAACAGGTTTTTCCATCAAAGCTTCCAGAAAGGAAAGCAGTCCTGCGAAGACCTTGATTTTAGCCCTTGATGGGAGACCCATATTGGACTTCTGACCTCTGGAAGTATAAGATACTAAACTGGCATTGATTAAGCCACTGAGTTTGTAGTAATTTGGTGCAGTGGCAGCAAGAAAGGAATGTACCCACAAACACAGGAATTCTAATCTGTTCCATTTCACATGACCGCCACTGAGACAGGACACACACACACACACACAGTGTGTCTATCCTGGTATATTCTGTGTTCTCGAGGATGTTCCTGACTGCAGAGAACTGGTTTTGACAAGACTTTTGTGAGAACCACTTAAGAATTTCCCACTGGGGGCGGCTGGGTGGCTCAGTTGGTTAAGTGTCCAATTCTTGATCTCAGCTCAGGTCTTAATCTCAGGGTCGTGAGTTCAAGCCCCACACTGGGCTCCATGCTGGGCATGGAGCCTACTTAAAAATAATAGTAGTAATAATCTCCACATCAAACAACTGGCCACCCAGTGCACACATGCCAAACCACGTGTCAAACCTTCTGAGACGGACACCTCAGGACACACACACCTCCCAAGTCAGGTCAATCCCTGGCCCATGTCTTCACGTCCCAACTTCGGGCAAGACATGGGTGGGGGTGGTAGGAGGGCTCCTTAACTAGACTAAGAGACTGTGGGTCACATATGTAGAGCCTGTTGAACCCACACTAAAAAATTTCCCCTCAGCTTTGCCTTAGATGGATTCTAACGCTGCCATGGCCACCCCAGCCCCCCAACCCACAGGCAACTGGAAAGCAGAGCATCCGAGTGGACAGAGACAACAGTCTTAATGGACTACAGTTAACACATTTCCATTAGCAAAGTTTACAAACACACCTGACGATGTTAGGGGAAGGGACCTGTGTAACAGAAGGACCCTGAGCCTTGAGCACCAAGCTTGGGCAAATTCACGCTTGCCCCATTCAAGTAACTCAAAGCAGGTGCAGCGCCTGGGGCACAGCGGGCCTGGAGGGGTGATGGGGGCAGGTGGTGGGCCAGATGGCTGGGCCTTGAACCCATCTGATTCACCAGTGGTGAATCAGCTGCTGGATGGTGAACAGCTGGAGGAAAGACTGGATGTGGGAAGCTTATTGCAGGGGTCCCAGGAAGAGCTGATGGAGGCTGGGGAGCTGGGAGGAGGAACAAGTCCAGGTAGGAGAACCACAAGACCTTGGGACAGATTGGAGGTGAGGCTTGAGGAAGGGCAATGTCAGGGGTGACTCTGAGGTACTGGCTGAGAGCTGGGGGGTTGGGATGGGGCAGGGGCTCCAGGAGGAGGGGCTGTGAGGGAGAAGAGGAGACCCTATGTGCCCACCTCCCCTTCCACCCACAGAACAGAGAAAGGAAAGTCTCCCCTCACTTCTCCTGCAGCCACCAAACCACGACACTGGGAC
Source organism: Ursus maritimus (assembly GCF_017311325.1). NCBI lineage: Eukaryota > Metazoa > Chordata > Mammalia > Carnivora > Ursidae > Ursus > Ursus maritimus. The sequence continues at coordinate 8,520,979 of NW_024425786.1, forward strand.
CAGACTAAGATCCCACCACGCTAGCACTACCACGTGCCTCAGCCCAAGACACAGAGCAAAACCTCCAGAAATGGGTTATTTTCTTGGGACAACGTTCTTGTAGCTGCTCAGGCTCCCTCAGGACCCCACCCATTCCCAAGGCCAGTGCTTACTTACCCCCACCTCTCAAGCCCCCACTCCTCACCCTCTGGGGGTATCCAATTCCCCCACACACAACTCCCAAGCCAAACCCAGAGTCTTTGCTAGTGCTTATTAAGCTACTAATTAATTGAATTTTTCCCCCTCATTGCATGCTGTTAATTAGTTTCTTGTAGTAACAGAGACTATTATTCTTGGAAGTAATAACTTGGTCCAGGAGGCAGTTTTAATGTTACTTATAATTGCTGGAGGAGGTGGGTTCTTGGGCTCAGGTGGGTAGGGCTAATTCAGGAAAGAAAGAAAAGTCCACATGTTTCTCTTATCTAAAAGATGACTTTTATGTTCGTCTTACTGTTGTCCTCTGTTTTCCAAATTTTCTCCAATAGAAGGCATTATCTTTATAATATCAAAAGTATGCTGGAACCAATACATGAATTCGGATAAGTCTCAGGATATAAAACTCAACGTACAGAAATCCGTTGCATTTCTATATACCAATAATGAAGCAACAGAAAAAGAAATCAAGGAATTGATACCATTTACAGTTACACCAAAACACATAAGATATCTAGGAGTGAACCTAACCAAAGAGGTAAAAGATCTGTACTCTGAAAACTATAGAAAACTTATGAAAGAAACTGAAGAGGACACAAAGAAATAGAAAAACATTCCATGCTCATGGATTGGAAAAACAAATATTGTTAAAATATCTGCACCACCTAAAGCAATCTACACATTTAATGCAATCCCTATCAAAATACCAGCAGCATTTTTCACAGAGCTAGAACAAAGAATCCTAAAGTTTATATGGAACCACAAAAGACCCTGAATAGCCAAAGCAACCCTGAAAAAGAAAAGCAAAGCTGGAGGCATCATGATTCCAGACTTCAGGCTCTATTACAAAGCTGTAATCATCAAGACAGTATGGTACTGACACAAAAACAGACACATAGATCAGTGGAACAGAATAGAGAACCCAGAAATGGACCTTCAACTCTATGATCAACTAATCTTTGACGAAGCAGGAAAGAATATCCAATGAGAAAAGACAGTCTTTCAACGAACGGTGTTGGGGAAACTGGACAGCAACATGCAGAAGAACAAAACTGAACCACTTTCATACACCATACAAAAAAATAAATTCAAAATGGCAGAGTAACCTAAACATGAAACAGGAAACCATCAAAATCCTAGAGGAGAAAACAGGCAGCAACTTCTTTGACCTTGGTCACAGCAACTTCTTACTAGACACATTGCTGGAGACAAGGAAACAAAAGCAAAACTGAACTATTGGTTCTTCTTCAAGATAAAAAGCTTCTGCACAAGGGCGCCTGGGTGGCTCAGTCGTTAAGCGTCTGCCTTTGGCTCAGGGCGTGATCCCAGAGTCCTGGGATCAAGCCCCACATCGGGCTTCTCTGCTGGGAGCCTGCTTCTTCCTCTCTCACTCCCCCTGCTTGTGTTCCCTCTCTCACTGGCTGTCTCTCTCTCTCTGTCAAATAAATAAATAAAATCTTAAAAAAAAAATAAAACCTTCTGCACAGTGAAGGAAACAGTCAACAAAACTAAAAGGCAACCTATGGAATGGGAGAAGATATGTGCAAATGACATATCCGATAAAGGGTTAGTATCCAAAATCTATAAAGAACTTACCAAACTCAACACCCAAAAAATAAATAATCCAAATAAAGAAATGGGCAGAAGAGGGGCACCTGGTGGCTCAGCTGGTTAAGCATCTGACTCTTGATTTTGGCTCAGGTTGTGATCTCGGGGTCATGAGATGGAGCCCTGTGTCAGGCTCCATGCTGGATGTGGAGCCTGCTTAAGATTCTCTCTCCCTGCCCCTCTACCCCTCCACACCACTCACTTGCTCTGTCTCGAAAGAAAGAAAGAAAGAAAGAAAGAAAGAAAGAAAGAAAGAAAGAAAGAAAGAGGCAGAAGACATAAATAGACATTTTTCCAAAGACATCCAGTTGGCTAACAGACACATGAAAAGATGCTCAACATCACTCATCATCAGGGAAATACAAATCAAAACCATAATGAGAGATTACCTCACACCTGTCAGAATGGCTAAATTTAACAACACAAGAAACAGCAGGTGTTGGTGAGGATGTGGAGAAAGGGGAACGCTTTCACACTGTTGGTGGGAATGCAAACTGGTACAGCCACTCTGGAGAACAGAATGGAGGTTATTCAGAAAGTTAAAAATAGAACTACCTTCTGACCCCACAATTGTACTGCTAGGTATTTACCCAAAGGATACAAAAATGCTGATTTGAAGGGACACATGCACCGTGATGTGTACAGCAGCATTATCAACAACAGCCAAACTATGGAAAGAGTCCAAATGTCCATCAACAGATGAATGGATAAAGAAGATGTGGTATATATATACAATGGAATATTACTCAGCCATCAAAAAGAACGAAATCTTGTGATTTCCGACAACAGGGATGGAGCTAGAGTGTATTATGCTAAGCGAAATAAGTCAGTTAGAGAAAGACAAATACCATATGATCTCACTCATATGTGGAATTTAAGAAACAAAACAGATGAGCGTATGGGAGGCGGGAACAAAAAGAGAGGGAGGGAAACAAACCAGAAAAGACTCTTTTTTTTTTTAAGATTTTATTTATTTACCTGACAGAGAGAGACAGCCAGCCAGAGAGGGAACACAAGCAGGGGGAGTGGGAGAGGAAGAAACAGGCTCCCAGCAGAGGAGCCTGATGTGGGGCTCGATCCCAGAACACTGGAATCACGCCCTGAGCTGAAGGCAGATGCTTAACGACTGCGCCACCCAGGCGCCCCAAACCAGAAGAGACTCTTAACGATAGAGAACTGAGGGTTGATGGATGGAGGTGGGTGGGGGAGGAGCTAGATGGGGGATGGGCATTAGGCAGGGCACTTGTGATGAGCACTGGGTATTAAATGTAAGTGCTGAGCCCCTGAATTCTACTCCTGAAACCAATTTTGAGATGTATGTTAACTAATTAGAGGGGTTTTTTTTAAGATCTTATTTATTTGAGAGAGAGAGAGAGAGAGCACATGAGCGCAAGCAGGGAGGAGGGGCAGAGGGAGAGGGAGAAGCAGACTCCCTGCTGAGCACAAGTCCGATGCAGGGCTCAATCCCAGGACCCTGAGATCGTGACCTGAGCTGAAGGCAGATGCTTAACTGACTGAGCCACCCAGGTGCCCCTTAACTAATTATAATTTAGATAAGAATTTGAAAAAATATATATATATATAATAACAAAAGTTTTAAAAAAATGCAAGGCCGGAAAGGCCTCAGAGTGTCTAGGAAGATTGTGCCAGAGCATGGAGCCACAGAGGGCTGGGCTAGGAGCTGGGAGAGTGGGCTCCTTTTTCTCCCACAGCTTCTGTCCCAAGCTCTCCCTTCTGATCCCCCCCGCCGTGATCCCACAGCTAGTGAGCTCCACAACCAGGGTACAAAATCCGGGCTCTGACTCGGAGCCCAGGGACCTAATGCAGACCCCCAGTGAGTTACAGAAAGAAATCAGCTGGGAGTCATGTCTTCCCCAACCAGGAATCAGGGGGCCACAGTGAGAAGATGATGAAGAAGAAGCATCTGAAATTGTTCCCCAAACCTCTTTCCCATCTTCACTAAGTGGCTGATGCTTCACAAAGCATCTGAATTGTACCCCAAACCTCTTTCCCATCTTAAAAAGCTTCCTTCTAGTAAAAGAAACAAGAAATAAGTAAGCAGAAAATAAAGTAAAAGAGAAGTGTGCGGGGGCAGAGAAACATACTGTAGCTAGGATGGTCAGGGTCTCCTTGAGGAGCCAACACTGAAGCTGAGATCAAAAGGATGAGGGGGAAATCCAGCCATACAAAAGGGGTATTCTAGAGGACACGTCTGTGTTTACCTGGGCGGAGGGCCTCGGTGCACCCTCAATGGCCAGATTCCTGCCTAGTCCTCAGAGCACGACAAAAAGCTATCACTCATGCCAATAAAAGCACCAGTTAACCTTGATGAGACCGCAATTAGCCCGCAAGGTCTTAATTCCATCATTAGCCTGGGCGTGGGAGGGGAGGGCAGCAGGAACCACGTCTGATTCCCAAAATGGCCTGTGATGTTGAAAAGTAGCCAAACAGAGGCTGAAAACTCCTGACTCCTCCATGGGAATTCGTTCTTTTCTTCCTCAGTTCTCCCCAGATGAAGCAGCTACTTACAGGCAAGAAGGACATCCTTGGCGGCTCCACTATGCCCCCATGTTTTGCTGCTGCTTCAGAAGACAATACCCGTCAAAGCACTTAGGTGCTGTGAATGGTCACCAACCCACCCTCTGAGGGGGGAAAGCCCTGATTTGTAGCATCTGCCAATGTCCATGGTGTGAATCAGGGCCAATTGCAAATAACCAACCTGACCTCCCCGAAGACCAGGATGGGAAGAGATGCACATGAGTGTGATCGGCCCCCCACACACCACTGCTCGACCCTTGGCAAGTTTCCTCATCTGTGAGTGCAGATTAAACGAGATAAGGTAAGTCGCTGTCACCACCAGGAAGGGCTTGACAAAGGTCAGTGCTGATAAAGTAAAGGTTTCCTTTCCCTACCCAAGGAAAGCATGGGAGTCCCCTCACAAAGTTGGGAAATATCACCCAAGCATCTAGGGATTGAATATCTTCCAGGCTGAGATGGCATGGAGTGGGGTTGCGGGGGACAGGCAGGACAGAGAATGTAGGAGTCATCAACTCCAGGTCCCCACCAGCTCTGGGTGCAGTCTCACCTTCTAAGTGGTGGCAGAGAGATGGCTCCCCAGGACAGGGGCCGGGCTTGGCTGGTTCACCCCTTGCATGCACGGCCTCCAGCCCAGTGCACAGCAGGAAACGGCAGATGTTTGATAATGTGTGCCAGATGAGTGAATGAATGAATCATAGAGACCTCTCCAAACGAAGGAAGGTAGCTTCCCCTTCTCAGCCCATGCACATGCACGACAAGCAGCCTAAATCATGGGTTGGGCTCTGGAACGGATCACCAGGCCAGCACCCCCCACCCCAGTACACTGGGAAAGTACCTTGGGACCCAAGGATGGGCATGTGGTGCTGTGTGAGAGCAGGTTAGAGACAGCCCTGTGAATCATAGCAGCAAATGCTGGGGAAATAAATATCACACTGCCCTAGCCCTTCCCATCTCAGCCTCTAATATCTTTTCCGCGGAAAGAGCCTTATTATTCAGTGCCCGTGGTGACAGCTAACGAGTAAATCAGTGGCCTGGAGATTGCTCCCTGGGGAAATTGGCTATGGCTTCTGGTGACGGCCACTCTGCAGGGGCTGTGTGGGAGTAGGAGGGGTCAAATCGGGGCACGAGTGGGGGCAGGGGTTGGGTATGGAGAGAAACTTCTTGCTTCCCGTGAAGCCCCTCTCCCCACCCCCATCCCACCCCCATGCTGTAACAGAGCCAGCTCAGGGGGAAATAGAGGCACAATTCCAAGTAAGTATCATATAGTCTCCCGGGTACTAGCTCCCCCAGGCCCCAGATCCTGGAGCCAAACCCACCCTCCTGGGCTGGAGTGGGTAAGAACAAAATTCACCAGTTACAGTGATAAGAGATCACCTCTGTTTTCCCAGTGTCAACACCTGATTCTTGACTATTTGCCTGGTACATACTAACCCCTCAATAAATATTTGTGAATGAATAGATGAATAAATGAAGGCATGAAGGAATGATGACAGAACAGAACAGGCATGGCTGTGCGTTTTCATCTATTTCTCTGCCTCGTTATCTTCCGAATCTTTCCAAGGACGCACCACCACTTTTCATCACAGCAGCGATATAATTCACTGGGTCACGCTAATTTCTAGTCTCCTGCTTCAAGCACTGCTTGGTTTTGCTTTCCTTTCCTCCCACTGTCAAAATGACACTACCCTGAGGTCCTCTCCCTCCTTCCAGATGGTGAACATCATAAGCAAACTGGACCCTGTCCTCCTGGCTGGTGTAATGTCTTCCGACATCCCCAGCAGGCCCCCATGGCATGGCCTTCATGGTCAGAATTCCAGATGCTGGGCCAGGCAAGGAGACACTTTGGGGGTAAGAGGGCTCTCCTATCACCTTGAAACCTCACAGAAAAGTAAATTTCAGGGGACAAGTGCCTACGGGGCTCTGCAGAGAATGGGAGCCACGAACTTGGTGAGGGTAAAAGGCCCAGTTCCGAGTTTTCCCCAAGGTCAGCGGATACAGCAGCACCAGCCCCGCTGCCTGCCACTCTGGCAAATCTTTCTCCTAATTATAACTGAATTATGCAAATCAATACCAATGTCGATATACGATTTCCTCTAACAAGTCAAGAACATGCAAGAAGTGAAGACCTGGAGAGACGGAAACCCATCTAATTACGAGTGAGTTTCTCTGTTTTTCTCTTGGCTGAGGAAGTAGTTGGCTGCATGACAACCCCAGGGAAGAGAACGTTGGGATACGGAGCAGGGCAGAGGGCAGACAGAACATGAAGATGGGGTGTGGGCGGAAGGGGTCAGGAGACGGGGGCCATGCTGAGAGCATGATGGGTGTAACACCAGTCTCAGAACAAGCATGTGATCTGAGAGAATCTCCTTGCACTAAGCAGTTTAAATGTCTTGAAACTGGTGATTGGGGGCCCAGGAACACGGAGCAGGCACAGTCTGCTCCCCCTGGACGTGGGCTAAGAAGGAAAGAACGAATGAATGACCTTCACTGTGTGCCTCTGCTAAACAGTACACCTCCATGCTTTCATCTAATCCTCAACACTCTGAGTCAGATACTACTATGACCCCATTTCAAAGATGAAGATGGTGAGATCCGAAAGGGGAAATGTCCTGCCATGGTCCCGTGGCTGTAAGTAGAAAACTGGGACACCAGCCCTGGTTGTCCCACTGCACCCCACTGCTTCATTAAGTACAAACTGGGGGATCATAGGCAGAGTGTGGGCAGGCAGAGAGTTGCCTATGGAAGGATGGGAGAGGGAACAAGGTCCTCTGCTTTAAAGCCACGGGGGCCTTGGGCAGGTGACCCCCTCCTGCAGGCCCCTCATGCAAGGAAGAAGTGCCAAGACCTGAATCCAAGAACAGGAAAGTCATCACAGGAAGGGGCTGGCTTAAATCCCTTTGGAGTTTATGCCCAATTGTTTTGTTATGGCAGCTCATCCCCAAGTAGAAACTGGAACACACCTGGTGAGCTCTTTATCTGATCAATGAATAAACAGTCACTAAACTGAGGGCCTAGCATGAAGGACTATAGCATAGTGGCTAAGAACCTGGCCTCTGGAGGCAGACTGTCTCCAATCCCAGCTCTGCCACTAGTAGCCATCTGGCTATAACAAGTTACTCTCCATGCTTCGATTTTCCCATCTTTAAAATGGGATTGATGGCAGTGCTTGACATATAGTAGGACCTCAATAAATGTTAGCTATTGTGATTGTTCAGGGCAGGGCACGAGGCCTCAAGATGAATGAGGCACCATCTCTGTCCTTGAGGGGCTCATAGTATAAGGAGAATGGGGGAAAAGACAGCCCTGTGATAAATCAGTTATGGAGGTGAGCAAAGGGGCCATGGGAGACCAAGAAGGAAGCCCTTAACCTTGCCATCAGTCAGGGAGCAGTCAGGGAAGGCTTCCCAGTGGTGGCAACACTAGGGCTGAGTCATGAATGATAAATGGTGCTTACCAGGTAGACAAGAGAAGCAATGGGTTTACAGGCAGAGGACCCAGCCTGTGCAAAGGCCTGGAGGCACCAAGGATGTCTATAGCAGGCCATGGCAGGAGCTGAAGCTGGAGAGGTGGGCAGTGCCTTGAATGCCGGGCTAAAAAATTGGGATTTCATTCTAGAAATGCCTGGAAGACCCTGAAGAGGGACAAGATGAGACTTACACTTTGGAAAGTGTGCCCTGCAGGTGAGTGGAGGCTGGAGCAGAGATGTGGCATGGGGAAGGCAGGAGGCTGAGTCCTGGAGCCCAAGTCCCAAGCTCCCAGCTCCTAGCTCCCAGCCAGACTCCCTCTGTGGGGGCTGAGGTGGGAGCCGGAGCTCAGCGGGACCAGAGAAGTTATTAATCGCTCCACGACACTGCAGGCCATGGTCCATTTGCTGCTTTTCTTGGTCTGTTTTGAAACTGTGAAATGAGCTCCAGTCTTCAAGGCGGCTATAATAACCATCCCGATTCTGACATTTAAATTACAGATGGCATTTTCAATTAAACAGGCGCTCTCAGCAGGTTTAATTTAGCTATCAGTTCTGGTCTGTTCTTTAAGTGCTTTAAAAAAAAAAAAAAGAAGCCAACAGTGAATTCTAGGTCTCCTTCCAAGAGGAGGGAGGGTCTCTGAGATATGACACCAACTCTCATCTTCTAGCTCCCCCGGGGACTGTTGCAGCCTCCTGTAAACAGTCATACTCCACTGAATACACCCTCATGCACATCCAGAGGCACTCACAAAGCCACACAGATAAATACAGACCCAGCCTCTCAGCTATAAGCCCAACAGCTTTGGGGTCATTTTTACCACAAGTGTGCAGAGGCTGTGCCTCTGCTGTCTGACCAGAGTCACAGTAAGAGATTCCAGAGCCAGACAAACTTCAATCGAGGTCCATGCTCTACTACTAACTAGCTGTGTGACCTGGGACAACTTGTTTAACCTTGCTGAGCCTCAGTTTTCTCAGCTGTAAAATGAGAATGAAGATAAGGCCAAGTTGGATAATGTATTAAGGTGTCCAGCACTGGTGCTGGCTTATATGAATGCCCATTAATCCTTGTGCTTCCCCCTCTCCTTCCCTTAGGCTGTGCTACCCTGCCGACCCTGTGCTACCCTGAATGTCGAATCTCCCATTCAGGATTTCCACTCCTGGATGCGCCCATCTTTGGTTGTGGCAGGGGTGCTGTCCGTGGTGCTGAACCACACCTATTGCTTGCTCTTAGTTCCAGATGAATTATCTCCTGCTCCCTAGCCTGGTTGGCTAGCTCTGAAAATCTCTCTCTCTGGGTGTCTCTCTCTCTCTCTCTCTCTCTCATACACACACACACACACACACACACACACACACACACACCCCGCAAGGCAGCCACTGCTGGTGAACTGGATGACAAAGGCCCAAATGCCCTCCTAAGGTTCTGCCTCCCAATACCCCAAAGTGATTAAACTGAGGACAGGGGGGCAGAGGCATCCAAAGGAAGAGTACCCTGACCTCCAGCCCGTATCGACACAGAAAATCCCCAGCTTCAGCCAAGCAATAGTCCAGATGCTGGGCTCCAGCATTTGTCTGAGGTTTGTGTCATTCTGGTTGATCCCTGCCCTCCTTTTGGGTTCTGGTTTTCCCTGGACTTTTGCTAGCTGGACTTTAAAGTGGGGGCAATCACCTGTGCCCCCTCCTTCCCTCAACCCTAGTTCCACTTGATCAGAAGTTGGTCTGAAAGTGAGGGGACAGGCAGACCATGCAATTATACCCCAACTGGCCACTTGTGCCTTCTACAAAGCCAGCTTCTCCCTGAAATACTGGAACCAGCACACAGTGTGTGGTTCCAGAAATCCACTCTGCGTCACATCAGGCCTAGAGCTCCAGTCTACCCCAAGGCCAATAGACAGGGTGAACATCCTCCTGAAGACATTAGAAATTGGGGGGCAGGGGAGACATGAGGCTGCAGCCCAGAATCTCAATAAAACAGTGTCTCCAAGGGAGGGTTTTATAAGAGAAAATTCTTCCAGCTGAACCTTATTTGCAGAACATTAACAGTTCATAAAGCAGTTTCTCAACCACCCACCTCATTGGTTCCGGCAACAGTTCCATGTAGTAAGTACTATTATCCTATTTTATAGGGAAGGTAGCTGAGGTTTAGAGAAGTACAGTAACTTGCCTAAGGCCACTGGGAAAAAGCAGCAGTATGTGGACTTGAACTCTGGACTCGGGAGTCCCATTCTCCCTGTCTTCATGCCCCAGGCCACTTGACTCAGGGGGATAGGGCAGTTGGCAGAAGACAAGGAGGGCTAGTACCCTCTCAGGGAAAACATGGAGCCTGAACTGAAGCCGTGGGAATTCAGGCCAGACGTAAGAAGGCAGATGGGTGTGTGTATTGCCCCCCCACACACGCACACACACCTGCAATCGGTGCTTTCAAGGCAGGGCACACCTGGGCTTGGCAAGGCTAAAGCACCACCTCCCCAGGCAACTCCTCTACTGTCCTTTCCAGCATTTCTCATCCGAGCCTCTGCACTCTGTCCCCTCAGCTACAGTCTTTAGGGGCAACTGTGCCCAACAAGGCCGCCTTGCTGGGGGGCCTCACCACTCCACTATGTGCTGGAGGGGACTTGATCCCCCTCCCTGCACACATCAAAACCAGATCAGTACCAGTCCTTAATGAGCACCTGGAGTGTGCCCAGTGCTTTACACAGAACAAACTTAACTCTGTGGAGTAGGCATCATGATGTCCATTTAAAAAAAATGTTATTGAGATTCTGAGAGGTAAATAACTTGCCCAAGTCCACCCAACTCACTAGGAGTAGAGACACATTATGAACCCAGGTGCTGCCTACACTTTCTCCAAACACGCCCACTACTCCAGGCTGATGGCTGGGAAGTGGGGGCAGGCAGAGGAGACTGAAGGGATTCTGGAAAGCCTTCTTGGAGGCAGAGCACTTCTGAACTCCCGCAGACCTAGCCTCCACACTGCCCCAGGTGCCCTCACCCCTCCACGGGTCCATAAGCTCCCATCTCCCACACCACCTCTGTTGCCCCTTGCACAAACCCCTGTGGACCACAGGAAGCAGCCTTGGATGCCCCCACCCCACCCCCCCGTCCTTCATAGGGCCTCTTGCCCTGGCCCCTCTTCCAGAGCCCTGGATTGGCCTTTATGTCCTAGAGGTCCATATAATCCTCGTGAAATCGAATATTTGTTTTGAGCCCTAACTGTCCCAGGGGTGGCACTGTGCTTTATACACCATCCAAGTTCATTCCCATGACCACCTAACAAGGTAGGCCCAATCTTTCTCCCTATTTGACAGGAGAAAACAAGATCAGAGAGGTCTGGAGTCTTCCTCAGGGTCACAGAACCAGCAAGAGATGGAGCTGGTCACTCTGCACCCTCGGCACTCTGCTGCCTCTCAGAACCCGACTCCAGGTTCGCTGCTCTGTGTTGTCATCACCTCTTCCTCTGGCTCCTGGGGTCCCATGTCCCCAGTGGGCAGGGGCCAGGCGGTCAGATCAGGCAACCGAAGACCCCACACCCCCAGAAGCCAGGTGTCTGCCAGCTGTTCCCTCTTCTTACCTCATTTCCTTTCTGGCTCCAGAGCCTTCCCGATGCCTGCATGCCCCTCCTCAGCCTGGGTTCTCCTCCACCCAGAGGACAACGGTGTGGGATGCAACCTCCCTTTCCACACACACCTGATCCCAGAACCGAGGTTGCTGACTCTCAGGAGAGGCGTGTTCATTCCCTCCTGCAACACGGCCTCAGTTTCCTCATCTGTACCTGGAAAGGTGCAGAATAGGGGGTGTCTTGAGTGAAAACCCCTAAGACAAAATGTGCCGGCACTCCATGATGAGTAGGAAACAAGACGCTCCTCTTCTCCATACTATTCCTCCTCCTTCCTCGATCCCTGGGGCACATATCTAATCGATACAGTAGAGTTCATCAGAATCTCTTGGCATGGGGTGGGAGACAGGGCTTGTAACATAAAAAGGCAACCGCAATATTATAACATGCCTTTATATTTGGGGAAAATGAAACAGATATTCAGGGCTTTCACAATACAGCCTAGAGATAATCAAGCCTGGCGAAATTGTCTTGGCCTTTGGAGATAGTTCCTGCATGAGGGGGATCAGACGGCCATGGGGCATGGGCACAGGTACCCCTGGAGAGTTGGCAGTGCCACTGTGAGCTGAGCAGCTCTCAGCTCAGGGGCACAGAGACCCCTCTGCCCCTACTCCTCTCTCCCTGGCCAGGCCTCCAGCCCCTGCAGAGCCCCAGCCTCAGGCCCCTCCCCAGCGACTCCCTCGGCCCCAGCTCATTAGCCCTGAAAAACCTGCTCAAATCCAGGGGGAGGGTTTTTCAGCTAAAATACCTCCATCTTGGGCTAGTTTTTTCCTCTCTTCCCCACATCATTAGTGAAAGTGCAACCTCTGCAGCTCCTGGGCTGTGTGGTATGAGGAAACCCCCCTCCCTAGGGACCCCTGGCCAGGCAGAGGGCCAAGGCTGGGATCTGGCCTGGGGGTGGGCTGGGGGAGCAGGGCCGTGGTTGGCTGAATGCTTGCCCTATGCCCAGCGCTATGCCAATCACCCACTCATTCTCGCCTGGGGCCTGGGAGGGGCGGGGCCCCATCCTGGCACCCAGCCCCCCTTCTTCAAGCCCCACAGCGTCTGCCCCCTTCTTTCAGCCTGTGGTCCTCACTGGGTGACTCCACACCAGGCCTTCCCCATGAAAGGGCCATAACAGGCTCAGAGACGGGCGCATGAACCCACTGGACTTAATGCTGGGGGTGCCAGGCCCCTTCCGGAGTAAGCCTGCCTGGGATGAAGCCGCACGGAGCCAAGAGACAAAGAAAAAACCCAAATTCTGAAGATGCCATTGGAGCCTCTGGATCCAGCTAAACCTGAGAGAAACCTACACTGGGCTTTTCTGTTACGTGAGCCCCAAATTTGCTTTTTCATTAAACCACTTCGAATTGTGTTTCTGTCATTTGCAGCTGATGGAGTGGCGGCCAGTACAAGGATTTTAGTAAACCTATTTTTTGGATGGGGAAACTGATGCCCAGAGAGATTGAGCTACTCGTCGCAGGTCACACAGCTATGCATGGGCAGAACCAGTACCTCAGAGTGAAAAGCTCTCAATCCCAACTTATTCCGCATGAAGTTTGGTGGGGGGTGGGGGCGGGCAGGGGAAGGGATCTGAGGCCATTTTCAGCTCGGCCCAGAGAGGGAGGGACAAAAAAATAACAGGCTGCCATAGTTATTACTTCACTGTGTGGCATTAGGCAAGCGACCTCACATCTCTGAGCCTCGGGCTGGGAACAAAATGTCTCACCCCTGCAGAATGCAGGTGGCCCCTTGGGCAGGTGGGAAGGCTGCCTCTGACCCCCACCCCAGAGGACTGTGAGCAGCGGACTTCCCCAGCCAGGCAAGAGAGGCTCCCGAGGTTGTCAGACACTCCCCACCAACATGCATACTCCACCTGGTTTTAAATGTCTCTCAAAGACCAAATTCAATTTGGTATAACTCCACCAGCTCTGCAGTGCAGAATTCATCGGATGAGGAGCCTGCTTTGGGGGGAATAATTCATTTTTCCGGTGTCGGAGAGCAGAGTAATTGATCCAGGGGGCCAATGCCTCCCTCCCCTCTCCCTCCCCGGGACCATCTGATTCCAAATGCAGCCCAAGACTGTTAGGTCAAAGTCACAGCAATAAATAGGAGGGGGGCTTCTGCTTTAATATATTGTATTATTCCACTCAGTGGTGACGAAAAACAAGATTTAATTCCCTGAGAAATGCCAGCTGAGAAAATCATTTCCCTGCCTGCCTCTCCTTTCCTTTTTTTTTTTTCCTTTTTTTTTTTTTCCCAAAGACATCTTTGTCTTTATGCAGGCCATGAGGGCCTTGCTACATCCTGTACAACAAGAGATTTCTCTGCACCTGCCCAGGGTCTTAAGAGAAGATTCAGAACCCTCTTGGCCCACCACCCTCAATCGCAGGTCCCTAAGGACACAGATTTCTGCTCAAATCCAGACCACACTGTGCTGCTTAGCACATTGGTGAATTATAACAATAAGCCCCAGGAAATGACCGGTTACCACCACAGCTCCAACTGATGAGACAGGAACCTAAGAGCTGGTTAGGGAAGTGATTTACCTTCCTATTACTCCTCAGGTTGAGAGTCCACTCACTGCTTCCTCCAGGAAGCCCTCCCTGATTAAGGTCCAAGTTAGACATCTCTTCTCTGGGTTCCCAAAATACAGTGGGACTTTTCCTCATCGCCCTTTTACTATTGGACTATAAGCTGCCAGATTTGTTCATTTTACTTTTTTAACAAACTCACATATAGTACTCGCTATGTGTAGGCCCTGATCTTTACAAATATTACTTTGTGCTTTACAAATATTCATTCATTCGATCCTCGTAACAACCCTATGACGAAGGTACTATGATCAGCCCTGTTTCATAGACCAGAAAGCTAAGGCGCTGACTGGTTAAGTGACTTGGCCAAGGTCACACAGCAGGGAGGGTCAGAACTGGCGATCTAGGTATCACCCCCTTCAGTCGGTGGCTCCCAGCAGACAAGGTCTTCAGGGGTTCACTGGACCCTGAGACCCGTGCCCTTCACCAATCCCACCCTGTACATGACCGGAATCTGCCACCAAAGTCATTATCACGTGGGAGAGCCGTTTGGTGTGGACAGGACTCCCTCCCTGGAGTGGATGCCAGCTGTGTGGCCTCCAGCAAGCCAGCCTTCTCTGGTCCTCTGTGAGAGCCACAGTCTCTCACATGGGAAGGAAAACAGTGCCTAGGTGTGCTGGAAGGATTAAAAAGCCACGCACCGATGCCTAGCACATAGTGAACACTTGGTAGGTGTGCAAGACCGTGAACTAGAAAATGCAGACTTTGGGGATGCTTTTGCCATGCTCAGAAAATAACAGAACCTTATCAATCCCAGTAAACGAAGCAAGGCCTGAGATCTGGATGGAACGGTGGATTTTTCTTAATAGTAGTAGCAAGACGGGTGAGTTGCCAACAATTACCAAGAAGAATTTTGCAATCACGCGCAATCCATTACTTCTGGGAGCTACCAAGACGCGAGAGAGTCTGAAACGGGGACCTACTGGGCCAGAAATGGCAAGTGAGGAATGTTTCATTCATTCAGCAAGTGTGGGTTGAATGCCTTTCAAGTGCATTGAAGCAATGTGGAGTTGGGAAGGGGCACAAGCCCAAGGGCCCCTCGGATCCAGGCCCATCCCAGCCAGCTCTGTAGGTTACAGTTTGTGACCTTGACCACTAGACCCACCTCTCGGCACCTCAGACTTCTCTTCCATAAATTGGGGTGACAAGTGAAGCCTCCTCCCGGGGACTGCTATGGGGAGTCTGTGAGATAATGTAGAGGGGGTAGGAGATTGACATATGTTAGTCTCCTCACCTACGCCCCTCCCCGCCTCTCCACAATGGTCCCAGCGGTGCAGCAGTCTGCCTGACCCACTTGGCCCCCTGTCTTATACAAAGAACCCAGCAGGTACCAGGAACTGGCCTGGAAGCTTGGGTGCTTAAGCTCCACAGAGCCTCAAAACAGATTGACAGGTGGGGTTGCAGGTCCAATTTTGCAGCTGAGGACAAGGGGCAAAGCCAGGTGAAACCCAAGTGTTTCTATCTCCAAATCCATGCTCTTTTTTTTTTTTAATTGAGATAACAGGGTTTTATTTATTTTTTTTTTGTTTTTCTAAAGATTTTATGTATTTATTAGACAGAGAGAGAGACAGCCAGCGAGAGAGGGAACACAAGCAGGGGGAGTGGGAGAGGAAGAAGCAGGCTCATAGCAGAGGAGCCTGACGTGGGGCTCGATCCCACAACGCCGGGATCACACCCTGAGCCGAAGGCAGACGCTTAACAGCTGTGCCACCCAGGTGCCCCCAAATCCATGCTCTTAACCCCGATTCCGAGGATAGGAAAGGAGGAGGGCAAGCAGGATGGGGAGGAAGCTGGAGACCGCTTTTGTAAGTTCATTTACCAAAGGCAACCCCAGAATAGAGCCCATGAGGCTGAGACAGGTCACAGAGCAATACCCTAAGGGAGGAAATGCCAAGGAAGGGTGTCAGGTGGCCTTCGATGGAGACGGGTGAGGAGTCAGGGCCTCAGGGAGCAAATGCCTTGTACATGCAGGGATCCAGATGCTCCCAGGGAGCCTCCCTCCTTGTCCTACAAACCTCATCTGGCTGGGTGATTCCATACCCTTCACAACCCCCTCCTGGGCTTCAGCCCCTTCTCTCATCCAGGCAGTTCTTCCTTACATCTAACTGAAAGTTTTCCTGCTGCATCACCAGCAGACCCCTGCTGGAGCACTAGGAGACAGCCCCCAGCCCTGCCCACCCTGTCTGCTGAGTTGGTGGGGGCTCCTGGCTCAGGGCGGTAATCCTGCTGACAATTAATTGGCTTTTGTTGGAGGAGAATGAATACCATCTCATCTTAATCTTCTTCATTATTCTCCTTGTTCAGCAGAGTCAACACAAGATGAGGTTTAATTTACGGGGGGAAAAATAGCGAAGTCATTACTCACCAGGAGATCAGGACTGGATCTGCCTGGGTGTTCTGTGTTCACCGTAGGCGAGGGGCCAAGAGGAAGGCCCAGGGCTCTGCCAAGATGCGGACGAAATAGCAGGGGCGGTTGGGGGCGGGGGGTGATGTCTAGGCCCCCAGACCTATTAAAGGCTGGATTCCCAGAGACCACAAATCCTTCCTAGTCTTATAGGACTCTAACCTCAGAAGACCTAGCATCCTAAGTATTTCTCAGGAGCCTCTGGTGTTAGAGCAGCCCCAAAGCAGGCAGGAAGCCCAGCCCCTCAGGCCCAGACTGAGCCCCAGACAAGAAATCAGGCTTCGAATTCAAATTCCCCCTGCTGATGCCCCCTTCCTCTGCAGACAACATGGCAAGAGGAGCCCAGCCTGGGAACTCCCTTGACAATGCTGATACCTAGTGGTCATTTGAGGAACTGGTCCTTCTTCCCTCCTTATACAACCACTACTGAATAACATACCATGGCTACAAAAATCCAGATTTACAAAGAAAATAAATCAGAAGCGAAAGGATAACTTTTTTCCATTGCAAAAATGCTAAATAGAGGGCTCCACCAAGAAATCTAAAAGAAAATTCATTTTATCTTCCCCAGCCCCATAACCAAAATGTCCCAGAAACACTTAGCTGTCCCTCCTTCTGCCTGGGGCAATCAATAATATTCCTAGAAGACCTGGAGCCCCACAGCCCTGGTCATTGCCACCGTTTCCATGCTTCCTCACCTCAGAGCTCCTAGCTTCTGCCCCAGCTCTGTCCCCTAGCTTGTGCACATCTCTGACCCTATGCCAGAGTGAAGTGGCTAGGACTTGAGCTGGAAATCCAGATCAACTGGTTTTGAAACTGGAAAGCCACAACTGCCTATGTATTGTGTATGTCCCTGGGCAAGTTACCCAACATCTCAGAGTCTAAGCTCTTTCATCTGTAAAATGGGAATATCTGTATCTACCGGAGAGGGCCACCGAGCAGATTGAAGGAGCCTGTGTGCTTAGCACAGGAATTGGCTCCCACCAAGTCCCAACCGATTCCTGTTATCGTCCCCATGGTTGCTGTTATCAGCATCTTGTTCATCCTGTTACTCTTGGGAAATTTGGTTTCATCACCTCAGCTATAAGCTGCTTATGTCTAACTCCCCATTCTCGGGTCCTGCTGGATAGAGCAAAGGTTTTTCCTTAAAACATGCTATACCTTGTAAGACAGAGCACACAGCAGGTGCTCAGGAAACTCTCGGGATTGCCTGCCTGTATCTCCAACCTCTGTCAAGCCACTTCCCTACTTGCTCACTGAGCTCCAGCCTTTCTGATCTATGAATGAGTTCATTCCCACCTCAGGGCCTTTGCACTTACTGCTTCTACAATGTTCTTCCCCCTAGATATCTGCATGGCTGGTTTCTCCTCATCCTTCAAATGTCCCTTCCTCAAAGAGGTCCTCCCTGATCACTTTGACCAAAAAGACCAACCTCACTCTCTAGTTTTTTACTTCACTATAGAAGTCAAGTGCCTAAGTGGCTAAGTGAAATTCCAGTTCCAACACATATTAGCTGTGTGACCTCAGGCAAGTAGCTTAACCTCTCTGTGCTCCAGTTTTCTCACTTGTAAAAATGAAAGTAATAATAGTTCCCCCTCCATAAGGTTATTTTAATGAATCAATATATATAAAGTTCCTAGAGTGTTGCCTGGTATGTATATTAAGTGTTCCATCCTGTTGGTAATTATCTGACTCATTTATTTAGCTGCTTGTATTTATGTTTCTCTATCTAGACTATTCCAGGGCGCAACATCCTCGTCTGGTTTTACCCTTCCTGGCAGATAGTAGGTGCTCAAAAAGCACTGACTGATTAGAAAGGACCTTCGGGAACATGCACCTCTCTCTCCTGAGCCTATGTTCAGGTGCCATTGAGCCATGTGGCTAACCTGTCTGCTATCCGCGCTCCCCACTGTCCAGAGAGGTCCCTGAGGCGCCCCCTGCTGGACGGAGTAGGTTTTCCCTTGAAGGAAGCTGACGGTCTGCGGTCCTATAATGAACGTTGGGGGTGGAGGGCAGCAGGTAAAGGTTAAGCACCTGCTCTTTGAAGCCCATTGCACCTAGGCTGAACCTTTCGCTTCTCCAATGAATCTGTGTGTCATCTGCCAAATCTCGGCTCCTCAGTATCCTTATGTGTACAGTCAGGGTCCCAATGTCCTCTCCCCCTTCCCACTGAGCTTTGCTGGCCCACCTATCCCCGAAGTCTCAGCCCTTTGATGACTCAGGAGTAGCTGTCTGGCCTTCCCAAGCTGAATACCACCAGTGTATCCAACTATCCCTCTAGTGACAGGCACTCGGGACAGCGGGTCAGAAGGACCCCATTATCTGAGCCCCCAGGTCTCCTCTGGGGCCTCAGGGCAGAGGATCTGGTCTCCTCTGAGAACAGACCATTGGCTGCAGGTGGCCTCCCTGGGCTTGCATCCTCTTTCCCCCTCCCCCATCCCTCACCTCCCTGGCTGCTCTGTCTCCCCCATTGTGGCCCCGGAGGCTGAGGTTTCTCTGTGCCCTCTCCTGCCTCACTCCACATTCATGCCCAGCCCTCACCAATGGCCTTGGCTTTGGCTGCTGGCCACATACACTGCCAATCCTGTCTCTCCAGCCCAGAGCCCAAGACCCCTCAGGGTCCTCTCTTCTGACTGCCCCATGGGGGGGGGAGCTCCTCCACCTGCAGCACGTCCCATGCCCCCACATCACAGTGCTGATATCGCATCCCCACAGGCACCTGGACGCAACTCCTCCTCTCATGTTCACTGAGTCTCCATCCAGCCTCCTCCTGCAGTCCCCCCCGGGGGGCGGGGGGTCCCAGTCCTCCCCCAACTCAGCCTCATGGGGCTCCCCACATGCCCATCCTAGTCCATCGCCCCAAAGCACTACCTTGCCTATTACTCTTTCGTGTAAACCTGGAAGCCCTTGGGGGTGGCCCTCTTCCTTCATGGCTTTCATCAAACCCATCAAGGCATCGATTCTCCTGACCGGCATCTCAGGTAGGTGTGGACGGTGCTTTCCCCACTAGACTGTGTGAGATCCCCTAGAAAGGACTAAGGATGCCCATGAGGCAGGGGCTGTGCCTCCACCTTCAGACTGGGAGTTCTCTGAGAGACTGAGGATGCCCCCAGAGCTGGGACTCCAGCTGGAGCCCTCCAGGACACTGGGTATCTCTTCCGAGGGGGCCCCATCTTCCTGGGACAAGGAGTGTCTTCCTCACCCGTGGAACCTCAAGGCCCTACACAGAGCCTGGCTCCAGGGTTACGGCTTCAGGAATCGTGAGTGAATGAATGAACCCGTGAACAAGTACAGGCGGGCCCAGCTTGAACCGTGCAATCCCATCTGACCAGCAGGTGGCAGCAAGGCTCAAAATCAAAGGAAAGCTGGAGGGCCACTGAGGTTTTATCCGTCACCATTTCCAAGAGGAGAGCAGCTGCGTGGAGACCCTCAGTCACCCCCAGGACCAGCAGCTGAGCGTCCTGGGGAAGGGCTGGGTGTGAGAGCTGCTGGGGAGGCCAAAAAGAGTGCCCGGCACCACACCTTTGCCCCTTCCGCTCAAACCAGTGCTAGGGGCCAGCCTCTGGGCAGGGCTTGGAAAATGACCAGAGACCAGACGCGAATGACTCCTGTCCAATCCAACACCAGACCCGAGAGGACGGCATGAAGTGAGCATGGACTAAGAGGAACACCAAGTTGCTCCCCCAGCCACCCTCCCCATCTCCCCACCTCCCCATCCCCACCTGGGCCACTGGCATCCATCCCTAGGCCCAGGAGAATTGGGATTCTAGGTAGGGTGCTGCCAGTGCCACCCCCCCAACTGTGACCCTGCCCTCAGAAAGGAACGGGAGGGGGATCAAGGGATCCAGAGAAGCCTGGAGGGCAACCCCCCCACACACACACCCTGTTCTGGCCTCTGGGCAGCTTGGGTGTCAGTCAGGCGCCAGGCCCAGCTCCCCACTCTTCGCCCTCACAATCCCAGCCTTTGTCCAGCGGCGCAGGCCTGGCTGGCTCTGCACCGGCCCAAGGGCCCCTGGAAACCAGAGCAGCTGGAGCCCCACCAAGTATTTTTCCAGGCTGGGCCAGGGGCCCTCAGGAGACAGAGAAGGATGCAAAGGGAGCGGTGTTCATTCATCCGTTTGTTCATTCATTCCTTCCTTGGACAAATAGTATTTATTAGGCGCCCACTTTGTGGCAGGCACGGTGCTAAGTGCAGGGGATTCAGCGGTGGGCCCAGCCCAGGCCCATACCCTCACCCATCTTATTTTCCAGATGCAAATATATGCCAACAAAACCCCTCTTTCCCAGTGTGGGGCTGGGCTTGAAGTATGGGGCAGGAGAGGAGTACGTGGGGGCAGGGGTGGGGGTAGGAAAGGTGCGAATGCTACCGACTAAGACCTATGTACCCCAGACCTCTGCCCCTCCAAGGTGGCTGAGGTTGGAGAGGGGGGTCACTCAGGGCTCCACCCACACGCTGCTGTTGGTCACCCGGGCCCCGAACCAGCCCTTCCAGTAGACGGAGTCCTGACCCCCGTGCTCGAAGCGGACAAAGCGGACGCCGGGCCCGTAGTCGGTGAAGGTGTGGGAGATCTGGGGAGTGGAGGTAGGAGGGTCTGATTAGGGCCCCGGTGCCTCCCCCAGCCGCCCCAGCCCGGCGCGCTTTCCAGCCTCTAGCCTCCCCCCTCGATTTCCCAGCCTGGGTCCCTCCTCCACACCCCTCCGCCAAGTCTGCCCGACCTGCGTGCCGTGGGCGGGGTTTCCATGAGCCCCGCCCTCCCGTTCCCGGGCCCCGCCCCCCGGAGCCTCCAGGCTCACCTGGATCCAGCCCTCATCATCGCTGTCTGGGGGCACCGCCACCTGCCCGCTGCTGAACTCGGCCAGCACGTCCTCGTGTTCCGACAGCAGTTTCACCGTGAGCTCGTACAGGCAGCCGGCGTCGCTGCGGCCCGAGTACCTGACCCGAGGGAGGGAGCGAGTGCCCGCCGAGCCCTGCTGAGCTGGTACTGTGGGCCGTGCCTGCTACAGAAGTTCTCATTTCTGCCCAACCCCGCCGGCCGGTACTACCAATGTCCCCGTTTTACAGATCAGGAAACTGAGGCCAGAGAGAGAAAGGACTCGCCCAAGGTCCAAACCCAAGGACTACACCCCAGGCCGGCCAGACCTAACTTTGAGGCTAAAGCCAGCCCAGAGTAACACGTTTTGTTTTTTTAATTGCCAACATTGAGGAGGTGGATTTCCACCTTCTCCTGAAAACCCGTGGCCCACGTGACCACAACCACGAGAGTTGGGAGGCAGTGGCCCCTGGGACATGGCAGCGTCTCCAAGTTGCCCCCCACACACACTCCCTCCTTCACGCCTTCCCGTTTTCGTTCCCCACAGTCCTGGCCCAGCCCCACGGCCGCTCACCAGTCCTTCGCCACGATCGCGGGCTGAGTGGTGTCCAGCAGCTCCTCCCAGTAGCCCTCAGCCTGCAGGTCAACGACCTGCGCTTTGCGACACCACCTAGGGAACCAGAGTTAGGAGGGAGTGGCGACCCCTCTCCCCCCTTTGCCCTCCATCCCCTTTCTCCTTACTCAAAGGAGGAGGCGAAGTACTTCTTGACGCTCTCATCATGGATGAATTCCACCCCACAGTCTCCTGGCAGGTCCTCCACCCTCCAGCCGTCCCCGCCATGCTCCACGTCGCACCAGCCCTCCAGGTCCTCTGTAGGAACACGACAGCCCCACCTGGTCACCCACTCCGTGCTAAGGGTGTGGCAGGGCCGGCTCTTGCTCCTATAGTTGGGGGGGGCGTGGGCAGGGGAACGCGGGGCTTGAACGGTGTGGGCTGGGCAGGTGATGGTGCGGGCAGAAAGGGAGGCACTTCCTACCCGTCCCCAGATTCTCCCTCCCTCCTGGGAGGCTCCTCCACAGGGCGGGTCTTGCCCCAGCTCGCGGAGGGTGGAAGGACCTGGGAAAGGGACCCCCGGAGAACAGGCGGCCAGGGAGGCAACCATACGTATAGTATTTGTTGGGGCCGCGCCAGGGCTTCGGCTCACTTCGCCCTCCAGGCGGGCTAGCGTTGTTCCGGCCCATTTTGCAGAAGGGGACGTTGAGGCCGCCGAGCCGCTCACCTTCCCCGCACGGATTGCGCAGCAGGTTGCGCCGCCGCTTGCTCAGGAAGTAGAACTGCTGCCAGTGGTCGCGCTCGTCCTCGGCGCCGCCCTCGGGCACCAGCCCCTCCTGCTGGCACTTAAGCAGCCAGAGAGGGGCGCCGTCCACCAGCTCCTTCCAGCGCAGGCACACCAGGCGGCAGGCCTGCACCAGCTGGGCGGCCGGCAGCTCGGCCAGCACGCGCAAGAGCAGCGGCTCGGGCAGCTCGTCCAGGTAGGCCACCGCCTCCTCCTCGGGCCGCTCCGCCCCGGCGCTCGCCTCCTCCGCGCCTGCCTCCTCCGGCTGCCCCTCTGGGCTCACCTCCTCCGGCTGGCCCACGCTCTCTGCAGGCGGGGGTGGGGGGCTGTGACTCTGCTCCGACTGTGCCCCGCCCCCAGCCTGAGAACCCCCGTGTGTCGGGTATCTGTCTCCCACCCAGCCTCGCACAATCCACAGCTGAGGCCCATGCTTCTGCGCCCAGAGACTGCTACCCAGTAGACGAGGCCCACGGGGCGGGGGGCCACAGACCAGTCCCCAGTCCCAAGAGTGGCCTCAGAGGCCTCAGTTGTCCCTGCAGGGCCAGTAAACCTGAGAAGACAACTGCAACTGAGAATATTCCTATAAGGGCATCCATCTGTTGCACAAACTTGACTCCATGTATCTCACATCAACTCCTTTAGCCTTACCACCACCCCCTGAGATCCCTGCTCCCCTCACCTCCTCCGGGGAGTGCTCCAGGACTTCCCACCACCACATCTTCCCACTGTGGAGTTCCTGTCCTTCTTAGCTCTTGTCCTAGCATATGTTGGCTTGTAAACACCTCTCTCAGGACCAGACCGAGTGCGAGAGGGCAGGAACTGGGTCTGGGACACTCACTGCTTCATCCCAGTGCCTGGCATCTGGAACCCTCCCTGGCACACTGTCAGCAGCTAATGTTTACTGGGCATTTAGCAAGAGCTAGACATTGTTCTAAGTGGTTTCTTTACTCTAAATCCTTATGGCATCTCTTCGAGGTTGTTCCTCCTGCCTTTGAGATTTCATTAATGAGGAAGCTGAGGCATAGAGCGGTGAAACCTCCCAGGATCACACAGCAAATGAGAGGTCGGAGCCTGGACTTGAACCCAGGCAGTCCAGCTCCAGAGCCACCATGAACCACCATGCCCTCCATAAAATAATGTGTTGACTTTGGAGGCACCATTATGAGTTTGATTTTGACTCTCCAGAGGTTACAGCCCTAGTGTGAGGGCAGGGCCGTGGGGATCTGAGGCTGAAGGGAAGGGAGCACAGGGATTGGAACCCCCTGTCAGCCACGGCTGTGTGATGTGGGGGCTCGTTAAAAGAGAGCAGGTATATGGAACAGGGAGAGGTAGTAAATGCTGGAGAAATGAAGGTCCTTTCACTCCCTTCTTTTCCTATCCCCAGCCCTCTGTTTCCTCATCTATGAAATCTAAGTAATGCTTGGGCCAGCCCATTCAAACAGCGCTGATGCTCCCATTCCCTGAGGAAGGGGCCAGGGCACTCTAAATCGTATGGAGGGGGAGAGACGTCAGGAGCTGCAGACTGGACTGTCTCCTGGAACCCAGCCGGCCTCAGCTGGGCCATCAAAACCTTGAGTAAGCAGATACTGAGTGCACAGTGTCTCTGGAGGAGGAAGACACAGTGGCGAGGCGATGGGGCCACTCTGGGTGATGGGGGGAGGCAGTGCTCTCAGACCTAGGATAGGGGGGATCCTAAGGGCTAGAGCCTGGAAAGCCCAGGTGGTGGTAGAAACAGGCTGAGCAGTGGGGGAGGGAAGAGGCAGGGCCTAGACCCAAGTCTGGGTGTTGCCAGGACCCCAGTCTGCCAGTGCTTCCCTCCCTCCCCACGTGCAGCATTTTCTCCCCCTCCCACAGTCAGACCCTCGAGCTGAATCAGGGTTTACCTCTTCTTCAGAGTTCAGAGCACAGTCAGTCCTCATAAATCTTACTTAGTGAATCATTGAGCATAACACTTTCCTTCATTAATAGTTGTTTTTGGTTTTGTTTTGTTTGGTTTTTTTTTTGGTTTTTTTTTTTTGGCCACATCTTTATGATGTGCGGTTTAACCCTTTCTCTTTTGCAGAGAAGAAACCGAGGCCCAGAGAGGTTTATTAGCTTTGCCCAGGAACAACGGGCGTGCAGAGAGGAAAATGCCAGGCCCCGAAGCCACATCACTGGCTTGTCCTGCTGCCCGCAGCTCTCTGGGGAGCTGGGCCCAGTGTCCTCACCTCTCCACCCCTCCCCCTGCCCTGCCCTGGCCCTGGTGGACACCTGATGCTCCCCCGAAAGGTGCACCTTGCCCGGTCCCCTCTCCTGGCCTCAGGCCTGGCACTCCAGGCCCCAGATCTGATTACAGCCCCCCCAACCCCTTTCCAGCACACACAACTCCCCACATTGTTGCCTTCGGAAAGTTATCTGGCCCCTGGAAGCTGCCTCCCGGGCTGACTCACTCACCTGCATTGGGCCCTGGAGTCCAGGGAGTAGCTGAGCCCTGGGAAAACGCAGCAGCCCATTCTGGGGCCCTATGGAGGGTGTGGCAAGGGGGTAACGGATTGGGAGCCGGGGCTGAACTCTTGGCTGGGACTTTCAGGGCTAGAGGAGAGGGGCTTGGCCACCTGAGCATGCATCAGTGTTTCCCGGGGCCTGCTCCAAGCAAGGCCCGCTCTCTCGGATGGGCCCGCTGGGGCAGGAGTGGAGGGATCTACAGTCAGGTCTTGTTCCCACCCTGACTCAGCAGGCAACCCCTATTGGCTCAGTAGGGAGTTCAAGGGATTGGGGGGGGGGGGTCTCTGATTCCAGACAAGATGACTGGGCAGTCTCAGAGGGCCTGAGCATAGGCGAGAGCTGTGCCCCAACTCTCTGTCACAGCTGGCCTGATCCCCACTGGGCAAGTGGCCACCCAGTTGAAGAGCAGCCCCTCCGGCCAAGGGAGCCCAGGAGGAAGACTGGGGTGGGGTGGGGAGAGGACGGCAGCCCCAAGAAATCCATGGGAATCCAGGCAGCTCAAGGGCCAGGGCTGGCAAATGAAAGAAGTTGATGGAAGAAAAAGGCATGGAGCCTCCTGCATCCCAGATGCGTCCCAGACCCGGACCCAACAGACCCTCAGGAAGCTGAGAGCGGAAACGTGGAATCACTCCTAGGCTATTTCCCTGGTAAATAGGACCCAGGAGCCTGTCACCTCTGGAGGCCTCCAGCCAGCCAGAGGGCTGTGCTCTTTTAAGACTGTCGCAAGCGCTTTGCTTGGGTGAAAGTTTGCCGCGCTGGGTGTCGGGGACCCCCTCGCTCTCTGATGTCCCCTCTCTGTAGCAGTCGCCCGCCTGCGCCTGCCCCGGTCTCCCCTCCCGGGCTGAGCGAGTGGATCCGGGTGGCGGCGGCTACCTGGTTCACCGTCTCCGTCCATCGCTGCGGAGGGCGGTCTTGAGAGGAGGAGGAGCCGGAGCGCTGCGGGGCTGCGGGGCTGCCCGAGTCCCGCGGCGACTGCGAGTCCAGGCGCTGCCCGCGTCTAGGTCGGGGCCCGGCTGGCCGCGCCTCTTAAAGGCCCTCGCCTCCGCCCCCGCCCCGCCTTTGGCCCGGTGCCGGGACGCCCCGCAGTCTGGAGCGGTCGGCCCCAGGCCTGAGGCTACCGGTTCCTCGCCGGACCCAGGAGGCAGGGAAAGGTCGGGAGTCGGGTTTTTTAATGGAGGGGGGGATCCGATTTGGGGCGTCTTCCAGCTCCCTCCAGGGGTGGCTGCTGGGAGGAGGAGGCGAGAGGGCAGCGAGTCTGGGTCAGGCAGAGGGTGCGGGGCGCGCAGCCCAGGAGGAGGGAGGGGGGCCGAGGCTCCTCCCGGCGCCCCCGCCCCCAGGTAATTTTCCTGCGTCTCGTGGGGGGCAGCGGCGCGGGGAGGGCCGGGGGCGGGGCCGGGGCGGGGCCTGACGGGCCGGGGCGGGGCCGCACGCTCCAGCTAAGGCAGGCCGAGACCCGCTCAGCCCCACGGCGGAGCCGGACCGTGCAGCGGCGGCCGAGCGCAGGTGACCCGGGGGAGTGGGCGCGGGGAGCGCCGCGGTGGGGGTGCGGGCGGGCCAGGGCTCCGCAGGAGGGCGCACTGGGCGGTTTCCGGGCAGTGCGCGGAGGGAGGCCGGGCGTGGACAAGGCCCAGGCCTCGGGGGCTGCGCGGCGCGGCCGAGAGCGGCGGCTCAGGCGAGAACCGGGGCTGGGGTCGCTAATCGATGCCCAGGGTCCCGAGCCGCGGCTTTGGGGGGCACTTTAAAGCCAGAACGCGAGGTGGGAAGGCTGCAGGCGCGCCGGGGATCCTGCCGCGGGGGTGGAGGTGGGAATATGGGAAAGGCCTTTCCCCATCGCCCACCCCATCTCCAGTCTCAGCTGGGCAGCTGATTTATTCTGCGGTCTTGAGAAATTCTCTTGAGCTCTTTAAACCTACGTTGGAGACAATGGTAATTATCCCCCTGCCCCCAACCTCTCTCCCTCCTCCGTTGGAGGACTTGCTGGATGGATGGTTCTGCGGGACTGCGCATTGTTCCTTAACACTCTAAATCCTGGCCTATTGGAAGAGGCTTGCTCTAGAATCAGAGAAGACTCTTTCCGTCCTCTGTCCCTGTCTGTGTGACCTTGGGCAGGTACTCACACCCCTTTGGGCCTCCTTAGCATCCTTTAGAGGCTGTTGTGAGGTGACAGTAAAATCAATCACTTTTTTTTTTTTTTAAGATTTTATTTATTTACTTGAGAGAGAGGGAATGAGTGAGCAAGAGAGCATGAGCAGGGGCAGAAGGAGAAGCCGACTCCCCTGCTGCGCAGGGAGCCCAATGCAGAAACCGATCCCAGGACTCTGGGATCATGACCTGAGCCCAAGGCAAGACGCTTAATCAACTGAGCCACCCAGGCGCCCCAAAATCAATCACCTTTTATCGAGCATCTGCTGTGCCACGTCCTTTGAAACCATTTTAGTACCGTTCCTGGCCCCATTTTCCAGAGGAGGAAACTGAGGCTCGGAGAGGCACGGTGGATTTCCTGAGATAGTAAATGGCAGAGCTGGGATGGGACAGTCCACTGCCATGGGGTGCTGCAAATATCCGGTTCTGGAGAGGGGGCCTGGTCTATAGTGTAGCTTTTCAATAACCACAGGGGGGCGTCCAGAAGCCACACGCCATGGCCGTGGGGAACATCAACGAGCTGCCCGAGAACATTCTGCTGGAGCTGTTCACCCACGTGCCCGCCCGCCAGCTGCTGCTGCGCTGCCGCCCCGTCTGCAGCCTCTGGCGAGACCTCATCGACCTGGTGACGCTCTGGAAGCGCAAGTGCCTGCGGGAGGGCTTCATCACCGAGGACTGGGACCAGCCCGTGGCCGACTGGAAGATCTTCTACTTCCTACGCAGCCTCCACAGAAATCTCCTGCACAACCCGTGCGCTGAAGGTGGGGTGCAGAGTGGGTCTGGCGTGCCCCCAACGCACACACGGTCATGATAGCAGCTGACTTTCATTATGCAGTTACCGTGAGCCAGGCACTTTGGTGGGTTTAACTCCTTTAATCCTCTCACAATAGTCCTAAGGGGTAGGTGCTGTTAGTGCTCCCATTTTTCAGACGGGCAAACTGAGGCCAAGAGTGGCATTTTGTATTCCACCCTTAAGATTATTTCCCCAGTGACCTTTCCTAGGAGAGGGACTGTTGGCCAGTTGGGACTACTTGTGCCCAAGACACAAGACCAGGAAGTCAGAGCCATATATCATTGGCCTAGTTCCCAGACTCCAGGGCGAGGCCTCCTAGGACTGCCCCAGAGTGCAAAGGGGACTTTACTTATGGAAGAATGAGAGATCCAGTCTTCTTTCCAGCATATTACGACAACAGGTAAAACAAATCTATATCATCTAGAGCTCCCTTTTTCCCTCACTGTGTTGTAACTCATTGGCTGGACACCGGAATGAGGTGGGAGCCTCATTTCCCATTATTTGGCCAAATTCTGGAGCAAAATGATAATGAAATGACTCCAGTCTGTCCAGAGCTTTCAGGTGCCTGCCTCACTTGACTCCACAACAGTCATGTTCTTGGGCAGCAGTTGGCATACTATGGTCCATGAGCCAAATCTGGCCCAGGAGCTAAAAGTAGTTTTTGCAGTTTTAAATGGTTATTTAAAAAAAAAGAAAAAAAAAGACTGCAACAGAGATCATATATAGCCCACAAAACCTACAATATTTTGGCCCTTTACAGAAAAAGTTTGTCAGCTCTTGTTCTTAACTCCAGTTTACAGAGGACAAAACCAAGGCTCAGAGAGGGAAAGCAACTTCTCTAAGGTCACACAGCCCCGTATTGGTAGAGCTGGGACTAGCCCCAGATCTGTCTGCTGGTGTCAGAGCATTCTCCATCACAGAAGGGATCTGGTCATTCACATGGTCACATGGCTTGGGATTCCTAGTGGAAATCACTTACCATGGTGCTGGGCACACAGGAAGCATCTAATAGGAGACAGCCACTATTGGTTTGCAGTATCCCGCACAATGTCGCACAGCATGGGGCTTGAGGGCAGCTGCAGAGATTCAGGGAGAGGATCTGGGAGGAAGGGGCACTTAAAAGACCACTGGGGGGCTTCCCTATGACGTACATTCTGCTTTCTGGCCAGAGGGCTTTGAATTCTGGAGCCTGGACGTGAATGGAGGTGATGAATGGAAGGTGGAGGATCTCTCTAGAGACCAGAGGAAGGAATTCCCCAATGACCAGGTCAAGAAATACTTCGTGACTTCTTATTAGTAAGATCTGAGGCTGGGGAACTGTTGGGATGGGGGGAAACCCAAGTCATTTCACCCTGGGGTCTCCTACTCTGGGAACAGCAGTCCTTGCCCCCCAGCGCCCTAGTGCTGAGCCCCAGCCCCTCCCACCCCTCTGCCTGCCCCCAGCACCTGCCTCAAGTCCCAGGTGGTGGACCTCAAGGCCGAAGGGTATTGGGAGGAGCTGATGGACACCACACGGCCGGACATCGAGGTCAAGGACTGGTGAGTGCCTGGGGCGAGGGTCTGGGGGAGGGGGGCCTGCCACTCAGGCGCCCCACCCCCACCCTGCCCCCCATCTCCAAGGCCCTGATGCGCCCTCCCTCTGCCTGCAGGTTCGCAGCCAGGCCAGACTGCGGGTCCAAGTACCAGCTGTGTGTTCAGCTCCTGTCGTCAGCACATGCACCCCTGGGGACCTTCCAGCCGGACCCGGCAACGATCCAGCAGAAGAGCGATGCCAAGTGGAGGGAGGTGCGTGGGCCAGAAAGAGGGCAGGTGGCATATCGCCCAAGGCCGAGACTGCAGTCAAACAGGCCTGGGTTCAGATCCCAGCCCTGCTGCTTCTCACCTGGGCCTCGGCTGCTTGAGCTCTGAAATGATGCCGGTAAAGCCATGTTCAAAAAGGTTAACTACTACTAGTTACTAATATCGGTTATTACCACTGTCTGGACCAGGGGCAGCAAACATTTTCTTAACAGGCCAAATACAAATATTTTAGGCTTTGCAGGTCGAGTTGTCCCTGTCACAACTACTCAGCTCTTCAACTCTGCCATTGTGTGATGAGAGCAGCTAGGGACATGGCTGTGTTCCAATAAAACTTTATTTACACAAACAGGCAGTGGGCCCCTAGGCCACAGTTTGCCAGTCTGACCAGTGCTGTCCAGTAGAATGTTCTGCAGTGATGGAAACGGTCTGTGTCTGCAACTGTGCGGTAGTCCATAGCCACGGGTGACTGTGGAATGCTTGATAAGAGCCAGTTTCTGCTATGACTGAGGAACTAAATTTTTAATTTTATCTAATTTTAATTAATTTCAATTTAAATAGCCACATGTGCCTAGTGATGACTGTAGGGGACGTCTTTTGGCAGTTTGCAGAGTTTCCCTCCATTCCTTTGAGCTGCAGTTAGATAATCAATGCTATGGAGTGGCCCCGGGAGGATTTTGCTCCATTTTACAGATGAGGAAGCTGAGGCAGAGAGGGGAAGTGGCCTGCCCCAAATCACAGAATTAGGACTAGAACTCAGTTCTGCTGACTCCTGGTCCAGCACTAAGACCTTGGCCCCTTCCTTGCCCCCGATCTCTCTCCCTCCCTCCACCTGTCCCCCCTCCCACCCCTGCAGGTCTCTCACACGTTCTCCAACTACCCACCCGGCGTCCGCTACATCTGGTTTCAGCACGGCGGCGTGGACACTCACTACTGGGCCGGCTGGTACGGTCCGAGGGTCACCAACAGCAGTATCACCATCGGGCCTCCCCTGCCTTGACACCCCCCAAGCCCTGATCCGCCAAACCCTGACTGCTGTCAGAGAAGGGCTGGGTTAGGGAAGGAGAGGGGGACCAGGCTCCCCCAGACCTCCTAGTTCATCCTTGCCCCTCAGTCGCCTACTTTATGGAGCCTCTCAGTTTGTGCGGCCCTCTCACGCCATGGGGCGGCCAGTGCTCTAGGCCCAAGGTCTCAACCTGAATGATGGCAGGGGAGACCTGTGTCGGCCCCTTTAAGAGATGGGGCCCCTGAGGTTGGGGAGGTGCAAGGTGTTCTCCCAGGCTCTTCCAAGACTGGTCTCCAAGCTCAGATGCCAACCTAGATGTGTGTCTCTACCTTCCCCTCCTGGCCCCTTGCTCCCTGTCTCCACTGGGGGCCCTCGGAGCAGGGACCGTCAGGACATCTGGCAAGCCTGTGGCTGCCCTGGATAGTGCAGGTGCTGGGAGGTGACCACGTAGCTCAGACAGATCTGGGAGTGGAAGGGGGGCTGTGCTGGCCTGTCCTCTGCCTCATTCTGCCCCTCCCAAGCTCTTTGCTCTGCCCACCTGCTCCGAGAGGTGACTTTGACCCAGAGGCTCAGGCCTATTCTGAAATGGGCAGGGCCAAGATGGAGTGGGGGCCAGGCCAGGTCTGGACTGACCTTGCTGTCAGTGAAGCCCCAGAAGTCAGGTGGGGGCAGGATCTCCAAAAGACCCCTAGAATCCCACGCGTGGTAACCCAGGGCAGGTAGGGGGAAGGAATACACCCTGATTCTAAGAGCTGGGATGTGTAAGCCACGGATGAGGTGAGTGGGTGGTTTTCAAGGACCACCTGTCCGCCTCCATGCCTAGACCCTTGGAATTGCCTTTACTGAATCCCCCCACCCTGCCCAACCTCACTCCTGCCTCTCCCTCCTGCCGAAAGGACAGCAGTGCTCGGATTCTGCCCCTGCTGCATGCAGCTAAATAAATGGTGTTTCCAGCCCAACCTGTGTCCTGTGGTTTCTGGGAGGAAAGGCAGATTTCACAGGAAGTCCTGCCTGGGACTTTCAGAAGGTGAGCATGGCTTCTGTCCAACGTACAGGGAATGGTTGACATCTCAGGAGCCAGACTATGGCAGGACCAGGGCCCTAGTACGGACCCCTTAATGAGCTGCCAACATCTCACCCCAGCAGCCCTCCAGTACTGCTAGCTTCCTCCAGAGGCCCCAACACAAGGCTGGGGGCAGTGGAGCATGTGGATATTTGGGTGGCCCCTGGATACACCTTATGCTGGGGCAGCAGGGCCATAGCGGGCACTGCTCACCGGTGTCTTACTTATCTGCCAAGAGCTTTACTGACATTAGACGAAGCCAAAGCATTTAGAACAGTGTATGGCACATAGTAGATGCTCAATGTACTGTTTAATTATCTCAGTAGTGAGCTGGATGAGGGCCAGCCATGACAGGGACACCACTCACTGGCTGTATGTAAGTTAGCAAAAGACACCCTTGGGGGAGATGCAGCCCTGACCAGTTAACAAGGTGGCCTGGGCCCGGCAGCCTTGCGCAGTGCACAGCCTGCACAACCCTTTTTGGTTGCCTTGAGTACGTGCTTGATGATTACTTGTTGAAGGAAGAAAGGAATTAGTGACAAAAACGCAGAGAGGTTTTTACTTTGAGTAAACTGAAGTCTCCCTGAGGCCATCCATGCCCTAGTGAAAGTACAAGCCAGGCTCCAGGCCAGATTTCAGCAATCACCCTCCGGGGAGGGGCCCGCCTCCCTCTCTACAGCGAAGGGAACTGGTGAGGAGTCCTCAGAGTGGCCCGCGCGGAAGTGGAGGCTAGGTTAGGGGAAGGCTCAGAATTCTCCGAGGGAGGAGAAAGCCAAGGGAAGCGGTGGGACCGTGCTGCTGAGCCGCCGATCACCTGGAGGGGAAGGCAGGTTCAGGCTACGAGGTCCGGGGAGCCCGTCGCGCAGCCCCGGCACTGAGGACCCCAAGATCCCGGCTCAGGGCTGCGGAATTCTAGAAGGCGGTGGGCGGAGCGGGACTAGGCGGAGCTGTGCGCGCGCCCCGGAGCCCGAGGGGGGAGGTCCGAGTGCGGCGCGTGACGCGGGGCGGGGCGACAGCGGACAGCGCAGCGGAGGCCGCAGGCTCCAGGCCGACCCGGAGGTCCCGTCCCGCGGGGCGTGACGCCCCGCGTCCAGGTCGCGGCCCAGCTGGGGAACGGGCGGGGGGCGCAGGCGAGGGAAGGGCTTGGGTGGCTGACTCCCGAGGGCCGGGGCGAGGGAGGGAGGGACGGGGGGCGGGGCGTTAACTGAGACGGCGGCGCAGTTTCCCGCAGGCGGGGACTCCGGGGCCGCGGGCTGGGGGCCCCGGCAGCGTGGAGTACGCGCGGGGCAGGGTCCGGCGCGGCCCGGGCCTGGCTTCGACTCCGGGAAGTGCTGCCTGGGAGCGACACGCTGGCCACACCTTGCTGGTGGCGTCCCGGCCCGAGGCCCATCTGGGACCTCCCGGCACCCCCCACGCCCGCGGGTCCTGGGACGGGCAGCAAATTTTCCCAAGCCTCAGCTTCTGCTTTCGAGAAATGGGCGTAGTAACTGGGCCCGCAGGGGTCCTTGAGGAGGTCGGGACTAGGGCGGGGCACGTGGGAAGCACAGGTGCCTCTGGGGCCCTAACTCCAGGCCCCATCCTTGCGCAGTCAGGCTTCGCGCTAGACCCACGAACGGCAGAAACTAAGGGAGGCGATGCGACTGATAACGTGCGGCCAGAGCCAGAGACCAGATTCTGGACGCCTGGGTGAGGAGCTCTTCGTACCTAAGTCGCCTCTAACTCTAACCCAGTGACTTTTATTTGGCCTAGACAGTGCTTTTAGAGGTTGCCGACATTTAAAAACTGACAGGTTTCATTTTTTCGAAATTGTTTAGACTTCCTTCTGAAAAAGCAGAAGACCTAGCCACACGGAGTTTTTCCCGTTATAGCGTTTTTGCACAAGGTGCAAGTACCTTATTTATTGTTCTCGGTCGTGCTGAAATGCGCCTGTCTGGAAAGGAGCCAGAGTGCGTGCCCACCCTCATTTTTGCTCGGATGGTAGCTTTAAGAAGGCTGTGGAGGGCTTCTTTGGCCAAGTGTCTATGGAAAATGAGAAGTCTCCTCAGAGACTCTACGTGTGGGAGAATATTCCCTCCCTCTCCCACCTGGGAGCAGATAAGGTCCCTCTGAGTGACAGTGTCTGGCCTTCCCTCCCCCACCTCACCCGGGGCCCCGGGGATCTCCTTAGAGATCTAGATAACCAGGCAAGATTCAGGCCAGGGTGGTGGCACTGTAAAGTTTCCAAAAACCCTTGTGCAATTCAGGTATAGAGAGAGGAGGGTGTTCTTCGGGGCTGCTAAGTACCAGTGCCGGAGAGTGGTTTCGCTCTAACGGTAGAGAGAAGTAATGATGCCCTGACGCACTTCTCTGCCCGCTCGGCGCTAAATGCTTTCCTTGTACTCACTCAGTCCTCCCGGCCCTGCTGAGGTTGGGACAGTGGTTCGCGCCTCTCGCGGCGCCCCGGCTAGCCAGCCACTGCAGGCCAGGATTCAGCCCCGGGCAGTCTTGCTCAGGGTCCCTCCATCGGCTGTGCAGTGTCAGAGCTTTTCGAAGTGGGCTCTGGCCTGATGCCCAAGCAGAGTGGTGTGGGAGGTGTGCTCACATCTGGCTGCCAGGCCAACATGAGCAATTTGGGGAGAGGAAGTTGGTTTAGCCCTAGCCCCACCACTTAACGAAGCTGTGATGTCAAGTGTAAAATCTTCATTACGCCCCCAGACTGACAGTGAATTCCCAGCACTAAAATAACCTGACCACACCCTCCTGCAGAGCTCAGGCAACGGCGTGGCCTTGGCAAGGTGTGCCAGTTCACTGGGCCTAACAACTTAAAATTAAACAATTATTTTTTTAACCGGGGCGCGGGGGGGAAGGGGGAGGGGGTCTGGGGGGAGGGCCTTTTTATTAGCCCCTAAAGTCTTTTATTAATATTTTTATTACACTCTTTCAAATGTGTGTAACCGCTCCCTATTTTGGCGGCCTACTACGTGCTGGAAGAAGGCTCCAACCCCTCTTGTTTCATAAAACAGGATGAAGAGCCCCTGGCCCAGGTCCCTGGAAATCTGAGGGGTCCACCTCCTTGGTCAGGGCTCGTAACCAGTGTTGCCCCCCACAGGCCTGTGGGCACCCCCTCCCTCCCCTCCCCCGCCATGGCCCTGGTCAGCATCAACGAGCTGCCCGAGAACATTCTGCTGGAGGTGTTCACGCACGTGCCCGCCCGCCAGCTGCTGCTGCACTGCCGCCCCGTCTGCAGCTTCTGGCGAGACCTCATCGACCTGGTGACACTCTGGAAGCGCAAGTGCCTGCGGGAGGGCTTCATCACCGAGGACTGGGACCAGCCCGTGGCCGACTGGAAGGCCTTCTTCTTCCTGTGCAGCCTCCGCCGGAACCTCCTGCGGAACCCGTGTGCTGAAGGTGGGCCCGGGGCTGCCCGGGGCTGGCTCCCTCCCTTCCCTGAAACCCAGGGCCTTTGCCTCTGCGATTCCCACACTATCTGGAATGTTCTCTCACACCCCTAACACCGGACCACAGGCCCTTGGTTCCTCCTCATTCTCTGGGTTTCAGTTCCGACACCTGCCCTGGGCCCCCCCCCATGTGGACACCGTGCTCCCCCACATCTGTCCTGTCCGTTCCAGTCAGTTCCTTCCTAGCATTTTCGTAACCTGTAATTACCTGTTTTATCTCGTGGTTTGGGGCTTTTTTTCCCCCTTTGCTACAAACTTCAAGGTCCAGAGGCCTAATGGGTCTTGTCACCACTGTGCATACACCCAGTGTCCACAGTGATGTCTTCACATAGTCAGTGCTTGCAAAACGTTTGTTGAGTGAATGAACAAACTGCACGTTCACTTCTCCGTGTCTAGCTCAGTCTAAGCTGCCTGACATGAGGGTGTCCTCTGTGCCAGGCACTGGACTTCACAAATGTCATTATCCTCCCATTGTCCCCATGACCCAGAGGAAGGAAATGA
Source organism: Ursus maritimus (assembly GCF_017311325.1). Taxonomy (NCBI): domain Eukaryota; kingdom Metazoa; phylum Chordata; class Mammalia; order Carnivora; family Ursidae; genus Ursus; species Ursus maritimus. The sequence goes on from NW_024425786.1 coordinate 8,556,747, forward strand.
GGATTTTCAGAGGTGACTGCAATCACCCTGTTTAACTTATGTTCTCTTGTACTTGCCAGGGTCTTTTTCCCTCATTGAGCACTTATGGCATACCAGGCACCAGGCTTCTTTTTGGGGCTATGGCAACAATTAACAGAGGCATAGTTTGTACACTTAGAATCCCTGTCGTGTCCATTTTCTCTCTTGATCCTCACAAGGACCCAGAGAGTTGGCCAAATAAGTAGGGTTGGCTCCATTTTATAGATGGGGAGTGTTAGGCCCCATGGTGAGGACCCTACTGAAAGATCCAGAACCGCCCAGTTGCCCAGGCCTGGTCCTGACCGATGAAGGCCCTCGGGCCCCTCTCAGAGGCCCCATAGGCAGTGGCCCAGACACTCAATCTCTCCGCCTGCCCCAGATTCCACTCAGAAGCTGCCCAGCAGGGCCGCCAGCTCAGCTCACACGGCTCCACAGAGCCCGCCTACAGCCCTGACTTGCACTGCGTTGCGGGCCGACAGCCGTCAGTCCAGCCTTGCTGCCTTGCTTGGATCTCTCCTTGGGCCTAAGCTCGGCACAGCCCCACTCCTGGATTTCTGTGTTATTCCCCTGTTTCTCTCCTGGCAGGCCCCAGGCACCTGGGGAATAGGTGTGGGCTCCTAGTAGAGGGAGCAAGAGAGCAATTTGGAAAAGCTTCCTTGGTGATTGTTCCGGAAAGCCTTGGTAGAGTTTTTTTAAGGTCCTCTCAGCTCAGTCTGAAAGGGCAGACCAGAACCTGCCAAGCCAACCTGGTGGGGATCACGAATACGGGGTTACCACGTGCCACCAGCACCAAGGATGCTCACCTTCACGGTTATCCCTCCCTCCCTGGGAAGAGGGGGGTCCGAGCTGGCACAGCAGCAAACCCAGAAAATCGGTCCTTGGGCCCCCCTGGATCTTGTTACATAGTTAGGGTGTGGGGGAAATGTCAGTCAAGTAAGTGGTCTGCGTTGGGACAAACTGACATTAGTCATTAAGAACAGAAGTGTTATCACTTCATAACTTCCTGTTTTGAGAACTGAAACTCTGGTATTTCCCAGAGCTCCTCATACATGAAAGAAAGGAAAGGCTAGTTTAGAATTTCTGGTAATACCGTTTGTTTGGTTCCCTTCCACCCCCAGCTTCATGCTAGGAGTGAAGACAAAGTGGGAGGGAGGGGGTCCCAGATCAGAACTGATATGGTGGGGACAGGTGGAAATGTGTTGGAGGAAGGGCACTCTGTAGGGGTGCTCCAAGGCACAGTTGGGGTGCACCCTTGAGATGTGAGCGTGAGCAGGCCCTACCGACCTCAACCCCCCCGCCCCCCAGCCCAGGTGGGCAGGACCGGACCGGACATTGACACAGGGGATCTGACCTCGGCTTCTGTTTCTCCCTAGAGGATATGACATCCTGGCAAATTGACTCCAATGGGGGAAACCAGTGGAGGGTGGAGAGCCTCCCTGGAGACCATGGCACAGATTTTCCGGACTCCAAAGTCAAGAAGTACTTTGTCACATCTTTTGAGTAAGAGAAACCACTGAGCTGGCGGTGTGGAGGGCGAAAAGGGCCAGGACCCCTTTTGCCAAATTTCAGGCCTAAGTGAGGGCCTCCCTGTGCAGCTGGAGGAGGGTGGTTCCCAGACGGGCTCAGTCTCCTGCTTTCCTAGGGCACGAGTACTCAGTGGCCAGGATTAGTAGCAGTGGGGGCTGGGAGCCGCTGGTGATCAGGGCAAGGCAGAGGTGTCCGCACGCTTCCTCGCCTAGGAACGGGAGTTCCTGGAGGTGCCCTCATTGGGGCTCTTGAACTAGGATCACATGCCACCTAGGCACAAGTGGGTCAGAGCCCCTGCGCGTTTCTCATAGGCCAGCGCCAGCCAGAGGCAGCGGTCCTGCAGCAGTGCGGGGACACTGCTGGGTCCCGGCCATGCAGAGCACACCAGGAACGTGAGCCTTTCCTTCTGCTCCCCAGGATGTGCCTCAAGTCCCAGCTGGTGGACCTCAAGGCCGAGGGCTACTGGGATGAGCTGCTAGATACCTTCCGGCCTGAAATCGAGGTTAAGGACTGGTGAGTGGGGCTCGGGCCACGCTCTGCATCCTTCCCTCTTCTCCTACTGAGAATACCTATCGGCAGGGCCCACTCTGTGCCTGGCGGCGTCCTAGGGTAGGGGCTGCCCTGGCAGCCGGCACTTGCTCATTCCGCACCTCCTGGCCTTCCCGCCACCCTACATCAGCAAATGTTCTTTTCAGTTTACAGATGGGGAGACTGAGGCCTACAGATAAGTTGTCACAAACAGGTAGTAGAGCAAGAGGCAGCAGGACCCAGCCTCCCTGGACCTCGTTCCCATGCCTTCCACCCGTCTGCCTCCCCTCACCCCTCACTAGCCCCTCACCGTGCATCCCTCAGCTCTTTCCCAGGTTCCTGCTCTGTGCTCAGAGCTGTGCAAGGCTCTGGCTTCGCCCGTAGCAGAAGCAGGACCCCAGTCCCAGCCAGGCCCCAGGCCCATCACTCTAAGGGTAGGCGGTGGGGTTTGAGAAGCATGCAGAGCTGCAGAGGTGTGGACAGCAGGGCTGAGTGGAGGGTGAGCTCTGTACCAGCCCCCACCACACAGGCCACCCCTTGAATCTCCCACTGAGTCCCCAGTCTGATCCATTGTAACGTACAGGTGGCACAGCTCCCACGGCCCAGGCCTTTATCTCTGCAGAGAGCCTCTTGCTTTGTTAAGGGGAAGTCTTCACTGGACACCCAAAAGGGTTGCCACTTTGCTCTGATGTGGCCCTGCATAGAGAGATGGCTGACCCCAAGGGCACAGGAGGGTCCAGAGAGCAGTGAAACCAGCTGGGCCTCAGGGGCAGAGCAGGGAAATCCAACTCAGAGCTCCAGTCTCTGGGTCTGCTGCCTGCCCGCCTCCAGGGCCACCTTCTTTCCGGGGGTGCACAGTCCTGAGCCCCACCCTCCCCCAGGTTCGCTGCCAGAGCAGACTGTGGCTGTACGTACCACATCCGAGTCCATCTGGTGTCGGACAACTACATTGTCCTGGCCTCCTTCGAGCCCCCGCCTGTGACCATCCATCAGTGGAACAATGCCAAGTGGACAGAGGTGAGGCCTCACCTGCGTGCCCTCACCACTCACTCCTCGGAGCCCCTGCCTTCCAGCCTGGGTGGCTCTCCCCTGCAGGACTTGGCACCTCCCCTTCCCCTCTCCAGTGGAGTGATCACCCCATCTTGTCGCCTCCCCAGTCCTGGTGATCATTACTTCTTCCTCTCCTCCCAGGTCTCCCACACTTTCTCGGATTACCCCCCAGGGGTCCGCCACATCCTCTTCCAGCATGGGGGCAAGGATACCCAGTTCTGGGCAGGCTGGTACGGGCCCCGCATCACCAACAGCAGCATCATTATCAGCCCTAAGATGACCAGGGACCCGGCCCCCTCCACAGCTCAGCCTGAGACCATGCAGGGGTAGGTGAAGGCTGCCCGCCTCTCCTCCTCACTTCATCTCCACCGGCCCTTCTGACATTCTGTCATCTGCTGGCCATTCATCCGTCCTCTGTCTGGGCCAGTCGACTTCCAAAGGTCCCCTCCAGCTCAGCCTATAGTGGGCAGTGAGGGCCCCTCCCCCGGGAGCGCCTGCCCCAGTTCCAACCTTGAACAAACCCACGTTTGTGGTTAATTCCTGCAATATACTCTGACATTTTGTGACAATAAATGTTTTCAATAAAACCAGCCTGGGGTTGGGTCTAGTGGTGGGAGCCCTTAGCACTTTGGTAGAGAAGCAGCCCCTCCTCCCGGGTTAATTTCGTTTCTCCTGTCCCTCCCAGTCCAGTTAGTGATAGCCCAGCTCAGCCCTTGGGGCCCTTTATTGAAACAACTCACAGCACAGTATTTGAGACACAGACAGTGTTGGCCGGCCAAATCCCAGGAGGCTAAGACAGAAATCAAGGTCCAGGCATCCTTCCCTGTCCTCCTGGGGAGAGTTTCTCCGCGAAGGCAAGCAGACCTGAGCAGCGCCGCGCTGGAGGGTGGGTGGTCTGGACACACAGGCAATAAGTGCACTTGGAATCAGGGGGGCCCTACAGCACTGCCCGAGGCGGGGGGCCCCCAGTGTCCAACAGTTGCAGCGTCCACGGTGGGGGCAGGCGCACCCTCAGCTGCTTTTATGAGCTCGCTCTTCCACGTACAGCTGCATCTGGTAGACAGGGACACACAGCCGAGGTCAGGAGGACGGCCAGGGCACGTCCTCGGGCAGGGCCACAGGCCCCTGGCACACACGTCTCTGCCTAAGCTTGGGGTCGTGTGGCGCAGCCGCCGGTTAAGAGAAAGGGAGTTTGGAGCCTTACACGGCATTCCCTGGTCATCTCCTCTGAGCCTCGAGCCACGTGTGAGCCTCTGGCAAGGGCTCCGCGTACCTTCGGTAAAGCCGACCAGGTCCCCGTGCGGCTCACCTTTAAAATGTCTGACGTCATCGTTTTTAGTGGAATCAGCCGGGGGTCGTGCATGTGGACATCCTGCTCATCCGCCAGGATCCAGGGAAAGTCCTAGGGAGGGGCCCAAGGGAAGGCGGTAGAAGGGGGCTGGACCGTGGCCTGCCCTCACTTCGCTACCCCTTCCCTCCCCAGAGCTGGGGTCGTCAGGCTTCAGGGAGGAGCAGAATCCCTAGGGAACTCCCAGCATGACAGACACCCGGGTTCGTCCCCGAGAGAGGCCAAGTCTACGGATGCGAGCTGGGCTGAGAACCCAAGTGACCTCACCAGGCCCAAGCACCGATTCTGAGACTGGTGGGCAAAGCCCCCCCCCGGACCCTGAGCACTGCCGCTGAGCTGGCAGCCCCAGCACACGGCTCCACCCTCGTCTCCGTGCTGAGTGCCCAGGTGGGGCCATGACAAGCGTGTGGCCACACAGTTAACACATAAGAAAAAACCACTGGATGCCAGGCGCTGCCGTAAGCAACGTAATGAGCGCACTGTCGGCGACACCCCTGCCCACTCACAACTGTGGCATCTGGTTTTCAGAGTCTCCAGCTGGGTCTCCCTGCCCACCTTCCCTGACCAGTCTCCTCTCACCTTGATGACCTGAATCTTCTCCATGTTACGAGTGGCAGCCTCTCTCGTGTGCACTAAGACCGTGAAGGTACAACCTAAAGAGGCGAGAGTTTGGTCGAGGCCAGGCCACCTCGTGCCTGCACTGGGCATAGTCTCTTCCCACCCTCCCTAGCTCGGCAGCCCCCCCAAAGGAGAAGAGTGGAAACCAAATGCAAGGACAAGAGACGGTCAGTAGGGAGACTGAAGCCAGGTGGAAATCAGGGTAGCTTCCTGGAGGAGGTGGACTCTCAGGTTCTAAAAGGCAGGAAGGAAGAGAAGTGGCTTGCTGCAGCCAAGTAGGGACCTGAGAACGCAGACCCAAGCCAAGGGAGCCATGCACATGCCCGAGGACAAGGGCATGGGGGTGAGCACACCTGGGGGGTTGTGGTCCAGAACAGCATCACATACACTGATCTTCAGGATGAAGGCTCGGAGCAGCTGCTCCACATGAGACAGCAGGGAATCTGAGCTGGAAGGAGAAAAGGAGGGTCTCCCATCACACTGGTGCCCCTCCCACCAGCAGGCAGTCAACCCTGGAAGCAGACCTGGGGGTCCAGAGCCCCTCTCTGCTTCTGAGTGTGTTGGTTTCTAAGCACCTGGCTCCCTATCTTGTCTACACAGTTAAAATCATCTAGGGAGTTGAAAAACACTGTCGAGTCCCATCCCAAACTAAGTCCGAATGGGCCAGAGGGAGCACCCGTAGGTCCTTCTAATATGCAACCTCGTCTAAGAACAAGGACAAAGCCCAAGCCTCTTCATACCCCAGGACACCAAGCCAGAAAGAGAGAGGGCTTGCCCAAGGCTACACAGCAAGTGGGGAAAGACTCCGGCGCCCCTGACTGGAAGCCAGCAACTGACCAGCCAACACATTTGCCCAAGGTCAGCTTCTGGTTGCCTATGGACTGGACATAGACTGGGAAGGCAGAAAACTGCGTTTGTGTCCTGGCTCTGCCACCATTTGGGTCACCTTAGGTAGCTCATGTCATCTCTCTGGTCCTTGTCCATCTGTAAAATGACGTCGAGACTAGCCGTTAAGCAACACTGTGATTTTCCAGGTTGGACATCACAGAGGTTACATGGAGAGCACTGGGTGGCCAACCGTGGCTCAGCTGCTAACAGGCCTTGTTAGGATAGCGTGCCTTGCCATTCTCCTCTTTACCAAGCTTCCTGGAGGAGGTGAACTTTCAGAGGGGTTCTAAAAGGCAGGAGGGAAGACAGGGAGCTTGGTGCAGCCAAGGAGGGACCAGAGAACGCAGACCAAGCCAAGGTATTCAGGGGCTGCCCTAAAGAGGTGAGCGTGAGGGCTGTTTCTAGAGACTTCACACCAGCCAGCCAGGATCGCAGGGAGAGGCAGCTTACCTGATGGACAGCAGTGGAGGCTGGGTGATTTCAAAGACGAATTTCTCCACTGGGCGGTGCTCTTTGTCCAAAATTACTACCACCACTTTCTCCACATCATTCTGCAACAACAGGAATCCCCTACTCCAGAACCGGGTAACCCACACACCACCGCCACCTCCCTGCCCAAGGAAGGATGGGAAGGGCACACTCACAGCCCCGCTCAGCTTCGAGGCTGAGGGTCCCTGAGAGCCCAGAAGGAGGTTTGAGAAGTTCAAGTAGGCACCCCCTGTCATGAGTGGTACAGACTGAGAGGGAAGAGGACCCCTGGGCCCCATGGGGGTACATCTCAGAGAGCAGGACAAGATAGAAGGAGGAAACCCTGACAGGCCAAGCCCAGACAGAACTTGGGGGCGGGGAGAGAAACAGATGTGGGAAAAACCCAGAACCCTCTGGGGCAGGCAGGCCCCACCCAGCCAACTCCACTAACCAGGGCTCCCGGGCACAGCACACACTGATGTGGCTCATACGACCTGAGTTTTGTCCCTGGGCGGGGGTGGGCTCCAGGGTATAGGAGACAGGCTTTTGGGTATAGAGTCATGGGGACCCCGCACGGTCCCAGCATCACCCCATCCTGGAGCATTGGAGGAGCAGACTGGGGGTGAGGTGGGCTGGGGGACTTGGTGCCCTCACCTTCTCCAGGAGTGGCTTGACACAGTGCAAGGTGTCCTGGATATACTGGTTCAGCTCCGGGTGGCAGGACATCTGTGCACAACCCCATTAAGGCTCGTGAGGCCCGAAGCACCAAAGGGGAAACCACCCAACACCCCTCTAGGAGCCCGGGGAGGGAGGCCAGCAGTTCCCTGGGGCTCCCCACCCAAGACACTGACTTCCATCATGGGGCTAAAAATTGCAGATTATCCAGAGAGAGGGAGGAGTTCGAAGAATTTAGTCTCAACATCACCACTTAATACAGCATTGGGGGTTTCTAACATGGGGTCCGTGACTCCTCCAGGGGCTGAGAAGTCCCTAAATTGTGTGTATTTGGGCACGCAGGCATTTTTCCCAGAGAAGGGATCCAAAAATCTAATCAATTTTCAAAAATGAGAAATCTGGAACTAAGAGCTATGTGGCCTCAGGTAAATCACTTAACTTCTCTGAGCTTTACTTCCTTCATCTGTGGAAGATCTCCTAAAGACAAAGTGAGGAGTGAGATAAGCACCCAGGACACAGCAGGTGCTCAGTAAACGCTATTCTGTGTTCCTTTTCCTTGTATGTCCTTCAAGCTTCCACCACCTTCCAGTACTGGGTCATTCATTTATTCTAACATTTACTGAGTGCTTCCTAAGGGGCTGGCACTTCTAGAGAGTGGGGATGGGGAGCACATATTTACGGCTTTGTCTGCCTTTTGACCTAAGACAACCCATTACGATGAGGGCAGAGAGAAGGTACCAGAGGTTTACAGGAATCGCCTTCCCAAAGCAACCACTCACCAGCCTCAGAGGCTCTTTTAAATACAACTGTGCTCCAAGGGCAACTCGGATCCCAGGGCCTGGTCCCTAACTTGGGGCAAGGGCAACTCCAAGTTCAGAGGGGATGGAAAGAAAAGTCACTGCAGTAGGGGTGGGAGGCTGTCAGGCTGTCAGCTGAGGCTGGGAATTGGAAGGCAAGGCCAGGCTGCTATAGAGTGGAGGGGGAGAGAGGGGCTGAGCCTGAAAGTGGAGGACGGTTCAAAAATTCACCCCCTACCCTCTTTGAGGTTCGCAGGTGACCCACTACCCCTAGCCCAGATGTGGGGGTTCACCTGGACAGGCACGTTGTACTTCTTACGCTTCTGGAAGATGCCCACCGGGTAGACCTCGCGCACGTAGAGGATTAGGTGCACGGCCACCTCCAGGAACTCGCAGAGCACGTCGGCCACCACTACGAGGGGACAGAAGCCAGTGAGCTCGGAAAGCCCGCCGGCTCAGGCCCTCCCTCGCCCCCCACCCCGGGTCCACAGGCTCCGCCTCCCTACCTTGACCAAAGTTGAGGTCCTGACGCGTGAGTGTGGTCATCTTTACCGCCACCTAGGGGGTGGGGCAGGAGTGGGGGCTAGTTCCAACGGGCCAGGCAGCCGCAGGGTCCGCCCGCCTCCACCGCCCCTCCCCTCCGTCTGGAGGGAATGCGGGCAGGACGCCCCCCCTTCACACAGAATCACGGCGGCTAGAAAGGACCCCCCCACGCTGGCGTCATAGCTCAGGGACATCAGCTGCGCCCCGATCAGCTTCTGTCTACTGGCCCCCTCGCCCTGCTGCCTCGGTGGGTAGGAAAGGCCAGAGCTGCGCTCGCAAAAAAGGGCATAGCCACAGAGGGAACGGCGGGTAGCGCAGGCCCGCGAGCGTAAAATGGGACGCGCGGAGAACGAAACTAGGCTGGAATAAGACTCCCCCCGCTCTGCCTGGCCGGAAACCTCCTCGGAGGGAAACCCGCCCCTCTCCCCTCCCCCGGTACCGGCTCCGGCCTCGGGGCTCGGCCCCAGCGCTGGGAACCACCGACCCAACCACTCGCGCCTCCCGCTCAACCAGCGGCCTGGACGCCGCTCCGTGACGTCCCCGGCGCTCGGGCAGGTCCTAGTGACCGCCTCCGGCCACGCCCACTTCCCCGCGCAGCCAACCGTGGGGGCGGGAGGGAGCGGGAGGGAGCGGCGGCCGGGGGGCGGGGCCTGGGAGGGGCGGGGCCCGACCTCGGCGCCAAGATCTCCGGGCCCTGGAAGGCCGAGCCTGCGCCGCGCCGCCTCCCTTCGGTTTGGGGTGCCCGCGAAAAAAGACACCTTTGCAGATCTCTACGCATTTTGCTCCCCAGGCCATTTTTCTCGCTTTGGGAAGCTCTGAGAGGGGGAGGTTAGGTGTTGCTGGTGAGGACCAGGTAGAAGGCACAGCTGGGGACTAAAGACAGCGACATCTGCTAGCTCCAGAGTCACCATCTCCGGACCTCAGCTGCCCAACCGAAAGCGAATCCGCCGGCTCCGGGGGCGGGGACAGCGGAAGACAGGGTGCACCAGGGACGCCCCCACTCCCGCCCCCACCCGGAAACTAAATGCAGCCTGCGTTTACCTCCCAAGAAGATAAAACCTCCCGGGCCCAAGCGTCATAGCGGTAGCGGCGCTTTATAGGGCGCTGGCCGTGTGTCAGGCACCGGGCTAAGTGTGCCAGCGGATGATGTCACTAAATCCTCAAAACAAGTCCGTGCGACAATTACTATGATTGTCCCCACTTTACAGTTGAGCGAAACGAGGTTCAGAAGGATGAAGCAACCTGTCCGAATCACACATCTATGGAGGGAGGGGATGCGTGGAGTTGTTCTCCACCACTACACTTTACAGTTCTGGAATCCCTTAGAGACACGAACTCTGGAAGGGCTGAGAGGCTCCTGGGATATAATAATAGTAATATTAAAATCATCACTAACACAGATTGAACCCTTTATCTGTCAAGCACTGATTTCTTTAATTCCCTCATTAACCCTCAGAGCTAAGCACCCATTTTCCAGCCCCACTTTATAGATGGTAAACAGGCTCAGAGATGTTCCCTAATTTACCAAAATCACACGGCCGGTATACAAACCCAGTTCTGACTTCTAATCTGACTCCAGAGCCTCAACTCATTTTCAGCCGCTTTATTCTACAGATGGGAACACTAAGGTCAGAGAAATTGCTGTGAAATTATAGGCAACAAATCATGCCCAGAAGCCTGGGGACCTTATCCCTGACCTCCAGGGACATAAGAGCTTGTTAGGAGTCATGCCCACCCGTGGGTACACAGATCTCGCCAGGAATGTTTATTGGTTACAGCTCAGTATTGGAGACCTGTCCCCCTTTCCACTCTGGATGCCTTCAAACCTGCATTTGCCCACTTTTGATGGGGTGAAGGCAGGGGAGAGGATAAATAACTTGGCCCATTAAGCCAGGAATACCAGTAAAACATTTCTCAGAAGCAGTCCTTGGAAATCTGCATCAGAATCCCTGGGGAGCCCATTAAACACCTGGAACCCAGGCCTCGACCTATGGACCAGTCTGGGCACAAGGCAGGGTACTGGCCCTTTAACAAGTTCCCAAGGGGCCCCGATGCCAAAAAAAAGTATAGCAGTCTGGGCTGTTCCCAAGGAAAGTCTGCATTTCATACCATTTCCATGCTTACCCCAAAGTGAGAGATGATTTATTTCAAGAATTGATGCACCTGGCAGTCCATTTTGGGCACAACAACCCTTCTCAAGACTCGGGGACCCTGCCCATGTCATGCCATGTAGGAGAAGACCATTTGCACACAGAGCCAGCTGAGCAGCTCACTGGCTTATAAACAGCATCCTCTGGCTCCTTGAGATTTCATCATTGTGGATACTTTGGCACTGGAGAAAGCGAGGGTCCTTCTTTGCCCCTCTCTGGGGCTGTTCAAGCAGCTTTTTTCACTAGCAACAGGAAGTGGCAGTCGTAGGGGGGACAATTCCTTGTAAAGGGTTTCTTAGGACTGGATCCAGGGTGGGAAGTTCAGAGTCCAGCTACTCCTGTGGGTGGCCTCCAGGGTACAGTGTGAGCAACGTGGGGACTCATGCCAGGCCCCCAGCCTTAGCCCCCTGCTCTGAGAAGACACAGTGCAAGCCACCTGTAGGTCTCCTGACCCACAGAGCTAAAGCACTTCAAAGAAAACATGGAGGACATACGACCCAACACTCAACATTTTTCAGATGCAGAAAGCGAGGTCCCAAAAGCCTTTGTTTGACACCGGGGCACCTGCCTTGTCAGCTAGAAACCCATGGACAAAATGCCTATGTTTGGGGCTTTGAATTCAAAGCCAGCCATCAACAGAGGAAGGCAGGCCGGGACACAGATGAGAAGGGATTCAAATTGATCTCCCCCCTAACCCCAAAAAGGCCTCTGTCTCCTCGTTTGTGAAATGAACAGGCTGGACAGATGTTCCCTAAACCCCTGACAGCCTTGAGTTCCATGGGGGCCAAGAAGCTGGAGAGGGGCGGGGGGCTGGGGCGGGGGGGGGGCTGGGGAGGGGGGCCGGGGCAGGGGGAGCTCTATGAGGACTCATCTGTCATTTTTATCCATAGGGCTCTGTGGCATCTGGGTTTCTAGATCTTAAGCACATCAGCATGATGGATAGTCTTGGGACCCAGATTACATTATGGGGTTAATTTATTACATTTTTGAATACCCATTTGCTGGGAGACTGTTTTTCAAAGTTATTTGCATATTTTTCACCATAATGACAATATGTAGGAGGGCATCTGGGAGGAAAGGATGGATGTTTAGGAGGAGAGAGAGAGCTTATTTGCCAACTGGAGCAGGTCCCTGAAGGTCTGCAATGAGGACAGAAAGAAAATCACTCCCAAGAGACATTTAAATTGAAACCAAGAGAAGTAGGCAAGATGTAACAAAGTCTTGCAAAGACCAAGGCCTTCATGGGCAAAGGAGGATTCCTGGGGTCCCCTGAACAAACATGCAATGAGTGAACTGGGTAAAACAACGGGCAATGAAGTGTCCAGAACCCTAAGATGCTTCCAAAGTCCTCCCAGGCTGATCACAAGACACAACATTCGTCTCATCCCGCTTAAGATCCTAAGACACCAAACACGGGGGGGGGGGCAGCCACAGAGAGTCAGCCACATATAGCCTGGTGACAATCCCACTGGTCCCCCGCTGCTCAAGGACCCAGCCAGTTGGTACACCACACCGCCTTAAGCAGAGACCCAGCCTTGTTCATTCTTTCGGTCTGGCACCTTACCCAGTGCCCGGCCATACCGAGTTCTCAGTGAGTGCGTGCAAATGAACTCATGAAAGACCGGAGAGAGGAAGTAATGGTGCACAGTGACTCGCTGCCACTTGCCCCACTTGAATCCTAACTTACTCTGGATGAGAACAAAGACCTGGGACTTCAGTACCTGAGCTACAGGTGGCGGTGCGCAGAGAAGAGCAGCTTCCAAAAATGAAGCAGGAGCTGGGGGAGGCTCACTACGTGCCCCCTCCCTGCACCCACCAGGCAAGGCTGCTTCTGTGCCTGACACGCTGCTCCTCTCCCCACCGCTGCTCCTTAGCCAGCTGGGAGGCCCTTCCCTCTCTGAATCTCAGTTCCTCATCTGTAAAATGGGGTAATGGTAGGACCAATTCCATAGGGCTGCGGGATGGGGTGGGCGGGAAACAAGTAAGATATTTGTAAAAATGCAAAGTCCACAATGCGTGGCACATAAATTCTCAGCTGGTGCTGTTATGACAACGAGATGAAGAGCTACATGTGCGAAGCCCCTAGAGCAAGCACTCAGCAACCAGCCGCCAGGCTTTTCAAAACCCTATGTACAACACCCTCGGCTGCACCCCCTTCCCCATTTCCAAAAAGGCAGCCCCCAAGGTGCCCTAAGGGAGGACACGCATCCCCATGGCCAAGATGCCTAAAGACAAGGGACCTCGGCCCACGCGCAGCTCCTCCCCGCCCTACTCTGGCCTTCCGAGCTGAGGCCTGACCTACATGGCTCCCCAGATCCTCTGCTGACCTCAGGCCCAAGCCAGGGCCCTGCCCTTAGGCCAGCAACACTGGGTGCTCCCAGCACCTCGGTCAGGGCAGAGCCCACTCATGCCATCCCCTCCCCGGCGTTTTGCCGACTCCCCAATATCACTGACCCCTTGTCGGTCAGAAGGACCTTACAAATCATCTCTGCTTAAACTAAGAACCTCCACCCAGAGACACAAAACGTCTTCCACAATTTCAGGGGTTCCTGGGCCCTCTGAAGTCATCCCAGACCACAGGGTAAGAGCCCTTGATCCAGCGTGACTGCCCCCTTTTTTTAAATAACTGCTTTATTGAGATGTATATCACAAACCATAAAGCTCTCCCTTTAAAGTATGCAATGCAGTGGTTTTTAGTAAGTTGTGCAGCAATCAGCACTAATTCCAGAACATTTTCATCGCTCCAAAAAGAAAAACCCCACACACAGTAGCAGTCACACCCCCCTTCCTCCCCTTCCTCCAGCCCCGGGCAACCCCTAGACTACTTTCTGTCTCTACGGGTTTGCCTATTTTGAACATTTCGTATAAATCATACAACATGTGGCCTTTTAGATCTGGCTTGTTTCACTTAGCATGTTTTCAAGATTCATCCACATTGTGGCGTGTATAGGTATTTCACTCTTTTTATGGCCAAATAATATTCCATTGTATGACTCCACCACATTTTCTTCATCCACTCATCAGTCAATGGATATTTGGGTGGTTTCCACTTTGGCCATACAACTCTGGGGAAACTGAGGCCCAAAGTCACCATAACCACGATGGGATAGGAGTCCAGACCTCTCCTAACACCTGTCTTTTCCCACTGCATCACTCTGGGACAATCCAGAGAACAGAGAGCATGACAAAAGATCGCCCCACTGGTGAACAGCCAGAGCAGCAGCCTTTGAACCACAGTCCGCAGTGAATACCTGGCCACAGTTTCATTCCTGAAAAAGAGAATCATGCCCACAGACACCCCTCTCATCCAAGCCACCATCACCTCTTCCCAGCCACACTGGGAAGACTTCCTGTCTCCCCACTTTTGTCCTTGCCCTACTGCAGTCTATTCCCAACTTTAGGAATTGGAGTGAATTAATTAAAGCCTATCAGGTCATGTCTCTACTCTGCTCAGAACTCAGTCCATCCTGGTGCCCATCAGGCTAATAATATGATAATAACAATAGCACTTAATTTTTCTAGAGCATTTGCCATGAGGCCAGGATCTTAGGAACACTTATCTCCCTACAAAGGCCATCGCACTTAATCCTTGAACTCTAAGAGTCAGGGATGATGATGAGCTCAGAGAGTTCAGGCGCCTTGCCCAAGGTGATCAGGAATGGCATCAGCAGATAAGCCCACGCATCTGGCCTGACCACAGAACGGAGCTCCTAAACCCCGGAGCCGTGATTGCGACATTCTACAGGAAGAGGAAAACAGTCGAAATGGAAGCCACTGGACGAGCTCTGGGCGCCAGGCAAGAGAGCCGCTTCTCGATCGCGGGGGTTCCGCCCCACCGCTCTTTGATCTTTGCAGCGCCTGTGGCCCCACTGACCCCGCCGTGAGTTATGGGGGCCGCGGGACTCATAACACAGCATTCCCGGACTCCCAGGGTCGTCGGGACGCGGCGCCCCGCGCGGTGATGGATGAGCCGCCCCAGGGGTTGGCTTTGTCCCGGCTGGGTTGGGCTGGGGAGCATCAGACGGACTTTGGACGGGGCGTGGAGAGAGGAAGACGGCGTGTGTGTGTGTTGTGTAGAATTGTATTTCTCCTTTCCCTCCCGGGGGGTGAGGGGGAAACAGCAGTGCGGCCGTCAGTGCCCGGGATTCCCACATGGTAACGTTTGAAGACCCCCTATACCCCTACATCGAAGAGCGACCTCTCCTAGAACCCCGCCCCCCCGCTCCGCGCACTTTTCGAAGCTACAAAGGCCCCGCGGTGCCCCGTCCCGCCCTCCTCGCACCGGGCGTTTCTTCCGTCCCATTTGACAGCCTGGGCGGAATAATCCTTTTGGGGACTGGCCGGCCCCTGCCCAGCCAGACGCGGCCGCAGCTGAGCGCTCAGCTCCGATCCATTGTTGGGGTCCGCCAGAGACCCCCTGCCACGGCCCTTTGTCGCCCGCTCCCGGCGGGGCGGCTCCAGATGCGCCACCGCTGCCCGCGCCCCGCCCGTCCCACGCGCTCCGGGCAGCGCCGAGGCGGCTCTTACGCACCGGGAGGAGTGGGCCCGCCTCGCCCGGTGCCCGCACGGCCGCCCGGCTGCGCCCGCCTTTGTCTGCCTCCTTTGTCTGCCCCGCGCCCTCGCGGCGGCGGCGGCTAGGCCTCTGGGGAGCGGGCCCGGAACGCCGAGCGCAGCTGGCGAGGGCGCGCTGGCCGGGAGCGCGCGGGGCCCGGGCCGGGCCCGGAGCTGCCCCTCAGCGGGGGGCTAGCGGAGCCCGCTCCAGCCGCCCCTCCCCCGCCCCCTCCCCGCGCGCCCGCCCCCTTCCCGCGCGCCCGCCCCCTCCCCTTCCCTCCAGCCCCACTCAGCCTGGGCACATCCTCCTGCCGCCCGCGCATCTCTTCGCGCGGTCTCCGCTTCGCGGCTCGGCCCTCCGCTGCGCTCGGCTCCCGCAGGCGCTCGGCCCCCAGCCCCTCGGCCCCGCGCCCCTCGGCCCCCGCCGTGCCGGCCGGACAGGTAAGGCATGGCCTTGGCCCGCCCCTGGCCCCGCCCTCCCGCCTCACCTGGTAGCGGGCCCGGACAAAGGTGGGCTACCTGGCGCGCTTAGGGGCGGGGCGCTCGGGGGACTGTGGCCGGAGGTGAGGATCTCGCTTTCTTCCCCGCCCGCCCCGCCCTCGGAGCCGTCGGTCCGTGTGTCCGCCGCCTCCGCTCCTCGCAGAGTCTCCGCTCGGCTCCAGACTCTGCTCCCTGTCCCCGCGTCCGCCCACCTTCCGCTGGACGCTCACTTTTCTACGCTCTGACACTTTGCCTCGCGTGCGCCCTTGCTAACCCCCCCCCCTCCTCCTTGCCTTCTCCCTCTGGGACCGCGTCTCTCTTTGTCTCTCTGTCTCTGAGTCTCTGGGTGGTCTCCCAGGCGGGGGAGTGGACTGGGGAGTCCGCCACCGCTCGAAGAAGCTTCGAAGACTCCCTGAGCTCCGGACAGAGCTGGCAGGCGTGTCCTCCTGCCCCTTTCGAGGCTGCCCCGGGAAGCGAAAGTATTTCGGGGGGAGGAGGTTCTGGGTGCGCCCCTGCCGGCACAGCCGGTGGCCCCGCGCCCGGGCCAGGTCCGCGCCCTTGCAACCGCGACGGCCCCGGCTCAGGCCCTCTTTCTCCCCATTGGCTTTTCTCCGTTCGCGCACCCGGGTCTCAGCCGCCTCCGGGAGCCAGGAGCCGAGGTTAGAGACGTGAGGGCTCTTGGGTTTCCCGCCAAGTCTTCTTGCTTTCCTCCACTGGGTGTTCCCTCGGCCTTAGCCTCCATCTGGTCTCCTGCCAGGCGCTCTCCTCCACGCTGCCCTCCTCCCAGCCTGTGGCACGCCAGAAGTGTCCCGGTGCAGATTCAGCACCATCCCTCTGGGTTCGGGCAGACAGAGGCCTTGGGAGTGATCTTGGACAAAGGAACGCATGTCTGTGAGCCTAATAGTGTCCCCTTCATAAAACGGGGATAATAGCACCTATCTACAGGGACATGTGTTGGAACAGTGGGGAAAAAAAAACAGATTGGATGCCGTCACAGAACACACTTGGGGGCCATGGGAGAGGCTTCAGTCCCTGGCTGGGGTGGGGATGGGGGGCCACAGCAAGGGGGAAATGGATCCCCAATTCGAGCTTAGAGACACTGCAGAGAAACGGCACTGTGGCCCCCTCCCGCATGGGGGTCACAGTTGCAGCCCCCTGCCCATTACAGGGTTCCTGCTCTCATAGGTACTTTTCTCTCTTCTCACTCCTCCTCTCAGCTTATCCTAAAAGCAGCTTAAAAATCAGGGTGAAAAGGGTCTCTGCTTCCAAAATGAGGTGAGTGTCGCTGTGTCAATGTTACCAACAGCTGGACATTCATCATGAGACATCCATGTGACACATTCCCAATTCTGAACCTCTGTCTTGCCCCGATTTCTTTTTTAATGGCACGAGCTCACAAGCCATTTCCTTTCCTCTGGGGGCATTGTCTTGCTGTATCTTGGCTCTGCTGTGTAATTGCCCAGACCCTCTGACCATCATAGCATCTCTGTCCTCATAACAGGTGACACCCCCCTCCCAGGAGTCCAGCAGTGACGGGGGGGCCAAGTGGCTTCATGAGGGTCCCTTCAGCAGAGGGAAACCTTCTCCCAGCTGGCAAGTTCTAGGCTCCCCTGGCTAAGTTCTGGTTTTCAGCCCCAGCCAGGGGTGGCAACCTGAGCCTTTCTCTTTAGAGAGGCAAGGGTAGGACCAGGAAAAGAGGCTCACCCCCATCCAGCCTCCTGCCCATGATCCTGCCTAGCAGACAGGCCCAGCTTGGGCAACCCAGGGCCCTCCTGCCGTCTCTGCCTCCTCCGGCCATAGTCTTCCTCAGTAAAGCTGGCTCAGCGGCCCCCCCGCAACCCCTCAGAAATCTGCTCAGAGCCTCCTTGCCCCTCACCCACCTTCTCTGCCTTCCTCCTCACCACTCAATCCACCCCCTCTCCCCAGCCCTAAATCCTTCAAATGGCTCCCTGTTGCCACTCAATTAGCAACTCTACCTGCCTCCCACAATACTCTCATTTGCATCTTGGGTTTCAGCCACCACTGAGGGCTGAGCATCTCCACGAGGCCTTCCTCTGAGCTTTAGCCAGGGCTCTTCCCTCCATCTGAAATGTCTCCCCTGCCCTTCGTTCAGTCAAAGCCTGCCATCCTTGTGGGCCAAGGTCAGCTCTCCCCTCTCCCCCTCTTGTGGGAAGCCGTCCAGCTCCCCCTTGCCTCCCTGTCTCTCGAGGTCTGCCCTTCCCTGGGCAGGGCTGGGTCCTGTTCATTTGTGGTCCCAGTACACGCAGTAGGTGCTCCGTGCACACGTGTTCTATCCAATGGAACGCTTGGTCAAGGGGTTAGGAGTGAACTGAAAATTGCAAGCCACAGGTTATCCAGGGTTGGCCCTGGAGCAAAGGACCATAACTGGGAAGGTTGGAGGGGAAGCAAGCCACCTGGAAAATCCCCGTGGTACTAGAGTCTCTTCATCCTTCTGGAAGATGAGGATGATTCCTGTGCCTGGTTATAGACAGGGTAGCGATTGCCCAAGCCCTGCAGAATGGGTTTGAATCCCTGCTGATGGCTTCCTAGCTCTGTGACCTGGAGGGAGTTCCTTCACTGGTCTCAGCCAGGAGTGTGGGGGAGCAGAGATTTGCATCCTGGCCTCCCTGATTCTACAGTCTGGGGAGAACAGGAGCTCCCTCCAGAGAGGGGTCCTGGGCATGTTCCCAAGGGCAGGTGTCCTATGGCCATCCCTATTCTGGCCCTTCCAGGTGACACCTGCCTCTCTTGCTGCTCCAGCCCCTCTGCCTGTCTTCTGCCAGCCCTTCCTCTTGAGGGGGCCATTTGACCACCAGAGCACAGGCCCTCCCCAGGAAGGACATGGGAGGGTGGTTTCTGAACCTTTGCCACTAGAGGCCCTGCCCCTCTCCACCCCCGGGTCCCAGCTTTGGCAGCTCTCTGAACCACAACGCCATGGTCTGGCATTAACCGTGTTGTACACGTTACTGGATGGGTGTGAGGGTACAAGGCATAAGGGCCCTGCTAGAATCCAGAGCAGTTGCGATGAAGTCATTGTAGAAACTACAAGTTTTTCGAGGCTCTCTCTGTGCCAGGCTCTAGGTTACAGCCCCCCACATGAGCCGTCCTTGAAAGTCACAGCACCCCTACTGGTGAGGGTCACTGAAGGTAGTAGCATGAGGAGTGCTCAAAGACCCTGCCTTTGGAGTCAGATAACCATGAGTTCAAGTCCCAGCTCTACCACTTCCTCTACCGTGTGACCTTGGGCAAGTCCCTCAAAGCTTTGACCCGATGTGGAGTTCTTTTTACCCACTTCAAAGGGCTGAATTAGACAATGTGCACAAAGCTCTGGGCCCCAGTTAGTAAACAGGCCAATAAATGATACTCAAAAAACACATTCCTCTTTCAGATGTGGGACTGAAGCCCAGAGAGGTTAATTGACTTGCCCAGGGTCACCCAGCTATGAAGTGCTGGAGCCAGGATTCATCCCCAGGCCTGCCTGACACCAGGTGTCTTTCCACCCCATACTGGCCTCTGCCAGAGCCAACAGCAAGCATTTTGTCACTTGATGATTAAGTGGCGGGGCTGACCAAGCAGCAAAGAGGTGTTAAATTGTCTGGGTACCAAGATAATGAAGTTTGGGGAAGAGGGGGGCCAGAGGATTGCTTGGGGAGGGAGGAGGGGTGGCTACCTATAATATAGGGGGCAGAACTCTGGCTCAGGAGGTGGGCCTGGGACACTGGGAGAGAGAAGCACAAAGCTCAGAGCCTCTGGAAGGGGGTCTCTCAGGGGCCTCCCAATTCAACACCCCTATGTAGGTTTTTTGAGGTGTGAGGCCTTGGGGAGTTGCGAATTCCCAAGGCTATGGTTGGAAACTATGTAAGCAGATGGGGCCGCCCCTGTGGGGAAGCCAAACCTCATTTACCCAGACAATGGTGCTCTCCAGGCAGGCCGGGGCCTGTCCTGCCCCACCCCGCGGAAACCATCGATCACCCCAGTGAGGACTGAGGACACCTGCGCTTGCCCCCCTACACACACTGACACAGATACACAAATGCTTCCAGGACCAACCCCTCTCCCCACCTCCTCTTGCCACCCACTCTCTCTCTCCCTTCCCCATAATAACGAGGGCTATTGCTTATTTCACTGGGACTGCTGACTTTATAGACCTTTACTTTTCCTCCTCCTCACAACGCCTGGCATTTTACAGAAGCAACTGGGGCTCAGAGAGGTTCATTAACTTGCCCAAGGTCACACAGCTCTTCCCTCTAGGCTCCATGGGGCCCTCCCATGGCTCCACTTCATGGATTTGTGCTGCCATCTGTGGTTTGAATCAGTGCTAGTTAGGTCTGCGCCTTGATCTTTCATTAGATCTGCGGCCTCTCCACCTGGTCAGAGTGGGGACACTTGGAGAGCATGGGACTGTGTCTTTGCCCCAAGATGAGAATCTCCCTCCAGCAAAGGATATGTTTTCCCCATGTTCTGGGAATTTCCAAGGCCAGATCTGGGTCTCTCCTATCAAATTGGGAAATCCCTAAGGGCAGCAAATGGATCTGCCCCTTTAGACTGCAGGCTTCCTTGGGGCCAGGTCTGGGAGCTCCCTGTGGGCAGGAGCGGTGTCTCTCTTGTCTGTCTAGGAGTCCTCCCTAGATCCTAGTCTCCCAAGGCAAGACCTGGATCTCCTCTATCACACTGGGAGCTCCCTAGGACCAGGGCTAGTGTCCCCGCTCGGACTGGCAATTTCTGGAGCAGAGACCAGGTCTCCTGCGTCAGACTGGAGCAGGCTGACATGACATCCAGGTCCTGCACCCAGAGGGGCTCAGCAAGTGGTGACCACCTGGTGTCACTCTCCCCTGCAGCCTCCATTGCAGAGAAGCACCCGGTGCTCAGCCCCTGGTGCTCCACGGGTCAAGACGCAGCGTCCTCTGTGTAGGGACAGGTTGGCTCAAAGGCCTATGGAAGGGTAGGTAGGGCTCTGGCTCTTCTGAGGCCCCTTCCTATTGGCCAGGGAGAGGGGTAGCGACTAGCTTAAGACTGTCAAGGCCCCAGACTGTTAGTGAGCACACCCCAGGGCAGCACCCTGCCAGTGAGCTCCTCTTTGCCGCCTTCCACCCCATATACCTTACCTGAGTTCCATGCACACCGGAATCCTGCTTCCTCCCCATATACACAGCACACAGAAATACACGTTTCCTAAATAACCCTACTCACAACAGGTTGGGAATGCCATTTCATAGACAGGGACATTATGACTCATGAGGAGGTCTGATGGTGCGGTAGCTAGAGGGACGAAGTCTAGTCCCAAATGCCTTGGGAAGAGCCCAGCCCATGAATTAGAAGCCACCTGTCACTCCACTCCTCTCATTTAGGCTACAACAGTTTTGATTGAACAAGCAAAGTTACCCGTTTTCAAGCCTTGGGGAAGTCAGCTCCCTCTAAAGAAGACAGGAATCTGCTCCCAGGAGCTCTAAGGCACCCCCATCTGGAGCTCTAGCTTGGGCAGCCCCACTATTCTAAGAGCAGAAGGAGGGCCTGGGGTTGGTCCCCTCCACTCTCCACTTCTAGCCCTTCCAGGAAGCGGCCAACCTGGTGAGGACGAGGCACAGAGGAAGGAGTCAGGCAGATGGGTTCCAAGTTAGGACATTCCTAAAATCTTCTTGGACATATGGGAACGTAAAACCAGAGATGATTCTTGCATCGAACAAAATCTGTCCTAAGCACTACTGAGCCAGGGTTCCAGGCCTACAGTCGCTGCCAGGGCTCCCAGGTGGGGGGTGTCGAGGGATTGGGAGTGGGTGAGAGCTCTTTATTTCTTTTTAAAGACTGTATTTCTTTATTTGACAGAGAGAGAGAGCAGGGCGCACGTGCACAAGCAGGGGGAGGGGCAGGGGGAGGGGCAGGGGGGAGGGGCAGGGGGAGAGGCAGGGGGAGAGGGAGAAGCAGGCCTGGCCTGGCCGAGGAGGGAGCCTGACTTGAGGCTCGATCCCACAACCCCGGCATCATGACCTGAGCCGAAAGCAGACGCTTCACCGACTGCGCCACCCAGGCGCCCCATAAGGAGCTCATCTCTTGTCTGCTGGATAGGTCACAGAAATGTCTGCCGAAGAGTTTTAAGCCTTAGAGGCAGTAATTGGATTTGATCTTCTGACCACGAGGCAGAGAAGGTTCTGGTGCAAAGCAGGAGCAGAGGCAGAAGGGCAGCATGGGAGGCTGTTCTGGTCACCTGAAACGTGGCAGGGAAGGCGGCCAGGGCGTGTGATAAGGGGGCACCCACATGGAGACAGCTGTTCTGAAGAGCAGAGTCACCCCAGAGACCGCCGCGCTAGTCCCAGGGTGCGCATCCCAGCAGCTCTGGGGGTTGGGGTCCCCCTGGTACCCAAGGGTCAGCCACCGTTAGAGAGATGGACGGCGAGGTGGACGGGACTCCTCCAAGAGCAAGTGACAGGGAGGGCCTGCCCGGCATGGGGCCGTTAGCCTGTGGTTGTGCTCAGTCTATGTCCTCTGAATTCACGCCCCCTCAGGAGATGCTCCCAGCCCCTGGGGACTTACTCCAGATCCTGGAGGATATTACCTGTCACCCCTGCCCACAGGGGACTGTCAGTTAGCAGGTAGACAGATGGAGAAGGCTTGTCGCTTCGGATGGGTCAACAATTCCCAAGCTCCCCGGGGTAGACAAGGCCCTGAGGCCACCCGACCTGGTGATCAGTGGTCTTCTTCTCCCACTCCCCTCACCCCAACTTTTTTTTTTTTAAGATTTTATTTATTCATTTAACAGAGAGAGAGACAGCCAGCAAGAGAGGAAACACAAGCGGGGGGGGAGGGTGGGAGAGGAAGAAGCAGGCTCCCAGCTGAGGAGCCTGATGCAGGGCTCGATCCCAGGACCCTGGGATCAGGCCCGAGCTGAAGGCAGACACTTAACGACTGAGCCACCCAGGCGCCCCTCACCCCAACTTTTTTTTAACAGCGCAAATCATTTCCCATGAATCTTATTCATAAGCCCAACACATTAAACCGAGAAAGGCAGTGTTCTGCGAACAGAACACCCCACCACCCCCACCACGAATCTCCTCCTGGAATGAAAATTTTCTCCGTCTTGTACAGACACAACATCAAGGTCTCCTGAGCGGTCAGTCTCCTGCGTAGCCGTGCCAGGTGACCACCCCTGTGCCCCCCGATTTACAATCCTGCCTTAAAGCGAATCAGCGAGGAGAAAGAACTCGTCCTCAGGGATATGAAGGCATGCAGATGTGGTTTGCCCTTGTCCCCAGGAGGCTGGCCCCTAACTGGCTTTGGTTGGTCGTGTCCAGAAAATCCCGGAGTGGGTGCATAAGTAGGTGCAAATGGCCACCGTTCTTCTCTGAAACTGCTCACCTTGCGTCCCTGGCACACTCTTCAGTGACCCAGGAGAACCCGAGTTGTGATGGCGCAGTGCTCGTGTCCAAATGGGAGCAGAGAACGCAGCTGAGAGTGTCTGTTGCTTTTGCTACAGCTCTCAGAACAGTTAAAAATAGATTTTTCAAAAGTCACTTTAGAATTGAACATCGAAAGGACCCCTGCAACATGTCTACCAAATGTGGTGGCTCCGACGTGTTGTTTGCCACGTGAGGACGAGACCCAGAGTCAGGGAGAGCGGTGCACGGGCCAAGTTCTCCCGGTGGGTGGGTGTCTGGCTCGCAGCCTGGACTGAGCTCCGTAATCCTCGGCTCCATCAGAGCGTCACTGATATTCCTGGCCCAGATCCCCATCAGACGCCCCTCAGCCAGCCCTGCTCCCCACCCCCAACCCACCATCCCCCAACCCACCATGAGGCCGTTGAGCTGATCAGCAAGGCAGGAATGTGAGCCCTACAGCTGTCCTGGGATGCCCAGTGGCAGCCCAGCTCCACAGTTGTCTGCCAGGCAGGTGGGCAGGCGTCCCCCTAGTCTCCCGGCCCCCGCGTGCCAGGCCGTTGGTGGGGGAGGGGCTCATGGATCAAAGCGGACTCCAGGCTCAATTAACTGCCTTCATTTGCACACACCGCCTTTGGATGGGGACAGTTCCCAGGTCAACTGTCCGCACTGTGTAGGGACAGCTTAAGGACCTGAGGTCAGCTCTTTCCCCTCTGTCCCCAGCTGCCAGTGTCTGGTCCCCCTCTCGGGCCCTGACTGCACTCACAGCAATGACAGATTACGAGCGGGAGGCAGGGGACCCCTGATGAAGCTCGGTGCACGGGCAGTGGCGTGCCCAGCAAGGACTGTTCCGTGTGCGCTGTGTGAGTCTCGTCATCTAGGATGGGTGGCTTTACCACCCCCCCCACCCCCCGCCCAGAGTCTCAGCTTCCTCGTTGTAAAAATGTGGAAAATGGCACCCTGCACAGGGCAGCTGAAAGGACGCAGTAAAAAGTGGGCGAAATCAGCATGTGAGAGCCTGGACCCCACAGCTGCCGGGGTGGGGGAGGGAGTGGCTCCGATGATTACTATGTTTGCTTTTGTTTTCTTTTGCTTTTAATGAGTCACTTAGATCTCAGTTATGAGAGGGCCATCTCCGGGCTGCGGATGGTCCTGATGACCCTTGACGACTCTCATCCAGGCTGCTGGGGGGGGGCGGGGGGCGGATGCGGTCAGACCCAGGCCCAGAAGAGCAGACTTTGTGAGCAAGCCACAGGCAGAAACAGCCAGGGCTGATGGGGCTGGGGGCGGTGGGCACCTGCTGCTCCTTTCTGCCTGGCTGCTTGGCACTTTGTGATGCCGCCTCTAGCCGGCTTCCAGAGTGACAGAAATGGAGTGGAGCCCTGCGTCGCTGTGGATCCCTGGCACAACTTCTGTAGCAGCCCACGTTTCCTCAGTGGCGCTTTGCCAGGCTGGCATCTTGGCTGCGGGGCTGTGCCAAGATCCTCGTACAAATCCTGCGGGCTTCAAGAGGGGGCTCCATGCAGTCATCAGGGCGAAGTGGTGCTAGGATCCCCAGCCCTCACTCCAAGATGGCATGGGAGGTCTTCAGAGGCTGGACAAAGCCGTGTGGCAGCACGAGCGGGGAGCACTTAGAACTGAGGGACTGGGGGCGCCTGGGTGGCACAGTGGTTAAGCGTCTGCCTTCAGCTCAGGGCGTGATCCTGGCGTTATGGGGTCGAGCCCCACATCAGGCTCCTCCGCTAGGAGCCTGCTTCTTCCTCTCCCACTCCCCCTGCTGTGTTCCCTCTCTTGCTGGCTGTCTCTATCTCTGTTAAATAAATAAATAAAATCTTAAAAAAAAAAAAAAAAGAACTGAGGGACTGATGAGGCTTCCTGGAGGAGAAGACGTTTGGGATGGACCCCAGAGGATGGGCAGGATTTGGACAGAGAGAGATGGGGGTGGAGAGAAGAGGTGGTTTCAAGCAGAGAGAACAGCCCAAGTGAAAACAGAGACAGGAAAGCTGGGGTATGTTGGGGGCCCAGGGAATAGTCTCTGTTGGCTGTGAAGAGGAGGAAGTAGAAGTCGAGGCTGCAAAGTCAGGTCGGGGCCACATTATATAAGGTCTTGAGTGCCAAGGTAAGGAGTCCATGGTTAAATGGGAAGGCAACAGGGAGCCAAGGACAGTTTTAAGCGGGCGAGCAAGGGTCATGATCAGAGGAATCTGTCCTCAGTATGGGCTGGTCCGGGGCAGGATGGTGCTGACAGGGTCTGGGAGAGGAGCGGCTTCCCGGTGCGTCAGTGCTGCACACTGAAATCCCCCCCCTTGCTTGCCCCAGGCTGGCTTATGCATGATTTGTGGGGTGCAAAGGGAGGGCGGGAACAAAGATGGCCCTGAAATTAGTTGGGGTACGTTAAACAGACCCACAGCCTTTGCAAGAGTCTGGGCAACAGGACTTCAGTGAGAGAGAGAGTGATGCCTGAGGGTGTGTGGGATGGGCTTCCTCTCCAGGCCCGGCAGAGGAGGGGCTGCTCGGCAAGCTCAGACCTCAGCTCCCAGAGTCACCGACTAGCTTCATGTCAAGCTGGCTGCCCACACAGGCCCGGGGCTCTGCCCACCCCGCTTCCTCTGCAAGCCTCACTGGCCTCTTCCTGCACTTCTGGAGTTGACCCGCCTCACCGGCTCCCGCCGTGGTGGTGGTGGGGGGGTACTCCAAAGCTGCCCTCCGATGATGGCGCTCTGTGGGCTTCGCCGGGGCTATTGTCCCTGTGAGACAGCAGGGCTGGGCCGGCGGTGGGGGGGGGGGGGACAGCATCCCACACAGCCTCAAAGCCTTTCTCAGCCACATGGAGAGCAAAGTCTGGCCAACGCCAGCCTGGAGAGTAGCCCGCATCTGCCTCAGGCCTGGAAACAGGGTTTGAGGGGTTCCTGGGAGCAGAACAATACTTGACTGACAGGCCTTTAGAGTGGGCCCCTCCTCCTGCCCCACTGCCTCCGGAGGCTGCCTGAGCCGGGCCTCCAGAGCCCTCATTATGGAAAGGCTGGAGGTGAGGCTGAGGGGGCAGAATCCTCTCGCGGGCGGCCGGTGAGTGAGGTGGCCAGGCAAGCCGCCGGGGCTGCACAGCGTGTAGTCTTAGGGACGGAAGGCTGTGTGAGGAGCCTGGAGTTGTCACGCCAAGCCATCCCAGGGTCCCACACAGCTCCTGAGGCTCTCCCAGGACGCACAGACAGCTCCTGAGGTGGGAGGTGATAGGACAGCCTCTTTCTCTCAGTCCATGGTTCCAGGAAGAGCAGAGCTGAGGGCAGGGGTGGGGACAGGGCCCGGGCCTCGCAGGGACTGGCACACTCCAGGATGGGATGAAGGGAGAGCAGGATAAAGGACGGTGGGGACCAGGCAAGGTGGGAGGAGCTGTTCCCCCCTCTGGCCCCCCACCCCCTTAGAGTGGGTCAGCCTGGGGGGGCCGGGGAGCAGGGCTCAGCCTCCCTGTCCCACCTACCCTCCCTGCCCATTCCCGGGGCCTCACTGGGAGTTGGCTCAAGATGAACCTGGTGGGCGTGCGGGGGGGTGGTGAGGTGGGGGAGAGTTGCAGGAACCGAGAGGGTTGGAGGGAGAGATGCTGGGGATTATCACGGGCCCACCAACCTCTCCTCGGCCCTGGGCGATCCCATGGCCACAAATCACAAGAAACGGTTGTGTAAGCACCTTTGCCAGCCTGATGGGTTACGTAGGAGGCCCAGGGAGGCCATAAAAATTCAATTAGCCTGGCTAACCTGGTGCCGAACTTGTCCGGACACTGTGAGACTGGTACGGGGTGAGGGCTCTGGGGGAGGGCTGCAGGGGGTGGTCTCCAGACTTCAGCAGACACCCCGCCACCCCCTAGCCACAGGGCTCATGAACCTTAGCTCCGAGGTCCTCCAGGACATCCGGGGGTCGCTCCTTCCTCCCTACTTCTAGTGACGAATGGGGGGTGAATCCGAGGGTAGGTCAGGGTCAGCTCACCCCCCCCCAACAGGGGGCAGAGCCAAGCTTCCAGAGTTCCTCAGCCCCAGCAGGCACAGGGCTGGGTCAGGACCTGCTGGGCCCTTGGAGGAAAAGAAAGGAGCAAGGACAGGACTGGGTTGTCTTGGGGCAGGCGCGAGGGAGTTTCAGAGCACAGACATGACAATGCCACGTACGCCAGTTCATTTCTGCTGCGGAGAACACAAGGAGCCACCGCAGTCGCTGGTTGAAAGGACAAGGTGATATGAATTCCCAGGAAGCACTGAACCTGATTCCTGCCTAGGGCACGTGCTTGGAGAGGCTGTTCTGTTGGTTTCAATTGACACTGAATCAAGCCTCGGGGATGACAGCCTATTTCTGAGCTTGGAAGGACTCAGCTCATTCCGGGGCACTTGGCAAAGGGCAGAGGGGTGTGTGGAGAAAGGGATTCTAGACTCATCCAGAACCTGGATGTTGCTTAAACTGTTTAACCTGGGGCTTCCCCAGCCTTGGCACTGTGGTCTCTCTGGGCCAGCAAGTGTCCACAGTGGGGCCATCCTGTGCACTGGGGGGCGTTCAGCAGCATCCCTGACCCCAGCCCCTAGAATCAGCAGCACCGCCAACCAAAAATGTCTCCGGGCATTGCCAAATGTCCCCTGGGGGCAAAGTCACCCTCTGTCCCTGTTGAGAGACACCGGGCTCTAATAATGGGGGCGAAGGGACTTGGAAGTGGGGAAGCAGAAGGAGGGCTGCTGAGCTGTGCACTCACGGTGCTGCTTTTCTTCCAGACCAGAGCCCATGGCTGGGCCCAGCGCCCACATTGTCCCTCTGCTGTTCCTCGCCCTGCTGGTGCTCCTAGAGCTGAGCCTGGCAGGCTCTCTGGGGCCTGGAACCCCTGCTCGGAACCTCCCTGAGAATCACATCGACCTCCAGGACCCAGGACTGTGGATGACTCAGGCCAGCCACCACCGCCGGCGGGGCCTGGGCAAGAAGGAGCGGGGCCCAGGCATGCCCGGCCGGGCCCAAGACGGAACTGTGGTCTCCACCAGCAGGCAGGCCTCCAGGCTGCCAGGGGCAGGGGAGCTGCTGCCTGGGCAGAGTCCTGCAGGGCTGGTCCAGGACAAGGAGCTGCTCCTGGGGCTGGCGCTGCCCTACCCTGAGAAGGAGAACCGGTCTCCTGGGTCAGAGAGGGTCAAGAAACGCAGCAGGGAGCACAAGAGACGCAGGGAGAGGTTGAAACTGCACAGAGGTAGCCGGAGGTCTGCGAGGGGGTGGGGTCCTGCCAGGGAAGGGAGGGGTGGGGGGATGGGGGAAGGTCATACCCAAATGGCCAAGGGGGCTCTATGAGCAGGAAGGGGAGGCCATGAAGGAGTGTCAATGATGTGAGGACCCTGGGAAGATATCCAGAGGCCCCAAAGAGGGCAGGCTCCCATAGGAGGGGAGGGGTCTCTCAAAAGTCAGAGTGATCTGGGAAGGGGAGGGAGCTGGGAGAGGCCTGGTGGTGGAACGTGGGTGAAGAGGGATACATAGCAGTAGAAGCTCCATCTTAGCAATGAAGATCCTCCTAAGTCAGGAAGTCCTGCCTTGTGTCTGACCTAAATCCACCTCGCTATGAGCCCTGAATTGGGATACATTAGTTCAGTGTCCTCCAAGCACATCACTTAATCAACTCTGAAGCCCAGAGCAGGGACCAAGCGCTTAGACTCTGACACTGGGTCTACCCAAGTTCGGGTTGTGATTCTGCCACCTACTGGCCTTGTGCCTGGGCAAGTCACCTTTCTGTGCCTCAGTTTCTCCCTGTGCAAAATGAGGATAATGGCCTCAATTACCCTCAGGGTCGATTCATAGATGACTTAGATGCTCAGAATGGCACCTGGCAAGCATCGGGGGCCATGAGCGTAGCTAATTCTTAACTTGCTCTCGACGTGGAATCGGATGACCCAGGGAGAGATGCGGTGTCCTTATCCCTCCTGCCTCTGCCCTGAGTGTCTGCACCACTCCCCTGCAGCCCTGCCCACCTTCTCTTCGGCTTCCCTCACATCCCCAAATCCGTGTGAGGGCCCCGCTGCCCCCTGGCCCCAGCTGCCCTGTCCCTTTGCCTGCTCAGTCCTTGAACAAACTTGCCCCAGCAGCTCCGTCCAGGCGGCTCCTCCTGTCTCACCCAGCCCCAAGCCCACCAGGCAGCCTCGTCTTCCAAGTCTCTTCAAGTGACCAGATGGCCTCCTGGGCAGACCAAGTTCCACAAACGTGGGGCAGGTGTCCCACAGCTGGAGAGTGATGGAGGCGTGGCCCCCCCTTCTGCATCAGCTGGGACTTGCTTCCCTGCCAGGCCTACTGAGTGCCCTCCCCCAGGTGGACAGAACCCAGTTGAGAGACCCCAGCTTAGACTCAGTCTCCTACCCCTGGAGGTCACGTGTCAGGTTGGGGAGGGGAAGCTGGCAACCTCGAGGCATGAACCCACCCTGGCTCAGCTCCAGGCCCCAGCTCCATCAGGCCAAGGGGTCCTCCTAAGGGAGTCGATGTGTGGGTACGTGGAGGAGGGGACAGTGAGGTCTAGAGGCCACGGAGCTGGTGGACCGGACCCCAGTTTCCTTGTCTGTAAAACGAATGGAGTGGAGTCAGGGGTCCTTAAGTCCCCTTTATACTCTCTGGGGATTGTTTCTGGAGGGCGAGGTGGTCCCCAACAGATCCAATCAATCTTAAAGTCAGATCTTGCCTGAGAAAAAGAGGGGACAAGTCCGTCCTCCCCAGCTTCTCTCAAAGTCCCTTTGTTCTTGACCACCCCTAACCCTGCACACTCTCTCCCCCTCCCACTCAACCTACTCCAATGCCCATGTGTCTTGGAAGGTGGCATCAGTGCTAAAAAGCATTGGCTTTGTGCTCAGATGGACCTGGATTTGAATCCAGGCTCTGCTGTGCGCTCACTGTGCCCTGAGGCAAGTTGCTTAACCTCTCTGGGCTTTAGTTTCCTACCCTGGAGATGAAACTGAAGGAGCACCCATCTCCTAAGAGCTCCTACGATGGTTAGACAAAATAATGCTTATAAGGCAGGACCTAGCATACAACAGGGGCCTGGCACACAGCAGGTGCTTACTAAATAGGGTGATGATTATCACCACATAGGAAGCACACGTTTGTACAGGATGGGCTCCGGCTCTTACCTTCTCAGAGGCCTCTCCCCCACTGCAATGCCTCTTAGCCTCATCATGTTACTCCCCAACTCAAACTTCACCTCTTTCTGGAAGCCTTCTGCGGTTAATCCCACTAGTTCCCATTTGTTGCGCTTGTACCCCTGGCTGTACCCACCAACCCAGACTTCAGCTTGCTGGAATGTTGCTTCAGATAAAGAATCCTTGGGCTGGCTCCCCAGCAACACCACAAGTTCATTCAAGACATTCCCTCCCTCCTCTTTCCCTGTCACCTCAGTTCCTCGTTTCCACCTCCCCAGGAAGGTGGGCAGCAGGCATGCTGGCTGAGCCGATGGCTTGTCACATGGTCCCTGCCACCTCCCTGCTTGCAGTTGGAAATGTGAGCTGTGCGGTGGGCTGGCACAGATAAAGGTAAGCAGATAAAGGCCCTGTGTTTCCCCTGCCGTGTCTCAGGCCGAGCCCTGGTCCGGGGTCCTAGCTCCCTGATGAAGAAAGCAGAACCCTCCGAAGACCAGGCACCAGATGCCACGATGGAGGAGTCCTCCACCAGCCTGGCCCCCACCATACTCTACCTAACCACCTTTGAGGCAGCCCCTGCCACAGAAGAGTCCCTGATCCTGCCTGTCACATCCCTGTGGCCCCAGGTAAGGGGCCCCAGAACAGCGTCGGAGTCTATTTAGAGAGACTGAGGCCCCGGGGGTGGGAGGGAGTTGGTCGAGGCCACCGAACCAGGTCTCCCGATGCCCGTGAAGCTCAGCTACAGCCCAGCAGGCACTCTGTCCCGAAAGGGCTGCTGCTGTCCGGGAGAATATGGTCCTAGAGGCTCACTCCAGGGACTGGCGAGGAAGCGAGCACCAGCTCAGCACGTGGGCTCTGCCTGGAAAAGAGCGGAGACCTCGGGGAAAAATTTTATATATACCCAAAAGTCCAGAGAAGAAGAAGAAGAATTTTTAAAACCATATCCTCGGGGCACCTGGGTGACTCGGTCGGTGAAGCATCTGCCTTCTGCTCAGGTCATGATCCGGGCCCTAGAATCTAGCCCTGTGTCGTTGTCGGGCTCCCTGCTCAGTGGGAAGTCTGCTTCTCCCTCTCCCTCTGCCCCTCCCCCCTGCTCCTGCTCACACACACATACTCGTGTTCTCTCTCTCTCTCAAATGAATAAATAAAAAATTAACAAGGGGTGCATCCTTCTTGGACCCCTTTCTTGGCTTTGAATTTTTTTCCAAATAATTTTATTTAAGATGATCAATAACGTATATGTATAGAAGAAACAAAACTTTTTAAGCAGTAGATAGTTCTTACTCTCTTTTGGGTCTTGTACCCCCTTGAGATTCTTTTTTTTTTTTTTTTACGATTTTATTTTTAAGTAATCTCTACACCCAGTGTGGGGCTTGAACTCACAACCCTGAGATCAAGAGTCATGTGCTCTACCGACTGAGCCAGCCAGGCGCCCCCTCTCCCCTTGAGAGTCTGATAAAAGCTAGGGACCATCTCCAAAGAATACATGGTGATCCATGCTGTCGAAGGCCCCCTGAAGCCCAGCGGTTGAGACCCCAGCCCTAGAAGATGCCTTATTGCCCATGTCCTAATTTGTGCTGGTTCCACCCCCTCCCCCCCCCCGCCCCAGACCGCTGGCTGTGAGCCCTACTGAGCTGTGGTGTCACAGTGCCACAGAGAGCCGATAACTTTTGCAGGGGAGAGAAGGGGCAGCAGGGAAGTGAGCGGCCCAGCTTCATCCAACTCCCCCCCCCCCCACCAGACAGCACAGG